>NC_053023.1:38845971-38962932 GCF_003073215.2 Triticum urartu | reverse complement strand
AATATGGGCTCTTTTGTCAAATCAACAATAATCCATATAAGAGCCATTTCAACAATTTAATTATGGTCTTCTCCTATCGACCCCCAAAGAAAAGAAAAGAAATAAAACTATTTACACGGGAAAGCTCCCAACAAGCAAAAGAAGAACATGAAATCTTTTTGGGTTTTCTTTTTAATTACTACTACAAGCATGGAAATTAAACTAACTAAAAGCCACACTATTTTTTTGTTTTTCTTAAGGTTTATTAAACACACAAGAAGAAAGCATAAAAAGGAAATTAAACTAGCATGGATGATACAATGAAAAAGTATGAGCACCGACATCTAGCAATGAGTGTGTGAACATAGATGTAATGTCGGTGGGAAATACGTACTCCCCCAAGCTTAGGCTTTTGGACTAAGTTGGTCTATGGCCACGGCTGGCCTGGCGTATATCCATAATAGTAGTTGGGGTTGTACTGAGATGAAGAAGAGGAAGACTCCGATTGCCACTGGCTGACATTCATCTCCGGATCCCACTGGTAATTAGACTGTCGTGAAGGATCAACTTGTGGTTCCGGCTCTGGCTCCTCGGCTGGTGCAGGGTTCCGGTAGGCGTGAATAGCCTTCAACGGAACAAGGTACGTGCCTGAAGATAAATCAAACAAAAAAGGAGCAGACAGGGTAATAGTCTCAGGGTGATGTTTATTAAAGAACAATTGATATTTAAGCTCTCCTTCCCTATTCTTAACAATAAAATCATGTGCCACCATACTCTTATACTCTAAATAACACGAGGCAGCACCTTTTCTTCCTTCTCAAAATGCCTAATAGGTATGTTAAAATGTGCAGCTAGGCGTGAAGCATAGATGCCTCCAAAGATGGGGCCCTTGGTACGGTTCAGACCTAACCGTTTGGCAATAATACTGCCCATACTAGAAGTGTTATCACTGTATAAACCGTGGAGCAGAATAATTATATCAGGGCTACTAAGATTTCCACAGTTTCCACGTCCAATTAAGCAACGACTAGCAAATAATGCAAAGTAACGTAAAACAGGAAAATGTATGATGGTGATTCATGCATCGGAAACCTTCCTAGTTTCCCCTACAGTGATAGTATCAATAAACCCCTCCACATCATCATGATGTGGTTCTTCTGTCTTGCCCTCAAAAGGGACCAAACAAATACGACAAAAAACGTAAAGTGACATCTCCTTATGCTCATCATATAAATGAAACTCCACCGTAGGTGGCAAATTCCTAGAATGGAAATGAAAGTTTTGCACAAAGGTATTTGTGAGTAAGAGATACTGATCGCATTGGTCGTGGAGGAAAGCGGTGAGGCCTGCATTCTTAGACAACTCATGAAAATCTTCATAAATACCGGCTGCTCTCAAAAAATCATCGGAAGGCCATTCACACGCCCGAACCTCCGCGGTGCGCGGCAAATTATACTTAGGCTTCAGTGCCTTTTCCTTCGAGCTTTGGCTCGATGAGCCCCTCAATAGTCTCCTCATCATTTTCTGAAAAATTCTGAAATTTTTAGTAACTTCAAAATAAAAGTAAACCAAACTCAATAATATTGATAGCAACTACTCCTACAAGTGCCTAGAGCCTATATCATGCATCAAAACTACTTTTGACCATATAAATTTGACATGCAAGCTCAAGAACAGGGTCACCTAAGCAGCAAAAATTTGCAATGAATAAAGCACTAGAACAAAAACTAATTGGACCAATGGAGGAGTCACATACCAAGGAACAATCACCCCAAGCAGTTTTGTGAGAGGTGCTTTGAGCAAGGAGATCGAAAATGGCAGCAAAACGAGCTTAGACTCGGGTTTGAGCTGGTTATTCGTGTTTGGGGGAGGAAGAAGGAGTGTATGGGTGAAAGGATAAGTGGAGGAGGGCCACCGTGGGCCCACGAGGCAGGGGGGCGCGCCCAGGGGGGTAGGGCGCGCCCTCCACCCTCGTGGGCTGGTGGTTGACCCCCCTGCTGTGTTCTCGGTGCCAAATATTCTGGAAAAAATCATATTTAAATTTCAGGGCATTTGGAGAACTTTTTATTTTTGAGGTATTTTTATATTGCACGGATAAACAGATAACAGACAGAAAAATATTTATTTTTATTTTATTTAATATAAATAATAGAAAGTAAAAGTGGGGTACAGAAGGTTGTGCCTTCTAGTTTCATCCATCTCATGATCATCAAAAGGAATCCTCTAACAAGGTTGATCAAGTCTTGTTAACGAACTCATTCCGAATAACATGGAACCGGAGAAATTTCGAATAACACTATGTTACCTCAACGGGGATATGCACATCCCCAATAATAAGAATATCATATTTCTTCTTGACAGTAGGAAGAGGAAATTCAAAACCTCCAAATATAATCGATGGAATTTTTCCAATAGAGTTGATACTATGAACTTGAGGTTGTTTCCTCGGAAAGTGTACCGTATGCTCATTACCATTAACATGAAAAGTGACATTGCCTTTAGTGCAATCAATAACAGCCCCTGCAGTATTCAAAAAGGGTCTTCCAAGAATAATAGACATACTATCGTCCTCGGGAATATCAAGAATAACAAAGTCCGTTAAAATAGTAACGTTTGCAACTACAACAAGCACATCCTCACAAATACCGATAGGTATAGCAGTTGATTTATCAGCCATTTGCAAAGATATTTCAGTAGGTGTCAACTTACTCAAATCAAGTCTACAATATAAAGAGAGAGGCATAACACTAACACCGGCTCCAAGATCACATAAAGCAGTTTTAACATAGTTTCTTTTAATGGAGCATGGTATAGTGGGTACTCCCGGATCTCCAAGTTTCTTTGGTATTCCACCCTTAAAAGTATAATTAGCAAGCATGGTGGAAATTTCAGCTTCCGGTATCTTTCTTTTATTTGTAATTATATCTTTCATGTACTTAGCATAAGGATTGGTTTTGAGCATATCAGTTAATCGCATACGCAAAAAGATAGGCCTAATCATTTCAGCAAAGCGCTCAAAATCCTCATCATCCTTTTTCTTGGATGGTTTGGGAGTAAAAGGCATGGGTTTCTGAACCCATGGCTCTCTTTCTTTACCATGTTTCCTAGCGAAAAAGTCTATTTTATCATAACGTTGATTCTTTGATTGTGGGTTATCAAGATCAACAACAGGTTCAATTTCTATGTCATTATCATTACTAGGTTGAGCATCATTATGAACATTATCATTAACATTGTCACTAGTTTCAGGTTCATTACCAGATTGAGTTTCAGCAGCAGAAATAGAAATGTCATTTGGATTCTCAGGTGTTTCAACAATAGGATCACTAGAAGCATGCAAAGTCCTATCATTTTTCTTTTTCTTCTTTTTAGAAGGACTAGGTGCATCTATTTTATTTCTCTGAGAATCTTGCTCAATTCTCTTAGGATGGCCTTCAGGATACAAAGGTTCCTAAGTCATTCTACCAGTTCTAGTAGCCACTCTAACATCATTATCATTATTCTTATTATTCAATTCATTGAGCAAATCATTTTGAGCTTTAAGTACTTGTTCTAGTTGAGTGGTAACCATAGAAGCATGTTTACTAATAAGTTTAAGTTCACCTTTGACATTAGCCATATAATCACCCAAGTGTTCAAGCATATTTGAATTGTATTTCAATTGTCTACCAAAATAAGCATTAAAGTCTTCTTGCTTAACCATAAATTTATCAAACTCATCTAAGCATGGGCTAGCAAATTTAGAAAATGGGATTTCAGCTTTATCATATCTATAGAGAGAATTTACCTTTACTACCTGTGTCAGGTTATCAAGACCATGAGTTTCCTCAATAGGTAAAGGATTAAGACTAT
Source organism: Triticum urartu (assembly GCF_003073215.2). Lineage (NCBI taxonomy): Eukaryota > Viridiplantae > Streptophyta > Magnoliopsida > Poales > Poaceae > Triticum > Triticum urartu. The sequence continues at coordinate 38,959,101 of NC_053023.1, read as the reverse complement.
ATGTTTCATCAACAGGCGGTAAATTAAGACCATGTATTTCTTCAATAGGAGGTAAATTCTTAACATCTTCAGCTTTAATAATACCTTTTTCTTTCATAGATTTCTATGCCTCTTGCATATCTTCAGGACTGAGAAATAGAATACCCCTCTTCTTCAGAGTTGGTTTAGGAATAGGCTCCGGAGGTGTCCAATTATTTTCATTTGTCAACATATTATTTAATAGAATTTCAGCTTCATTCGGTGTTCTTTCCCTGAAAACAGAACCAGCACAACTATCCAGGTAATCTCTGGAGGCATCGGTTAGTCCATTATAAAAGATATCAAGTATTTCGTTTTTCTTAAGAGGATGATCAGGCAAAGCATTAAGTAATTGGAGAAGCCTCCCCCAAGCTTGTGGGAGACTCTCTTCTTCAATTTGCATAAAATTATATATATATATATATCCCTTAAAGCAGCTTGTTTCTTATGAGCAGGGAAATATTTAGCAGAGAAGTAATAAATCATATCCTAGGGACTATGCACACAACCAAGATCAAGAGAATTAAACCATATCTTAGCATCACCCTTTAATGAGAACAAAAATATTTTAAGGATGTAAAAGTAACGAGTTCTCTCATCTTTAGTGAACAGGGTGGCTATATCATTCAATTTAGTAAGATGTGCCACAACAGTTTCAGATTCATAACCATGAAAAGGATCAGATTCAACCAAAGTAATTATATCAAGATCAACAGAGAATTCATAATCCTTATCAGTAACAAAGATAGGTGAAGTAGCAAAAGCAGGGTCAGGTTTCATTCTAGCATTTAGAGATTGCTTACTCCATTTAGCTAATAACCTTTTGAGTTCATTTCTATTTTTGCAAGCTAAAATAGCGAAAGAAACTTCTTGATCAAAAACATAACCCTTAGGAATAACAAGTGATTCTTCATCATCACTTTCATCAGTATCATTAGATTCAATATTTTCAATCTCTCTAGCCCTAGCAATTTGTTCATCAAGAAAATCACTAAGTGGCATAGTAGTATCAGGCATAGAGGTAGTTTCATCATAAGTATCATGCATAGCAGAAGTGGCATAATCAATAACATGCGACATATCAGAACGAATAGCAGAAGCAGGTGTAGGTGCCGCAAACTTACTCATAACAGAAGGTGAATCAAGTGCAGAGCTAGATGGTAGTTCCTTACCTCCCCTCGTATTTGAGGGATAGATCTTGGTTTTTGGATCTCTCAAGTTCTTCATAATGATAAGCGGATATATATCCCACATGACTCAAAGAATAGAGCTATGCTCCCCGGCAACGGCGCCAGAAAATAGTCTTGATAACCCACAAGTATAGGGGATCGCAACAGTTTTCGAGGGTAGAGTATTCAACCCAAATTTGTTGATTTGACACAAGGGGAGCCAAAGAATATTCTCAAGTATTAGCAGCTGAGTTGTCAATTCAACCACACTTGGAAACTTAATATCTGCAGCAAAGTATTTAGCAGCAAAGTAATATGATAGTAGTGGTAACAGTAACAAAAGGTAGCGGTAGTAAAAGCAATGTTTTTGGTATTTTGTAGTGATGATAGCAATAGCAACGGGAAAGTAAATAAACGAAGAACAATATATGGAAAGCTCGTAGGCAATGGATCAGTGATGGAGAATTATGCCGGATGCGGTTCATCATGTAACAGTCATAACCTAGGGTGACACAGAACTAGCTCTAGTTCATTGATATAATGTAGGCATGTATTCCGAATATAGTCATACGTGCTTATGGAAAAGAACTTGCATGACATCTTTTGTCCTACCCTCCCGTGGCAGCGGGGTCCTTACGGAAACTAAGGGATATTAAGGCATCCTTTTAATAGAGAACCGGAACAAAGCATTAACACATAGTGAATACATGAACACCTCAAACTACGGTCATCACCGGTAAGTATCCCGATTATTGTCACTTCGGGGTTAACGGATCATAACACATAATAGGTGACTATAGACTTGCAAGATAGGATTAAGAACACTCGTATATTGATGAAAACATAATAGGTTCAGATCTGAAATCATGGCACTCGGGCCCTAGTGACAAGCATTAAGCATAGCAAAGTCATAGCAACATCAATCTCAGAACATAGTGGATACTAGGGATCAAACCCTAACAAAACTAACTCGATTACATGATAGATCCCATCCAACCCATCACTGTCCAGCAAGCCTACGATGGAATTACTCACGCACGGCGGTGAGCATCATGAAATTGGTGATGGAGGATAGTTGATGATGACGATGGCGATGGATTCCCTTCTTCGGAGCCCCGAACGGACTCCAGATCAGCCCTCCCGAGAGGTTTTAGGGCTTGGCGGCGGCTCCGTCTCGTAAAACGCGATGATTTCTTCTCTCCGATTTTTTTCTCCCCGAAACTCAATATATGGAGTTGGAGTTGGAGTCGGAGAGGCAACAGGGGGCCCACGAGGTAGGGGGGCGCGCCCTAGGGGGGCAGGCGCGCCGCCCACCCTCGTGGGGAGGTGGTGGGACCCATGGCCCTCATCTTTTGCAGGTATTTTTCTTATTTTCTGAAAATTATCTCCGTGAAGTTTCAGGTCATTCCGAGAACGTTTGCTCCTGCACATAAATAACACCATGGTAATTCTGCTAAAAACAGCGTCAGTCCGGGTTAGCTCCATCCAAATCATGCAAGTTAGAGTCCAAAACAAGGGCATAAGTGTTTGGAAAAGTAGATACGATGGAGACGTATCAATGAACGGAATGATGGAAAGTTGTATGGCAATATATCTCGGAACGGCTATGGAAATGCCATAATAGGTAGGTATGGTGGCTGTTTTGAGGAAGATATAAGGAGGTTTATGTGTGAAAGAGCGTATCATATCACGGGGTTTGGATGCACTGGCGAAGTTTGCGCCAACTCTCAATGTGAGAAAGGGCAATGCACGGTATCGAAGAGGCTAGCAAGGATGGAAGGGTGAGAGTGTGTATAATCCATGAACTCAACATTAGTCATAAAGAACTCACATACTTATTGCAAAAATCTACAAGTCATCAAAAACCTCGGTACTAAGTGCATGCTCGATCCTAGGGGGATAGATTGGTAGGAAAATACCATCACTCGTCCCCGACCACCACTCATAAGGAGGACAATCAAATAACACCTCATGTTTCAAATTTGTTGCAGAACGTTTACCATGCGTGCATGCTACTGGACTTGCAAACTTCAACACAAGAATTTCTCAATTTCACAACTACTCAACTAGCACGACTTTGATATTATTACCTCCATATCTCAAAACAATCATCAAGCATCAAGCTTCTCTTAGTATTCAAAACACTCTTAAGAAAATTTTACTAATCTTGAACACCTGGCATATTAGGATTTTAAGAAAATTACCATGCTATTAAGACTCTCAAAATAATCTAAGTGAAGCATGAGAGATCAATAGTTTATATAAAACAAATCCATCACCGTGCTCTAAAAGATATAAGTGAAGTACTAGAGCAAAACTATATAACTCAAAAGATATAAGCGAAGCACATAGAGTATTCTAACAAATTCCAAATCATGTATGGCTCTCTAAAAAGGTGTGTACAGCAAGGATGATTGTGGTAAACTAAAAATCAAAGACTCAAATAATACAAGACACTCCAAGCAAAACACATATCATGTGGCGAATAAAAATATAGCTCCAAGTAAAGTTACCGACAGAAGTAGACGAAAGAGGGGATGCCTTCCGGGGCATCCCCAAGCTTTGGCTTTTAGGTGTCCTTAGATTATCTTGGGGGTGCCATGGGCATCCCAAAGCTTAGGCTCTTTCCACTCCTTGTTCCATAATCCATCAAATCTTTACCCAAAACTTGAAAACTTCACAACACAAAACTTAAAGTAGAAAATCTCGTGAGCTCCGTTAGCGAAAGAAAATAATAGAGAACTTCAAGTTACTGTAATTAACTCATTATTTATTTATATTGGTGTTATACCTACTGTATTCCAACTTCTCTATGGTTTATAAACTATTTTACTAGCCATAGATTCATCAAAATAAGCAAACAACACACGAAAAACAGAATCTGTCAAAAACAGAACAGTCTGTAGTAATCTGTAGCTAGCGCAAGATCTGGACCCCAAAAAATTCTAAAATAAATTTCTGGACGTTATTAATTTATATATTAATCATCTTCAAAAATAATTAACTAAATAGCACTTTCCAAATAAAAATTACAGCAGTTCTCGTGAGTGCTAAAGTTTCTGTTTTTACAGAAAGTTCAACAAGACTTTCCCCAAGTCTTCCCAATGGTTCTACTTGGCACAAACACTAATTAAACACAAAAAACACAACCAAAACAGAGGCTAGAAAAATTATTTATTACTAAACAGGAGCAAAAAGCAAGGAATAAAAATAAAATTGGGTTGCCTCCCAACAAGCGCTATCGCTTAACGCCCCTAGCTAGGCATAACAAGCAAGAATAGATCTAGGTATTGCCATATTTGGTTTTCAACTTTTTAGCGGAATCAAGCTCGAATCCGGGAGGTTCTTTACGTTTCCCTTCATATTCTGAAATTTTTAGATCTAATGAATCCAACCGCTTATTGCAAAGGGTAATCAACATATTCATGCGGTGAATATTTCCACTAATGTTCTTAAGAGGTTCAAGAGATTTATGCAAGATTTTAGTAACTTCACAAATTTTTTCAAAAACTTGTGTCTCTTCCTGAGTAGGATGAGGCCCCTTTTGTTGAGGTAGTGTTCCCACTATGCCTTCTCTAATTTCAAGTGCAATATGGGGATCGATTTCAATAAAATTGCCTTTGGCAACACAATCCAAGAGTTGTCTATGAGACATATTTAATCCAACATAAAAATTGCGAAGCAAAATTCTCAGGTTTATTTCAGAGGTACAATTACGATAAGACTCCATTATTCTCAACCAGGCATCTTTTAAGTGTTCTCCTAGTCTTTGTTTAAAGTGAAAGATTTTGAACTCAGGAGTCAACGAAGAAGATAAGGGACTAGCCATAACGACAAGCAAACAAACTAACACACAAGCAAACAAAAAGCAAGCGGACAAAAAGAGGCAAATAGAGAGGGAGGATAGAGAGAGAGAGGGCAAATAAAACAGCAAGGGTGAAGTGGGGGAGAGGAAAACGAGAGGCAAATGGCAAATGATGTAATGCGGGAGATAAGGTTATGTGATGGGTACTTGGTATGTTGACTTTTGCGTAGACCTCCCCGGCAACGGCGCCAGAAATGGCTCGTTGTCGGGAGTCAAATCTTGACTTGCGCGAACCTCCCCGGCAACGGCGCCAGAAATCCTTCTTGCTACCTCTTGAGCACTGCGTTGGTTTTCCTCAAAGAGGAAGGGATGATGCAGCAAAGTAGCGTAAGTATTTCCCTCAGTTTTTGAGAACCAAGGTATCAATCCAGTAGGAGGCTACGCGCGAGTCCCTCGCACCTGCACAAAACAAATAAATCCTCGCAACCAACGCAAATAGGGGTTGTCAATCCCTATAAGGCCACTTACGAGAGTGAGATCTGATAGATATGATAAGATAATATTTTTGGTATTTTTATGATAAAGATGCAAAGTAAAATAAAGTCAAAATAAATAGCAAAGGAAATAATTAAGTAGTAGGAGATCAATATGATAAAGATAGACCCGGGGGCCATAGGTTTCACTAGTGGCTTCTCTCGAGAGCATAAGTATTCTACGGTGGGTGAACAAATTACTGTTGAGCAATTGACAGAATTGAGCATAGTTATGAGAATATCTAGGTATGATCATGTATATAGGCATCATGTCCGAGACAAGTAGACCGACTCCTGCCTGCATCTACTACTATTACTCCACTCATCGACCGCTATCCAGCATGCATCTAGAGTATTAAGTTAAAAACAGAGTAACGCCTTAAGCAAGATGACTTGATGTAGAGGGATAGACTCATGCAATATGGAGAAAACCCCATCTTGTTATCCTCGATAGCAACAATACAATACGTGCCTTGCTTCCCCTAGTGTCACTGGGAAAGGACACCGCAAGATTGAACCCAAAGCTAAGCACTTCTCCCATTGCAAGAAAGATCAATCTAGTAGGCCAAACCAAACTGATAATTCGAAGAGACTTGCAAAGATAACCAATCGTACATAAAAGAATTCAGAGAAGATTCAAATATTGTTCTTAGATAGACTTGATCATAAACCTACAATTCATCGGTCTCAACAAACACAGCGCAAAAAGAAGATTACATCGAATAGATCTCCACAAGAGAGGGGGAGAACATTGTATTGAGATCCAAAAAGAGAGAAGAAGCCATCTAGCTACTAACTATGGACCCGTACGTCTGAGGTGAACTACTCACACTTCATCGGAGGGGCTATGGTGTTGAGGTCGAAGCCCTCCGTGATCGATGCCCCCTCCGGCAAAGCTCCGGAACAGGCCCCAAGATGGGATCTCGTGGATACAGAAAGCTACGGTGGTGGAATTAGGGTTTTGGCTCCGTATCTGATCATTTGGGGGTACGTGGATATATATATATATATATATATATATATAGGAGGAAGGAGTACGTCGATGGAGCAACAGGGGGCCCACGAGGGTGGAGGGCGCGCCTAGGGTAGGCAGGCGCGCCCCCCTACCTCGTGGCCTCCTCTTTTCTTTCTTGACATAGGGTCCAAGTCTCCCGGGTCTTGTTCGTTGAGAAAATCACGTTCCTGAAGGTTTCATTCCGTTTGGACTCCGTTTGATATTCCTTTTCTTCGAAACCCTAAAACAGGCAAAAAACAGCAATTCTGGGCTGGGCCTTCGGTTAATAGGTTAGTCCCAAAAATAATATAAAAGTGGATAATAAAGCCCAATAATGTCCAAAACAGTAGATAATATAGCATGGAGCAATCAAAAATTATAGATACGTTGGAGACGTATCAGCTTGTATATTCCAATAATGGGCTTCCTCAAAATGCCCTAGGTCTTCGTGAGCAAGCAAGTTGGATGCACACCCACTTAGTTTCTTTTTGAGCTTTCACATACTTATAGCTCTAGTGCATCCGTTGCATGACAATCCCTACTCACTCACATTGATATCTATTGATGGGCATCTCCATAGCCCGTTGATAAGCCTAGTCGATGTGAGACTATCTTCTCCTTTTTGTCTCCTCCACAACCACCATTCTATTCCACCTAAAGTGCTATGTCCATGGCTCACGCTCATGTATTGCGTGAAGATTGAAAAAGTTTTGAGAATGTCAAAAGTATGAAACAATTGCTTGGCTTGTCATCGGGGTTGTGCATGATTTAAATACTTTCTGTGGTGAAGATAGAGCATAGCCAGACTATATGATTTTGTAGGGATAACTTTCTTTGGCCATGTTATTTTGAGAAGACATAATTGCTTAGTTACTATGCTCGAAGTATTATTATTTGTATGTCAATATTGAACTTTTGTCTTGAATCGTCCGGATCTGAATATTCATACCACAATTAAGAAGAACTACATTGAAATTATGCCAAATAGCATTCCACATCAAAAATTCTGTTTTTATCATTTACCTACTCGAGGACTAGCAGGAATTAAGCTTGGGGATGCTTGATACGTCTCCAACGTATCTATAATTTTTGATTGCTCCATGCTATATTATCTACTGTTTTGGACATTATTGGGCTTTATTATACACTTTTATATTATTTTTGGGGCTGACCTACTAACCGGAGGCCTGGCCCAGAATTGTTGTTTTTTTTTGCCTATTTTAGGGTTTCGAAGAAAAGGAATATCAAACGGAGTCCAAACAGAATGAAACCTTCGGGAACGTGATTTTTGGAACGAACAAGACCGAGGAGACTTGGACCCTACGTCAATCAACCAACAGGGAGGCCACGGGGTAGGGGGCGTGCCTACCCCCCCCCCCCCCCCGGCGCGCCCCCCACCCCTGTGGGCCCCCCCGTTGCCCCCCCGACGTACTTCTTCCTCCTATATATAACTACGTACCCCCAAACGTTCAGATACGGAGCCAAAACCCTAATTCCACCGCTGTAACTTTCTATATCCATGAGATCCCATCTTGGGGCCTGTTTCGGAGCTCCACCGGAGGGGGCATCGATCACGGAGGGCTTCTACATCAACACCGTAGCCTCTCCGATGAAGTGTGAGTAGTTTACTTTAGACCTTTGGGTCCATAGTTATTAGCTAGAAGGCTTCTTCTCTATTTTTGGATCTCAATACAAAGTTCTCCCCCTCTCTTGTAGAGATCTATTCGATGTAATCTTCTTTTGTGGTGTGTTTGTCGAGACCGTTGAATTGTGGGTTTATGATCAAGTTTATCTATGAACAATATTTGAATCTTCTCTGAATTCTTTTATGTATGATTGGTTATCTTTGCAAGTCTCTTCGAATTATCAGTTTGGTTTGGCCTACTAGATTGATCTTTCTTGCAATGGGAGAAGTGCTTAGCTTTGGGTTCAATCTTGCGGTGTCCTTTCCCAGTGACAGTAGGGGCAGCAAGGCACATATTGTATTGTTGCCATCGTGGATAACAAGATGGTGTTTTTATCATATTGCATGAATTTACCCCTCTACATCATGTCATCTTGCTTAAAGCGTTACTCTGTTCTCTTGAACTTAATACTCTAGATGCATGCTGGATAGCGGTCGATGTGTGGAGTAATAGTAGTATATGCAGGCAGGAGTCGGCCTACTTGTCTTGGACGTGATGCCTATATACATGATCATACCTAGATATTCTCATAACTATGCTCAATTCTGTCAATTGCTCAACAGTAATTTGTTCACCCACCGTAAAATACTTATGCTCTCGAGAGAAGCCACTAGTGAAACCTATGGCCCCCGGGTCTATCTTCATCATATTAATCTTCCAATACTTAATTATTTTCATTGCTTTTATTTTACTTTGCATCTTTATCATAAAAATACCAATAATATTGTCTTATCATATCTATCAGATCTCACTCTCGTAAGTGACCGTGTAGGGATTGACAACCCCTTATCGCGTTGGTTGCGGGGATTTATTTGTTTTGTGTAGGTGCAAGGGACTCGCGTGTAGCCTCCTACTGGATTGATACCTTGGTTCTCAAAAACTGAGGGAAATACTTACGCTACTTTGTTGCACCACCCTTTCCTCTTCAAGGGAAAACCAACGCAAGTGCTCAAGAGGTAGCACCTTCTCCTCCTCAGGCATGACCTTCTTCTCTTTGATCACGGTCCTCTTCTCTTCCAGCGTTAGCTTCTTCTAGGTCACCTCCATCAAAAGTTTGAACCTCTCCGCCTTCTTTTTCTACTTGATGTCGGAGCGCTTGACGTATGCCTCCTACTTCTTGTTCAAGATGTCCGCGTACCTCACCGTCATATTCACCCCCGCACCTTCCTGCTTCACCCTCTCCTCCTCCTACTTATTTCCCCGAAACCCTCTTCTAACTTTCTTGGGTAGTTCTTTCGTTGGATTGGTTGGGTCACCGGTTTCTTCCTCGGTGGCTTGGGCGGCGGTCTTGGCTATGTATACGTTCCACTTTGGTTTCCCATTCAACTTCAACCAACAATACATGACGGTGAAGTTTTTCTTCTCCAACTTCTTGAACACTATACACGCACAAGAAGGCTGCAAAAAAATTGTCAACAAAATTATGCACATCCGGTTAGGGATCAACGAAACTATGCACATTCGGCTAGCGATCAACAAAACTATGCATCCGGCTAGCGATCAACAAAATTATGCATATCCAGCTAGTGATCAACAAAACTATGCACATCCGGCTAGTGGCCAACAAAACTATGCACATCCGGCTAGTGACCAACGGAAGTATGCACATCCACTCATCTTAACACGCTTCATCAACTGTCTTAGGATACTGATTTCTGCTAAGTGTTGTGCTATGTGACATTAGGAGAAAAACTTTCTTTGCATTTTCCATTTTAAACTTCTTTAAAACCTTTGTTAATGTACGTGCTTTATCTTAGCACAATTAGACATCTTGATCTATCTCTATAGATCTTGATGTCGAATATATATAAGCTACTTCGCCTAAGTCTTTCATGAAAAAACACATTTTCAACTAATCTTTTATTGTGCTAAGAAACTTTAAATCATGTCCAATCAATAATAGGTCTTCTACATGTATGATTAGAAAATTTATAGAGCTTCCACTAAACTTCTTGTATACACCAACTTCTTCATTATTTTAATGAAGCCAAACTCTTTTAACCACTTCATCAAAATGTTGACTCCGGCTCCTTGATGCTTGTTTCAAACCATAGATAGACCTTTGAAGCTTGCACACCTTTACGACATCCATAGGATCGACAAAACCTTCTGATTGTATCATATATACATCCTCTTGGAGATTTCTATTCAAGAAAGTTTCGACATTCATCTGCTATCACTTGTAGTCGAAATATGTAGTAATTGCCATCATAATCCGCACAGACTTTAGCATTTCTACTGAGAAAGATTCATCATTATCGATTCTCACAATCTGCGAAAACCCTTTCACAACTAGCCTTGCTTTATAGATGGTAGGATTACCATGAATGTCAGCTTTCTTGAAGATCTGTGTACATTGTATGGGTTCCACACCCTCGGGAGGATTTAACCAAGTTCCAAACCTGATTCTTGTATATTGACTTTATTTCGGATTTGATTCACTCTTTTGAGATGGACGCCGCCATAGCTAGCTTCCTTGTAGTGCGGAGCTTCATCTTCTTCTAAGATGAATATTTCATTACGAAATTATTTAGAAGGTTTGATAACTCTTCCTGACCTACCGATTCAGTTATAGTCTTAACTGGAGTTTGTACATCTAGTGTAGTAATTAACTTTTTTAGTTATGCAGAAAAATTCCGGTTCATTATTCTTGCTTACTTTCGTCGAAGATTCAGTAATCACGTCAAGCTGTAATGTCCCCCCACTTACTTCTTTAGCAAGAAACTCCTTCTCGAGAAAGTGTTCATTCTTTGCGACAAACACTTTGTCCTTAAACTATTGGTAGAAGGAATACCCAATTGTCTCTTTGGGATAACCTACAAATTAGCATTTGTCCTAATCAAGTATTCCATAACTCATATGGTGTTGTCTTGCCAGACTATTTGACAGTGCTCTATTTTGTGTATATGTTGTTGTTTAAAGTGCATATCCCCAAAATAATAAAATCAGATCGGCATGTTATGAAACAATTATACAATTATTCAAATGTTTGCTAAACACATGACTCAGATATAGTTCTTCATGATTGAAGAACCTTTTATCTTTAGTAACAATGATTCTTAACTTCATTCTGAATTTCTTTGAACCTTTCAAATATTTTAGACTTATGTTTCGTCAAGTAGATCATATCTACTCAAATCATCAGTGAAATGAAGTATGAGTATTCACGCGCCCTGGTATTTTTATCGGAACACATACATCACTATGTATTTTATCAATTGATTCCAAACCAAAAGATCTCAATACTCCATCTATATGCAACTTTTGCCTATGTTATTTTCTGACATGACGAAGCAGTGCCACACTTAGGCCTCATTTGGTTACAAGGGGAGCAAACCCAGGGCAGAAAACCCTAGATGGGGAGATTTCCCTGGATAGGTGGGATCCCCTCTCTCACCACCGGGGATATTTCTGTTGCCATTTGGTAACAAAGTGCTTCTGCAATCAACAGATTTGAAGATGGGGACTGGGAAGTGTGGCCGTACTTTCTCCCCAAGGGGCTATGGTTAGGATGGAAAGGGGAGAAAGGAGGCTGCGAGGAGAGGTACCAGGTGCGGGCTTGGTTGCTCGGGCCATGGAGACGAGGTGGCCATGAAAACTTGTTGTAGAGGTGATAGCTGGAGGGAGATGGAGACGCTGGGGCGCCGTTGGAGGGAGGTAGAGCCACGGGGGAGAAGACGAGAAGTAGTCCCGAGATGGAGAGATCGAGTTTTATATGGGGAGAATTATTCCGATGTCGGAACGTGGGGGTGAGAGGCCCGGGTATTTCGACGGGATTGGGCCAAAAAATCCTATTCCTCGTTGTCACCAAATGCGTCGCCGCAAAAATTGGGGCGACGGTTACGCGCGGGAATCACGTCCGGGGAAATGACAAGGATCCCGGGAGGATCCCTCGCTACCAAATGAGCCCTTAAGTGGTGTTATTAGCATTCTCCAGACGTTTAGAATGTTATAAGTATTATATTCAAGATTCATTATGAATAAACCACCAATAATAGATGTAAATTCAAAACCATATTCTTATAACAAATTAAACAACCATTGTTTAAAACTTATAAGAATATCCGTCGCATAACCCAGAACATTGTTTTACACAACTTCGGAATGAAATAAGTATTATTTAGTTGTAAGATAAATCTTGAAGATAAACTAAAGACATGACTTCGACGGCTTGAGTAGTGATCCCATCACCATTATCGACTTACATCAAGACTCCATTCCTTCTCAACTTGCGAGCTTTCTGCAGTCCCTACATCGTTTGCAAATGAGAGCAACCGATCTGTATCAAATACTCATGACTTACAAGAAATTAACAAGTCAAATAGCATTAACTTTTTTTATAACTTTTATACCTTTACTAGAAGAATTGTTCTTATTCTTATCCGCCAAGTACTTTATGCAAATGCGCTTCCAGTGTCCTTTCTATTTGTAGTAGTGTCTCCTGAGTGGTTTCGCCCCATGTTCCTCTTCTGAGACACAGTCTTACTGGCGCCAGTAGACTTCTTCTTGGACTTCCCCTTCTTGAAACTAGCGGTCTGATTGACCATCAAAACTTATTTGTTCTTCGACATTCGAGCTTCCGCAGTTTTGAGCGTAGTGAACAACTGATACGTCTCCAACGTATCTATAATTTTTGATTGTTCCATGCTATTATATTATCTGTTTGGATGTTTAATGGGCATTAATATACCTTTTTATATTATTTTTTGGACTAACCTACTAACCAAAGGCGCAGTGCAAATTGCTGTTTTTTTCCTATTTCAGTGTTTCGCAGAAAAGGAATATCAAACGGAATCCAAACGGAATGAAACCTTCGGGAGAGTTATTTTTGGAACAAACGTGATCTAGGAGACTTGGAGTGGACGTCAAGAAAGAAGCGAGGAGGCCATGAGGCAGGAGGGCGCGCCCAGGGGGGTAGGCGCACCCCCACCCTCGTGGGCCCCTCGCATCTCCACCGACGTACTTCTTCCTCCTATATATACCCATATACCCCGAAAATATCCAGGAGCACCACGAAACCCTATTTCCACCGCCGCAACCTTTTGTACCCGTGAGATCCCATCTTGGGGCCTTTTCCGACACTCCGCCGGAGGGGGAATCGATCACGGAGGGCTTCTACATCAACACCATAGCCTCTCCGATGATGTGTGAGTAGTTTACCACAGACCTTCGGGTCCATCGTTATTAGCTAGATGGCTTCTTCTCTCTCTTTGGATCTCAATACAAAGTTCTCCTCAATTCTCTTGGAGATCTATTCGATGTAATTCTTTTTGCGGTATGTTTGTCGAGATCCGATGATTTGTGGGTTTATGATCAAGATTATCTATGAACAATATTTGATTCTTCTCTGAAATCTTTTATGCATGATTTAAATATCTTTACAAGTCTCTTCGAATTATCAGTTTGGTTTGGCCTACTAGATTGATCTTTCTGGCAATGGGAGAAGTGCTTAGCTTTGGGTTCAATCTTGCGGTGTCCTTTCCTAGTGACAACAGGGGTAGCAAGGCATGTATTGTATTGTTGCCATCAAGGATAAAAATATGGGGTTTATTTCATATTGCTTGAGTTTATCCCTCTACATCATGTCATCTTGCTTAATGCGTTACTCTGTTCTTATGAACTTAATACTCTAGATGCATGCTGGAAAGTAGTTGATGTGTGGAGTAATAGTAGTAGATGCAGAATCGATTCGGTCTACTTGTCGTGGACGTGATGCCTATATACATGATCATGCCTAGATATTCTCATAATTATTCGCTTTTCTATCAATTTCTCGATAGTAATTTGTTCACCCACCATAGAATTTGCTATCTTGAGAGAAGCCACTAGTGAAACCTATGGCCCCCGGGTCTAACTTCCATCATATTATTTTCCGATCAACTTGTTATTTCTATTAATGTTTATTTTGCAATCTTTATTTTCCAATCTATATCATAAAAATACCAAAGATATTTATCTTATTATCTCTATCAGATCTCACTTTCGTAAGTGACCGTGAAGGGATTGACAACCCCTTTATCGCGTTGGTTGCGAGGTTCTTGTTTGTTTGTGCACGTACTAGGCGACTTGCGTGTTACCTCCTACTGGATTGATACCTTGGTTCTCAAAAACTGAGGTAAATACTTAGGCTACCTTGCTGCATCACCCTTTCCTCTTCAAGGGAAAACCAACGCATGTCCAAGAGGTAGCTAGAAGTATTCTGGCGCCGATGCCGGGGAGGTTGCACCAAGTCAAGTCAAGATTTGATCTCCCAGCAAAACGAGCCATTTCTGGCACCGTTGCCAGGGAGATCTACGCACAAGTCAAGACATACCATGTACCCATCACAAACTCTTATCCCTCGCATTACATTATTTGCCATTTGCCTCTCGTTTTCCTCTCCACCACTTCACATTTGTCGTTTTATTCGCCCTCTTCCGTTCGTCCTTCTGTTTGCTCGTGTTACCATGTGCCTTCTATTAGCTTGCATCTTCGCTTGCTAATTATCTATTGATACGGATCCTCATCCTCTTGCTAATCTTTTTAAAAGATCCAATTATGATGAACCAATTGCCAGTGAGTTGAGTGCACTAGATTATCTTTATGAGGTTTTGCTTGAAATTCTTGAATCTAAAAATTGTGATGAAGTGCTTTATGAAGTGATTCACGATAGATCTTTGAATAAAAAGCATGATTGCAATGATGTTATTATAAATTCTATTAACGTCAATTGTGCTAATAATATGCAAAACCCTAAGCTTGGGGATGCTAGTTTTGCTACATCCACTACTTGTTGCAATGATCATGATTGGGGTGATTCTTCTTTTGATCTTGAAAATTTATTTAAGCCCCATGATTATTATGAGATTGATAATAATGTTTGCAATAATACTGAAAGTGGGTTTGGAAGAGTGTCAACTTTAGATCCCACATATTTGGATAATGTTCAATCTTATGAAGTTTTTGATAAAAAGTGGGTTTGGAGAGGTCATGACTTTAGCTAATGATATTCCCACTATTTTGGAAGAGTGTAAACTTTGCATGCATGTGGATCATGTAGAGAAAATTTTATGTGATAGCTATTTTATTGAATTTGCTTATGATCCCACATGTAATTATTATGAGAGAGGAAAATATGACTGTAGAAATCTTCATGTTACTAAATTACCTCTCGTTATGTTGAGATTGCTATTGTTTCTCTCCGCTTCCTTGCATATGCTAGTTTTTGCTTGCCATGATAATTTGTTTGCCTATAAGATGCTTGTGCATAGGAAGTATGTTATACTTAGATGAGTTTTTCACATGCTATATGATGCTCTCTTTGTGCTTCAATTCTTGTCTTTCATGTGAGCATCATTAAAATTATCAATGCCTAGCTAGGGGCGTTAAACGACAGCGCTTGTTGGGCGGCAACCCAATTTTATTTTTGTTTCTTGTTTTTTGCTCCTATTTAGTAATAAATAATTCATATAGCTTCTGTTTATATGTGGTTTTATGCTTTTAATTAGTGTTTGTGCCAAGTAGAACCTTTGGGAAGACTTGGGGGGAAGTCTTTGCGGTTTTGCTGTAAAAAAATAGAAACTTTAGCGCACACGAGATTTGCTGCCATTTTTTACTGGAGAGTTAGATTTGGTTGATTCTTTTTGAAGATGATTAATAGAAAAATTCCTCACGTCCACCAATTTATTTCTGAATTTTTGGGGTTACATAAGTATTCGAAACCTACAGATTACTACAGACTGTTCTGTTTTTGACAGATTCTGTTTTTCGTGTGTTGTTTGCTTATTTTGATGAATCTATGGCTAGTATAGGGCGGGGGGTATGAACCATATAGAAGTTGGAATACAGTAGGTTTAACACCAATATAAATAAATAATGAGTTCATTACAGTACCTTGAAGTGGTGATTTGATTTCTTATACTAACGGAGCTCATGAGATTTTCTGTTGAGTTTTGTGTTGTGAAGTTTTCAACTTTTGGGTAAAGATTTGATGGATTTAGGAATAAGGAGTGCCAAGAGCCTAAGCTTGGGGATTCCCAAGGAACACCAAGGTAAAATTAAAGGACAACTAAAAGCCTAAGCTTGGGGATGCCCCCTAAGGCATCCCCTCTTTCGTCTTCGTCTATCGGTAACTTTACTTGAGGCTATATTTTTATTCACCACATGATATGTGTTTTGCTTGGAGCGTCTTGTATGATTTGAGTCTTTGATTTTTAGTTTACCACAGTCATACTTTCTTTACACACCTTTTGGAGAGACACACATGAATCGGAATTTATTAGAATACTCTATGTGCTTCACTTATATCTTTTGAGCTAGATAATTTTGCTCTAGTGCTTCACTTACATCTTTTTAGAGAATGGTGGTGGTTTTATTTTATAGAAATCATTGATATCTCATGATTAACTTATATTATTTTGAGAGTCTTATAGAACAGCATGGTAATTTTCTTTGGCTATAAAATTAGTCCTAATATGATAGGCATCCAAGATAGGTATAATAAAAACTATCATAAAAAGTGCATTGAATACCATGAGAAGTTTGATACTTGATGATTGTTTTGAGATATGAAGATGGTGATATTAGAGTCATGCTAGTTGAGTAGTTGTGAATTTGAGAAATACTTGTTCTAAAGTTTGTGATTCCCGTAGCATGCACGTATGGTGAACCGTTATGTGATGAAGTCGGAGCATGATTTATTTATTAATTGTCTTCCTTATGAGTGGCGGTCGGGGATGAGCGATGGTCTTTTCCTACCAATCTATCCCCCTAGGAGCATGCGCTTAGTACTTTGTTTCGATAACTAATAGATTTTTGCAATAAGTATGTGAGTTCTTATGACTAATGTTGGTCCATGGATTATACGCACTCTCACCCTTCCACCATTGCTAGCCTCTCTAGTACTGCGCAACTTTCGCCGGTACCATCACCCACCATATACCTTCCTCAAAACAGCCACCATACCTACCTATTATGGCATTTCCATAGCCATTCCGAGATATATTGCCATGCAACTTACCACCGTTCCATTCGTTATGACACGTTACATCATTGTCATATTGCTTTGCATGATCATATAGTTGACATCATATTTTTGGCAAAGCCACCATTCATAATTCTTTCATACATGTCACTCTTGATTCATTGCACATCATGGTACACCGCTGGAGGCATTCACATGGTCATATTTTGTTCTAGTATCGAGTTGTAATTTTTGAGTTGTAAGTAAATAAAAGTGTGATGATCATCATTATTAGAGCATTGTCCCAAGTGAGGAAAGGATGATGGAGACTATGATTCCCCCACAAGTCGGGACGAGACTCTGGACGAAAAATAAAAAAAAAGAGGCCATAAAAAAAGAGAAGGCCCAAAAAAGGAAAAAAAAAAGAAAAAATGAGAGAAAAAAAAGAGAAGGGACAATGTTACTATCCTTTTACCACACTTGTGCTTCAAAGTAGCACCATGATCTTCATGATAGAGAGTCTCCTATGTTGTCACTTTCATATACTAGTGGGAATTTTACATTATAGAACTTGGCTTGTATATTCCAATGATGGGCTTCCTCAAAATGCCCTAGGTCTTCGTGAGCAAGCGAGTTGGATGCACACCCACTTAGTTTCTTTTGTTGAGCTTTCATACACTTATAGCTCTAGTGCATCCAGTGCATGGCAATCCCTACTCACTCACATTGATATCTATTAATGGGCATCTCCATAGCCCGTTGATACGCCTAGTTGATGTGAGACTATCTTCTCCCTTTTGTCTTCTCCACAACCACCATTCTATTCCACCTATAGTGTTATGTCCATGGCTCACGCTCATATATTGCGTGAAGATTGAAAAAGTTCGAGAACATTAAAAGTATGAAACAATTGCTTAGCTTGTCATTAGGGTTATGCATGATTTAAATGCTTTGTGTGATGAAGATAGAGCATAGCCAGACTATATGATTTTTTAGGGATAACTTTCTTTGGCCATGTTATTTTGAGAAGGCATGATTGCTTTGTTAGTATGCTTGCAGTATTATTATTTTTATGTCAATATTAAACTTTTGTCTTGAATCTTTCGGATCTGAACATTCATGCCACAATAAAAAAATTACATTGAGAATTATGCTAGGTAGCATTCCACATCAATTTTTTTGTTTTTATCATTTACCTACTCGAGGACGAGCAAGAATTAAGCTTGGCTATTCTTGATACGTCTCCAACGTATCTATAATTTTTGATTGTTCCATGCTATTATATTATCTGTTTTGGATGTTTAATGGGCTTTAATGTACCTTTTTATATTATTTTTGGGACTAACCTACTAACCAAAGGCCTAGTGCAAATTGCTGTTTTTTTCCTATTTCAGTGTTTCGCAGAGAAGGAATATCAAACAGAATCCAAACGGAATGAAACCTTCAGGAGAGTTATTTTTGGAACAAACGTGATCCAGGAGACTTGGAGTAGACGTCAAGAAAGAAGCGAGGAGGCCACGAGGCAGGAGGGCGCGCCCAGGGGATAGGCACGCCCCCACCCTCATGGGCCTCTCGGAGCTCCACCTACATACTTCTTCCTCCTATATATACCCATATACCCTGAAAACATCCAGGAGCACCACGAAACCCTATTTCCACCGCCGCAACCTTCTGTGCCCGTGAGATCCCATCTTGGGGCCTTTTCCGGCACTCCGCCGGAGGGGGAATCGATCACGGAGGGCTTCTACATCAACACCATAGCCTCTCCGATGATGTGTGAGTAGTTTACCACAGACCTTCGGGTCCATAGTTATTAGTTAGATGGCTTCTTCTCTCTCTTTGGATCTCAATACAAAGTTCTCCTCGATTCTCTTGGAGATCTATTCGATGTAATTCTTTTTGCGGTGTGTTTGTTGAAATCCGATGAATTGTGGGTTTATGATCAAGATTATCTATGAACAATAATTGATTCTTCTCTGAAATCTTTTATGCATGATTTAAATATCTTTGCAAGTCTCTTTGAATTATCAGTTTGGTTTGGCCTATTAGATTGATCTTTCTTGCAATGGGAGAAGTGCTTAGCTTTGGGTTCAATCTTGCGGTGTCCTTTCCCAGTGACAGCAGGGGTAGCAAGGCACATATTGTATTGTTGCCACCGAGGATAAAAAGATGGGGTTTATTTCATATTGCTTGAGTTTATCCCTCTACATCATGTCATCTTGCCTAATGCGTTACTCTGTTGTTATGAACATAATACTCTAGATGCATACTGGATAGCGGTCGATGTGTGGAGTAATAGTAGTAGATGCAGAATCGTTTCGGTCTACTTGTCGTAGACGTGATGCCTATATACATGATCATGCCTAGATATTCTCATAATTATTCGCTTTTCTATCAATTGCTTGACAGTAATTTGTTCACCCACCGTAGAATTTGCTATCTTGAGAGAAGCCACTAGTGAAACATTTGGCCCCCGGGTCTATCTTCCATCATATTATTTTCCTATCAACTTGCTATTTCTATTACCGTTTATTTTGCAATCTTTATTTTCCAATCTATATCATAAAATTACCAAAAATATTTATCTTATTATATCTATCAGATCTCACTTTCGTAAGTGACCGTGAAGGGATTGGCAACCCCTTTATCGCGTTGGTTGCGAGGTTCTTGTTTGTTTGTGCAGGTACTAGGCGACTTGTGTGTTAACTCCTACATGATTGATGCCTTGGTTCTCAAAAACTGAGGGAAATACTTATGCTACTTTGCTGCATCACCCTTTCCTATTCAAGGGAAAACCAACGCATGCTCAAGAGGTAGCAACAACTCGTTTGCACTTTTCTCCATTCTGTTCATGTTATAATTCATGGTAAAACCATCATAAGATGGGGGGAGAGTGAAGCAAGCACAATATTAGTACTGAGTATCGGAGGAATTCCAAATTGCAGAGCAGCAAGTCTATAAACATAGCCATCCAGCTTTACTATATGCTCACGCATTGAGGAACCTTCTGCCATCTTGCATTGAATCAAGGACTCGGTTATTTCAAACCGTTCCGTCCTAGCCTGCTTCTTGTACAGAGCATCTAGTGAGCCAATTATAAATTGAGTACTAGATCGGTCAAAATGCTTCTATAGTTCATGATCCATGCAAGTCAACATGAGGCACTGGACTGACTCATAGTCATCACTACAAGAGTGGCTGCAACTTCCTGCGCTACAGCTTCCGTAGGAGGATCACCTAGGGGCTGATCCATCACATACTCTTTCTTAGCACTGCTCAGAACAAATCTCGCGTTTCGGATCCAATTTGCATAGTTTCCATCATTTGCAGCCAACTTTTCTTTATCTAACTTAGAGGCTAAGTTGAACATATTACGAGCCATCGATCTACAATGATAAACACAAGATTCACTTTACACATTGTTCATAATTAATTTTCACTACTGTTAAACAAATCTTCTATATCTAAATAGCTAGCCCCCACTAAGATATTTCTCTCAACATGCAAGCATGCCACCTCATCATTCAACATGCATAAGAAAAGGCCCGCCTCAACATGCAACTATGCATATTAAAAATCCACTACAACAAGCATGCATGTAAAATTCCATTTTATTATGCTATTTACATTTAATTCTTATATACTTTCAGAAACTATTGTTTCAAGAATTCATGTTCCATATAATCAGAATCTCATTGAAATATTGCAAACATTCCCTCAACAACGTGCGGGGCATCGTCTAGTTTCAATATAAAGTGCACTCCCACTTGATACGTCTCCAACGTATCTATAATTTTTTATTGTTCCATGCTGTTATATTATCAATCTTGGATGTTTTATAATCATTTTATAGTCATTTTATATCATTTTTTGGTACTAACCTATTGACATAGTGCCAAGTGTCAGTTCCTGTTTTTTCCATGTTTTTTACATCACAGAAAATCAATATCAGACGGAGTCCAAATGCCACGAAACTTTATGGAGATTTTTTATGGACCAGAAGGAACATGTTGGGCCCTGGTTGCACCTGGGGGGAGTCCCGATGTAATGCCCTCGATGCGGCTATATCTCCTACGTGTCAAAGCACGACTTAGAGGCATAACCACATTGAAAGCTATGTCGCAAGTGAGGTAATCTTCACAACAACCCATGTAAATAGATAAAGGGGAAAATAACATAGTTGGCTTACACTCGCCACGTCACAGAAATACATAAATAAGTCATTACATTCATCCAATACACTCAGAGTCCGACTATGGTACCAAAATAAAGATCAACCCCCAAATGCGACAAAATCCCCGATCGCCCCAACTGGGCACCACTACTGATCATCTGGGAAAGACACGTAGTAACGTAGAGAGTCTTCATCGAACTCCCACTTGAGCTCAAGCGATTCGTCTGGAGCGGTATCATCGGTCCCTGCATCTGGTTTTGGAAGTAAACAGTGAGTCACGGGGACTCAGCAATCTCACACCCTCATGATCAAGACTATTTAAGCTCATAGGTAAGGTAAAGGCATGATGTGGAGCTGCATCAAGCGACTAGCATATATGGTGGCTAACATATGTGCAAATGAGAGCGAGAAGAGAAGGCAAAAGCACGGTCGAACAACTATGATCAAGAAGTGATCCTAGAACAACCTACGTCAAGCATTACTCCAACACCATGTTCACTTCCCGTACTCCGCCGAGAAGAGACCATCACGGTAACACACGCGGTTGGTGCATTTTAATTAAGTTAAGTTTCATGTTATCTACAACTGGACATTAACAAATTCCCATCTGCCCATAACCACAGGCATGGCTTTCGAAAGTTCAAATCCCTGCAGGGGAGTCCCAACTTAGCCCATCACAAGCTCTCATGGTCAACGAAGGATATTCCTTCTCCCGAGACATTCCGATCAGACTCGGCCTCCCGGTTACAAGATATCCTCGACAATGGTAAAACAAATCCCGATAGGAGCTGCACATATCTCGTTCTCAGGGCACACTCAGATTGTCCAAACTTCCGGTAGGCCAGCCCAGAGTTGCCCCTGGTGGCCACCGATGGCTGACGAGGTGGACCAACACTCAGAGGAGCACTGGCCCGGGGGGTTAAAATAAAGATGACCCTCGGGCTCCGGAAACCCAAGGGAAAAAGAGGCTAGGTGGCAAATGGTAAAACCAAGGTTGGGCATTGCTGGAGGAGTTTTATTCAAGGCGAACTGTCAAGGGGTTCCCATTATAACCCAACCGTGTAAGGAACGCAAAATCCGGGAACATAACACCGATATGACGGAAACTAGGGCGGCAAGAGTGGAACAAAACACTAGGCAAAAGGTCGAGCCTTCCACCCTTTACCAAGTATATAGGTGCATTAAGATAAACAAGATAATATGATGATATCCCAACAATAAACATGTTCCAACAAGGAATGATCTCCAAACTTCACCTGCAACTAGCAACACTATAAGAGGGGCTGAGCAAAGTGGTAACATAGCCAATCAACGGTTTGCTAGGACATGGTGGGTTAGAGGTTTGACATGGCAATATGGGAGGCATGATAAGCAAGTGGTAGGTATCGTAGCATAGGCATAGCAAAAGAGCGAGCATCTAGCAAGCAAAGATAGAAGTGATTTCGAGGGTATGGTCATCTTGCCTACAAAGTTTTCAGAGTTGCCTTGATCCTCGTAAGCGAACTCAACGGGCTCCTCGTTCATGAACTCGTCTCCCGGCTATACCCAAACAAGGATAACAAGCAAAAGAACACAATAAACCATGTGTAATGCTCAAGCAACATGTTGCAAACATGGTATGATATGCGGGATGCGATATGTGATGCATAGACAAGGAATGATTGAACCTGGCCTCGACATGGAAATCCAAGAGTGCCACTGGAAAGGTGAGGTGATTTCGGTTGAAATCGATATAAAGATCACCGGAATCGGATGCACGATTTGGAAATGGAAAGCGAAACAAATATGGCACCGGTCTGCGATAAACAGCAAGTCGCCATCTAAATGCATCAAGTTAAATATGCTACAGCACTCAAACATGACAACAAAATACATGGTAGGGATCCACTCATGATGCTTGACAAAAGATGAACACTGAGCTACGGCTAATTCATCCATTAATAGGTTCAAACAAGCATGGCAAAAGTGCAAATGATTACAGGTTTCAGACTTAGTGAAATTAACACAAGTCTGGAATTTATCATCAGGAAGCAAACTTTAGAGCATGAAAACTACAAGCTACAGGAACATATCATGGCAAAAAAAGACATGGCATGAAGCTACTCTAATCATATAATAAAAGTCCCTTAGTGACCTTGAGCCAAAAGGGATCATAAAATACAATTGCAAGCATGTGAACATAGCAAAAACATAAACAGATTCAGACTTAGTGAAAAACTAGAGCATGCAAAACAGTTAGCGAGTAGGCATGTTTACGAGCTCGATGCACTCACTACAGAGCATGGAATGAAAAACTAAGCATACACTCATCAAGAAGACATGGCATAAAAGCTAGATATGGCAAGAACAACAACATAGCATGCACGGATCAACAACAACAAGCTCGGCAAAATCGCTAAGCATGTTAACAATCTGCCAGGAACATCTTATAGCAAAAGTAGAGCTCGATTGACTCAAGCTAGGGTGCTCCATAATTGCAAACAAAGACATGGATGGATAGAACACCACAATATTAACAAAACATCCTTACTGATCATCCTCAAAAGAGGTGCGGATCACTAGGAAACAACATGAACATATGGCATAAAAACAATATCAGGACAAAGACTTAGTGAAATTCTAAGTCCCTGAAATCAGCATCAACGATTACGCTACTTTGCATGCTTGTGCTAGTCACCACAAATATCACAAAAGTACATGGCATACACCCCTGTAAAGATGGCATGGCATTCTACAAAACACATGTAGAGCTCAGGATCATAGCATGCACACATTAATCATGGAAAAAATGACAAAAGGCCATTTGCTGAAACAGATCTGGAATATTCCTCACATAGCCCTTCTCCAACAGCATTTCGGGCATCAAGATAAGCTCAAATGAAAATGATGCAATGAGATTAAATGATGTACTCGTTGAGACGAACATTTTGATATGCTACACGCACGAATCGGAGCTACGGATGCAGAGTTATGGCATGTCAAAGAATGCAAAAAGTTAGGGTTTCGGGAGGAAAAATTCAACCGTCGCCGGAGTACTGTAGCAGCTCGTCGGGGTTGATGGATCCGGCCGGAGTAGCTCGTCGGGGTTCGCCGGAGGAGGGTCTCCGGGTCGCGGGGCAGCCCGCCGGCGACCGGATCAGGCGCGGGGCGGCGCACCGCGGCGGGGGGCGGCGAACGGCGAGGTGAGGCGGCGGTCACCGGAGTTGGCGGAGCTGGCGATGGCGCGCGGCGGCGGAGAGACGGTGCCGGCGTCGGGCACGAGGAGGAAGGGCGGCGGGCGCGGGAGGTAGGTGGCGGCGCCGACATGGGCCGAACGTGGGCTCACGGGCCCGCGGTGGAGGCGGTGATGTGGGGCGGGGCGGCGGTGAATCGGTGCATGACACGTGGTAGTGGCGACGCAGGTCGGACGTGTCTGACCGGACGGAGAATTGTCCGGCGACGCGTGGAGAGGGAGGGTGTTGGAAATATGCCCTAGAGGCAATAATAAAAGCATTATTATTATATTTCTTTGTTCATGATAATTGTCTTTATTCATGCTATAATTGTATTATCCGGAAATCGTAATACATGTGTGAATAACAGACACCAACATGTCCCTGGTAAGCCTCTAGTTGACTAGCTCGTTGATCAACAGATAGTCATGGTTTCCTGGCTATGGACATTGGATGTCATTGATAACGGGATCACATCATTAGGAGAATGATGTGATGGACAAGACCCAATCCTAAGCATAGCGCAAGATCGTGTAGTTCGTTTGCTAGAGCTTTTCCAATGTCAAGTATCTTTTCCTTTGACCATGAGATCGTGTAACTTCCCGGATACCGTAGGAGTGCTTTGGGTGTACCAAACGTCACAACGTAACTGGGTGACTATAAAGGTGCACTACAGGTATCTCCGAAAGTGTCTGTTGGGTTGACACGGATCGAGACTGGGATTTGTCACTCGTATGACGGAGAGGTATCTCTGGGCCCACTCGGTAATGCATCATCATAATGAGCTCAAAGTGACCAAGTGTTGGTCACGGGATCATGCATTACGGTACGAGTAAAGTGACTTGCCGGTAACGAGATTGAACGAGGTATTGGGATACCGACGATCGAATCTCGGGCAAGTAACATACCGATTGACAAAGGGAATTGTATACGGGGTTGCTTGAATCCTCGACATCGTGGTTCATCCGATGAGATCATCGAGGAGCATGTGGGAGCCAACATGGGTATCCAGATCCCGCTGTTGGTTATTGACCGGAGAGCGATCTTGGTCATGTCTACATGTCTCCCGAACCCGTAGGGTCTACACACTTAAGGTTCGGTGACGCTAGGGTTGTAGGGATATGTATATGCAGTAACCCGAATGTTGTTCAGAGTCCCGGATGAGATCCCGGACGTCACGAGGAGTTCCGGAATGGTCCGGAGGTAAAGATTTATATATGGGAAGTCCTGTTTCGGGCATCGGGACAAGTTTCGGGGTTATCGGTATTGTACCGGGACCACCGGAAGGGTCCCGGGGGTCCACCGGGTGGGGCCACCTGTCCCGGGGGGCCACATGGGCTGTAGGGGGTGCGCCTTGGCCTACATGGTCCAAGGGCACCAGCCCCAAGAGGCCCATGCGCCTAGGGTTTCAAGGGAGGAAGTGTCCTAGGAGGGGAAGGCACCTCCTAGGTGCCTTGGGGAGGAGGGATTCCTCCCCCTTGGCCGCACCCCCCTAGGAGATTGGATCTCCTAGGGCCGGCGCCCCCCCTTGGCCCTCCTATATATAGTGGGGGAAGGAGGGCTTTCATCCCACGCCTTTGGTTGCCTCCTTCTCCCTCTCCAACACCTCCTCCTCATCCATAGCGCTTGGCGAAGCCCTGCCGGAGTACTGCGGCTCCATCAACACCACGCCGTCGTGTTGCTGCTGGTGCCATCTCCCTCAACCTCTCCTATGCCCTTGCTGGATCAAGAAGGAGGAGACGTGGCTGTTCCGTACGTGTGTTGAACGCGGAGGTGCCGTCCGTTCGATGCTAAGATCTTCGGTGATTCGAATCACGTCGAGTACGACTCCCTCATCCATGTTCTTTGAACGCTTCCGCTCGCGATCTACAAGGTACGTAGATGCATCTAATCACTCGTTGCTACATGAATTCCTAGATGGATCTTGGTGAAACCGTAGGAAAATTTTTGTTTTCTACAACGTTCCTCAACAGTGGTATCAGAGCTAGGTCTATGCGTAGTTCTCTTGCACGAGTAGAACACAATTTGTTGTGGGCGTTGATGTTGTCAACTTTCTTGCCGCTACTAGTCTTATCTTGCTTCAACGGTATTGTGGGATGAAGCGGCCCGGACCAACCTTACACGTATACTTACGTGAGACCGGTTCCACCGACTAACATGCACAAGTTGCATAAGGTGGCTGGCGGGTGTCTGTCTCTCCTACTTTAGTTGGAGCGGATTCGATGAAAAGGGTCCTTATGAAGGGTAAATAGAAGTTGACAAATCACGTTGTGGCTTTCACGTAGGTAAGAAAACGTTCTTGCTAGAACCCTACTTCAGCCACATAAAACTTGCAAACAACAATTAGAGGACGTCTAACTTGTTTTTGCAGCAAGTGCTTTGTGATATGATATGGCCAAAGTTGTGATGAATGATGAATGATCTATATGTGATGTATGAGATGTTCATACCATTGTAATAGGAATCACAACTTGCATGTCGATGAGTATGACAACCGGCAGGAGCCATAGGAGTTGTCTTTATTTTGTATGACCTGCGTGTCATTGAGAAACGCCATGTAAATTACTTTACTGCTAAATGCGTTAGCCATAGTAGTGGAAGTAATAGTTGGCGAGCAACTTCATGGAGACACAATGATAGAGATCATGATGATGGAGATCATGGTGTGATGCCGGTGACAAGATGATCATGGAGCCCCAAGATGGAGATCAAAGGAGCTATGTGATATTGGCCATATCATGTCACTATTATTATTTGATTGCATTTGATGTTTATCATGTTTTGCATCTTGTTTACTTAGAACGACGGTAGTAAATAAGATGATCCCTCACAACAATTTCAAGAAGTGTTCTCCCCTAACTGTGCACCGTTGCTAAAGTTCGTCGTTTCGAAGCACCACGTGATGATCGGGTGTGATAGATCCTTACGTTCACATACAACGGGTGTAAGACAGTTTTACACATGCAAAACACTTAGGGTTAACTTGACGAGCCTAGCATGTGCATAGACATGGCCTCGGAACACAGAAGACCGAAAGGTCGAGCATGAGTCGTATAGAAGATACGATCAACATGAAGATGTTCACCGACGTTAACTAGTCCGTCTCACATGATGATCGGACACGGCCTAGCCAACTCGGATCATGTAATACTTAGATGACTAGAAGAGGGATGTCTATCTAAGTGGGAGTTCATTATAATCTGATTAGATGAACTTAATTATCATGAACTTAGTCTAAAATCTTTACAAAATGTCTTGTAGATCAAATGGCCAACGTAGTCCTCAACTTCAACGCGTTCCTAGAGAAAACCAAGCTGAAAGACGATGGCAGCAACTACACGGACTGGGTCCGGAACCTGAGGATCATCCTCATAGCTGCCAAGAAAGATTATGTCTTACAAGCACCGCTAGGTGATGCACCTGTTCTCCCTGCAGAACAAGACGTTATGAACACTTGGCAGGCACGTACCAATGACTACTCCCTCGTTCAGTGCGGCATGCTTTACAGCCTAGAGCCGGGGCTCCAAAAGCGTTTTGAGAGAGATGGAGCATATGAGATGTTCGAAGAGCTGAAAATGGTTTTCCAAGCTCATGCCCGGGTCGAGAGATATGAAGTCTCCGACAAATTCTTCAGCTGTAAGATGGAGGAAAATAGTTCTGTCAGTGAGCACATACTCACTATGTCTGGGTTACATAACCGCTTGACTCAGCTGGGAGTTAATCTCCCGGATGATGCGGTCATTGACAGAATCCTCCAGTCGCTTCCACCGAGCTACAAGAGCTTTGTGATGAACTTCAATATGCAGGGGATGGAGAAGACCATTCCTGAAGTATTTGCTATGCTGAAATCAGCAGAGGTAGAAGTCAAGAAGGAACATCAAGTGTTGATGGTCAATAAAACCACTAAGTTCAAGAAGGGCAAGGGTAAAAAGAACTCCAAGAAGGACGGCAAGGGAGTTGCCGCGCCCAGCAAGCAAGCTGCCGGGAAGAAGTCAAAGAATGGACCCAAGCCCGAGACTGAGTGCTTTTATTGCAAGGGAAGTGGTCACTGGAAGCGGAATTGCCCCAAATACTTAGCAGACAAGAAGGCCGGCAACACCAAAGGTATATTTGATATACATGTAATTGATGTGTACCTTACCAGTACTCGTAGTGACTCCTGGGTATTTGATACCGGTGTCGTTGCTCATATTTGTAACTCACAGCAGGAGCTGCGGAATAAACGGAGACTGGCGAAGGACGAGGTGACGATGCGCGTCGGGAATGGTTCCAAGGTCGATGTGATCGCCGTCGGCACGCTACCTCTACATTTACCTACGGGATTAGTTATAGACCTCAATAATTGTTATTTAGTGCCAAGTTTGAGCATGAACATTGTATCAGGATCTCGTTTAATACGAGATGGCTACTCATTTAAATCCGAGAATAATGGTTGTTCTATTTATATGAGAGATATGTTTTATGGTCATGCTCCGATGGTCAATGGTTTATTCTTAATGAATCTCGAACGTAATATTACACATATTCATAGTGTGAATACCAAAAGATGTAAAGTTGATAACGATAGTCCCACATACTTGTGGCACTGCCACCTTGGTCACATAGGTGTCAAACGCATGAAGAAGCTCCATGCAGATGGACTTTTAGAGTCTCTTGATTATGAATCATTTGACACGTGCGAACCATGCCTCATGGGTAAAATGACCAAGACTCCGTTCTCAGGAACAATGGAGCGAGCAACCAACTTATTGGAAATCATACATACTGATGTGTGCGGTCCAATGAGTGTTGAGGCTCGCGGTGGCTATCGTTATGTTCTCACCCTCACTGATGACTTAAGTAGATATGGGTATGTCTACTTAATGAAACACAAGTCTGAAACCTTTGAAAAGTTCAAGGAATTTCAGAGTAAAGTTGAGAATCAACGTGACAGGAAAATCAAGTTTCTACGATCAGATCGTGGAGGAGAATACTTGAGTCACGAATTTGGCACACACTTAAGAAAATGTGGAATAGTTTCACAACTCACGCCGCCTGGAACACCTCGGCGTAATGGTGTGTCCGAACGTCGTAATCGCACTCTATTAGATATGGTGCGATCTATGATGTCTCTTGCCGATTTACCACTATCTTTTTGGGGCTATGCTTTAGAGACTGCCGCATTCACTTTAAATAGGGCACCCTCGAAATCCGTTGAGACGACACCGTTTGAATTATGGTTTGGGAAGAAACCTAAGCTGTCGTTTCTAAAAGTTTGGGGATGCGATGCTTATGTCAGGAAACTTCAACCTGAAAAGCTCGAACCTAAATCGGAAAAATGCGTCTTCATAGGATACCCTAAAGAAACTATTGGGTATATCTTCTACCTCAGATCCGAAGGCAAGATCTTTGTTGCCAAGAATGGGTCCTTTCTAGAGGAAGAGTTTCTCTCGAAAGAAGTAAGTGGGAGGAAAGTAGAACTTGATGAAGTATTACCTCTTGAACCGGAAAATGGCGCAACTCAAGAAAATGTTCCTGAGGTGCCTGCACCGACTAGAGAGGAAGTTAATGATAATGATCAAGATACTTCTGATCAAGCTCCTGCTGAAATTCGAAGGTCCACAAGGACACGTTCCGCACCAGAGTGGTACGGCAACCCTGTCTTGGAAATCATGTTGTTAGACAACAGTGAACCTTCGAACTATGAAGAAGCGTTGGCGGGCCCGGATTCTGACAAATGGCTAGAAGCCATGAAATCCGAGATAGGATCCATGTATGAAAACGAAGTATGGACTTTGACTGACTTTCCCGTTGAGCGGCGAGCCATAGAAAATAAATGGATCTTTAAGAAGAAGACAGACGCGGATGGTAATGTGACCATCTATAAAGCTCGACTTGTCGCTAAGGGTTATCGACAAGTTCAAGGAGTTGACTACGATGAGACTTTCTCACCGGTAGCGAAGCTAAAGTCCGTCCGAATCATGTTAGCAATTGCCACATTCTACGATTATGAGATATGGCAAATGGACGTCAAAACGGCATTCCTTAATGGTTTCCTTAAGGAAGAGTTGTATATGATGCAACCGGAAGGTTTTGTCGATCCTAAGAATGCTAACAAGGTGTGCAAGCTCCAACGCTCAATTTATGGGCTGGTGCGAGCATCTCGGAGTTGGAACATTCGCTTTGATGAGATGATCAAAGCGTTTGGGTTTACGCAGACTTATGGAGAAGCCTGCGTTTACAAGAAAGTGAATGGGAGCTCTGTAGCATTTCTCATACTATATGTAGATGACATACTTTTGATGGGAAATGATATAGAACTCTTGGACAGCATTAAGGCCTACTTGAATAAGAGTTTTTCAATGAAGGACCTTGGAGAAGCTGCTTATATATTAGGCATCAAGATCTATAGGGATAGATCGAGACGCCTCATAGGTCTTTCACAAAGCACATACCTTGATAAGATTTTGAAGAAGTTCAAAATGGATCAGTCCAAGAAAGGGTTCCTGCCTGTTTTGCAAGGTGTGAAATTGAGCTCAGCTCAATGTCCGACCACGGCAGAAGATATAAAAGAGATGAGTGTCATCCCCTATGCCTCAGCCATAGGTTCTATTATATATGCCATGCTGTGTACCAGACCTGATGTAAACCTTGCCGTAAGTTTGGTAGGAAGGTACCAAAGTAATCCCGGCAAGGAACACTGGACAGTGGTCAAGAATATCCTGAAGTACCTGAAAAGGACAAAGGACATGTTTCTCGTTTATGGAGGTGACGAAGAGCTCGTCGTAAAGGGTTACGTCGACGCTAGCTTCGACACAGATCTGGATGACTCTAAGTCACAAACCGGATACGTGTATATGTTGAATGGTGGAGCAGTGAGCTGGTGCAGCTGCAAGCAGAGCGTCGTGGCGGGATCTACATGTGAAGCGGAGTACATGGCAGCCTCAGAGGCAGCACATGAAGCAATATGGGTGAAGGAGTTCATCACCGACCTAGGAGTCATACCCAATGCGTCGGGGCCAATCAAACCCTTTTGTGACAACACTGGAGCTATTGCACTTGCCAAGGAGCCCAGGTTTCACAAGAAGACAAGGCACATCAAGCGTCGCTTCAACTCCATTCGTGAAAATATTCAAGATGGAGACATAGAGATTTGTAAAGTACATACGGACCTGAATGTAGCAGATCCGTTGACTAAACCTCTCCCTAGGGCAAAACATGATCAACACCAGAATTCCATGGGTGTTCGATTCATCACAATGTAACTAGATTATTGACTCTAGTGCAAGTGGGAGACTGTTGGAAATATGCCCTAGAGGCAATAATAAAAGCATTATTATTATATTTCTTTGTTCATGATAATTGTCTTTATTCATGCTATAATTGTATTATCCGAAAATCGTAATACATGTGTGAATAACAGACACCAACATGTCCCTGGTAAGCCTCTAGTTGACTAGCTCGTTGATCAACAGATAGTCATGGTTTCCTGGCTATGGACATTGGATGTCATTGATAACGGGATCACATCATTAGGAGAATGATGTGATGGACAAGACCCAATCCTAAGCATAGCGCAAGATCGTGTAGTTCGTTTGCTAGAGCTTTTCCAATGTCAAGTATCTTTTCCTTTGACCATGAGATCGTGTAACTCCCGGATACCGTAGGAGTGCTTTGGGTGTACCAAACGTCACAACGTAACTGGGTGACTATAAAGGTGCACTACAGGTATCTCCGAAAGTGTCTGTTGGGTTGACACGGATCGAGACTGGGATTTGTCACTCTGTATGACGGAGAGGTATCACTGGGCCCACTCGGTAATGCATCATCATAATGAGCTCAAAGTGACCAAGTGTCTGGTCACGGGATCATGCATTACGGTACGAGTAAAGTGACTTGCCGGTAACGAGATTGAACGAGGTATTGGGATACCGACGATCGAATCTCGGGCAAGTAACATACCGATTGACAAAGGGAATTGTATACGGGGTTGCTTGAATCCTCGACATCGTGGTTCATCCGATGAGATCATCGTGGAGCATGTGGGAGACAACATGGGTATCCAGATCCCGCTGTTGGTTATTGACCGGAGAGCGATCTTGGTCATGTCTACATGTCTCCCGAACCCGTAGGGTCTACACACTTAAGGTTCGGTGACGCTAGGGTTGTAGGGATATGTATATGCAGTAACCCGAATGTTGTTCGGAGTCCCGGATGAGATCCCGGACGTCACGAGGAGTTCCGGAATGGTCCGGAGGTAAAGATTTATATATGGGAAGTCCTGTTTCGGGCATCGGGACAAGTTTCGGGGTTATCGGTATTGTACCGGGACCACCGGAAGGGTCCCGGGGGTCCACCGGGTGGGGCCACCTGTCCCGGGGGGCCACATGGGCTGTAGGGGGTGCGCCTTGGCCTACATGGTCCAAGGGCACCAGCCCCAAGAGGCCCATGCGCCTAGGGTTTCAAGGGAGGAAGTGTCCTAGGAGGGGAAGGCACCTCCTAGGTGCCTTGGGGAGGAGGGATTCCTCCCCCTTGGCCGCACCCCCCTAGGAGATTGGATCTCCTAGGGCCGGCGCCCCCCCCTTGGCCCTCCTATATATAGTGGGGGAAGGAGGGCTTTCATCCCACGCCTTTGGTTGCCTCCTTCTCCCTCTCCAACACCTCCTCCTCATCCATAGCGCTTGGCGAAGCCCTGCCGGAGTACTGCAGCTCCATCAACACCACGCCGTCGTGTTGCTGCTGGTGCCATCGCCCTCAACCTCTCCTATGCCCTTGCTGGATCAAGAAGGAGGAGACGTGGCTGTTCCGTACGTGTGTTGAACGCGGAGGTGCCGTCCGTTCGGTGCTAAGATCTTCGGTTATTCGAATCACGTCGAGTATGACTCCGTCATCCACGTTCTTTGAACGCTTCCGCTCGCGATCTACAAGGTACGTAGATGCATCTAATCACTCGTTGCTAGATGAACTCCTAGATGGATCTTGGTGAAACCGTAGGAAAATTTTTGTTTTCTGCAACGTTCCCCAACAGAGGGGACTAGGGTTTCGTCCGGATTTCGGGGAAGGGATCTATATATAGAGGTAGAGGGAGCTAGGAAACTCCAAATGAGGTGCGGTTTGCGAACACGCGATCGTGATCGAACGCTCTAGATGCTGGAGAGGGTTTAGGTGGGTTTTGGGCCACTTTGGAGAGGTGTTGGGCTGCAACACACACAAGGCCTTTTCGGTCCCTCGGTTAACCGTTGGAGTATCAAACAAAGTCCAAATGGCACGAAACTTGACAGGTGGTCTACCGGTAGTAAACCAAGGCCGCATGGCAAGTCTCGGTCCAATCCGAAAACGTTTAACACCCGCACATGAAAAGAGGTAGAAAGGGACACCGGGTGACATAGGAGCGCCGGAATGCAAAACGGACAACGGGGAAAATGCTCGGATGCATGAGACGAACACGTATGCAAATGCAATGCACATGATGACATGGTATGATATGCATGACAAAGACAAAATCACACGGAGACAAAAACCCGATAACGATGAAATAGAATAACTTAGCACCGGAAACGACAAGAGTTGGGATACATATGAGGTAAATTACATCCGAGGTGTTACACCCGAAGAGGGGACAATCCACCAGGGCATGCCAGGAGGCCCAGGCGCACCCTAGTGGGTTGTGCCCACCTCGGGTGCCCCCTGTACTGCCTCCTTGCTCTATAAATACCCCAAAAATCCCAGAACTCTAGGGGAGTCGATGAAATAGTCATCCAGCTACCGCAGAGTCCAGAACCATCAGATCCAATCTAGACACCATCTCGGATGGGGTTCACCATCTCCATTGGTGCCTCTTCGATGATGCGTGAGTAGTTCTTTGTAGACCTTCAGGTCCGTAGTTAGTAGCTAGATGGCTTCATCTCTCTCTCTCTCTCTTGATTCTCAATACAATGGTCTCTTGGAGATCCATATGATGTAACTCTTTTTGCGGTGTGTTTGTTGGGATCGATGAACTTCGAGTTTATGATCAGATCTATCTTTTTATATCCATGACAGTATTTGAGTTTCTTTGATCTCTTTTATGCATGATTGCTTATAGCCTCGTATTTCTTCTCTGATATTTGGGTTTTGTTTGGCCAACTTGATCTATTTATCTTGCAATGGGAAGAGGTGCTTTGTAGTGGGTTCGATCTTACGGTGCTTGATCCCAGTGGCAGAAGGGGGACCGACACGTATGTATCGTTGCTACTGAGGATAAAACGATGGGGGTCTATATCTACATAGATAGATCTTGTCTACATCATGTCATCGTTCGTATTGCATTACTTCATTTCTCCATGAACTTAATACACTAGATGCATGCTGGATAGCGGTCGATGTGTGGAGTAATAGTAGTAGATGCAGGCAGGATTCGGTCTACTAATCTTGGACGTGATGCCTATATAATGATCATTGCCTGGATATCGTCATAAATATTTGAAGTTCTATCAATTGCCCAACAGTAATTTGTTCACCCACCGTTTTGCTATTTTTCTCCAGAGAAGCCACTAGTGAACCTTACGGCCCCCGGGTCTTCTTTCTCATATTATTTTCCTTTGCGATCTAATTTTATTTGCTTCTATTTTTAGATCTATTAATCCAAAACCCCAAAATACCTTGCTGCAATTTATTTTATTAGGCATTCGATCTATCAATATTTACAACTTTCTCCCGTCCACGTGCCATTTATGGCGCCGTTACCTGAAAGGGATTGACAACCCCTTTAACACGTTGGCTTGCGAGGATTTGTTATCTATGTGCAGGGGCTATTTACGTTGTGTTGCTTGGTTGTCCTACTGGTTCGATGACCTTGGTTTCATATCTGAGGGAAATACCTACCGCCACTGTGATGCATCATCCCTTCCTCTTTGGGGGAAAACCGACATAGCTTCAAGCGATATCAAAAGGAATTTCTGGCACCGTTGCCGGGGAGGATCTTCAACATATACCAGGTTCCTAATCACAAATCTCATCTCCTTACAATTTACATTATTTGCCATTTGCCTCTCGTTTTCCGCTCCCCCACTTCATAAAAATTTGCCGTTTTATTCGCCTCTCTT
Organism: Triticum urartu; assembly: GCF_003073215.2. Taxonomy (NCBI): domain Eukaryota; kingdom Viridiplantae; phylum Streptophyta; class Magnoliopsida; order Poales; family Poaceae; genus Triticum; species Triticum urartu. The sequence continues at coordinate 38,923,507 of NC_053023.1, read as the reverse complement.
TTTTGTTCGCCGTTTTCTTGTCAGATCTATCCTTTGTTTGCAATCATGAGTGATTTCGGTATGGCACCAATAGATGATGGCCTTACTCCTAATACTGGACGTACGGGCAATCTGGATGCTAAAACTTTTATCTTGGGGCAAGGGAACGTTATGGGAAAAGAACGTATCCAAGAATTTTTCAATTGTGTTGGGAACCTTAGTCTTGATGATGCCCCTGTACTTAAAACTACTAGATCTTATGCGGATACTATTTCAGCACTAGTTTTGAAAATTGAATAAATTTATTTGTACCCATCCTACCTTGCAAAGATTGTTTTTTGAGCTCCCCGTTATAAAGAATCCTAGAGCTAAAAAGTTGGCCACTCTTGTTCTCACAATCCGGCAGCACTTCACCATCTAGAGCTAATCGTCACCGGAGAATTAGAGGGAGGAGATTAGAACCACACTGGTCTTCTAATTATGAGGATTAGAGGATCTTGGTCTAGCTCTAATTAGATCAACTAGGATCATCTAGAACTAGAGAACTGGAGGAGGCTCCAAAACTTGTGTTTAGAGAAAGTGCCAAAGTCTCTAGTACATTTAGGTTGGATAAAGGAGAGGGGGCACTACAAAAGCGGGAAAGTCTCCCCTTGTGCGGGCTATGGGGAGGGCGGATCCCTCCCCAATTCGGCCTCCCTCCCTCCTTTCCATGAGGAGAAAGGGGCGCCTTGATACGTCTCCAACGTATCTATAATTTTTTATTGTTCCATGCTATTATATTATCTATCTTGGATGTTTTATATGCATTTATTTGCTGTTTTATATGATTTTTGGGACTAACCTATTAACCTAGAGCCCAGTGCCAGTTTCTGTTTTTTCCTTGTTTTGAGTTTTACAAAAAAGGAATACCAAACGGAGTCCAATTGACGTGCCAATTTTTGATGATTTTTTATGGACCAAAAGAAGCCCCCGAAGTAAAAGAGTTGGGCCAGAAGAGTCCTAAGCCATCCACGAGGGTGGAGGGCGCGCCCTACCCCCCTGTGCTCGTCCCCTATCTCGTGGATGACTCGGAGACCCCCTGACGTGAGACCGACGCCAAAAATTCCTATAAATACAGAACCCCCGAAAAGAAACCTAGATCGGTAGTTCCGCCGCCGCAAGCCTCTGTAGCCACCAAAAACCAATCGGGACCCTGTTCCGGCACCCTGACGGAGGGGGGATCCATCACCGGTGGCCATCTTCATCATCTCGACACTCTCCATGACGAGGAGGGAGTAGTTCACCCTCGGGGCTGAGGGTATGTACCAGTAGCTATGTGTTTGATCTCTCTCTCTCTCTCGTGTTCTTGATATGGCACGATCATGATGTACCGCGAGCGTTGCTACTACAGTTGGATCTTATGATGATTCTCCCCCTCTATCTCTTGTAATGAATTGAGTTTTCCCTTTGAAGTTATCTTATCGGATTGAGTCTTTAAGGATTTGAGAACACTTGATGTATGTCTTGCATGTGCTTATCTGTGGTGACAATGGGATATTCACGTGAACCACTTGATGTATGTTTTGGTGATCAACTTGCGAGTTCGGTGACCTTGTGAACTTATGCATAGGGGTTGGCACACGTTTTCGTCTTGACTCTCCGGTAGAAACTTTGGGGCACTCTTTGAAGTTTTTTTGTGTTGGTTGAATAGATGAATCTGAGATTGTGTGATGCATATCGTATCATCATACCCGCGGATACTTGAGCTGACATTGGAGTATCTCGGTGACATTAGGGTTTTGGTTGATTTGTGTCTTAAGGTGTTATTTTACTACGAACTCTAGGGTTGTTTGTGACACTTATAGGAATAGCCCAATGAATTGATCGGAAAGAATAACTTTGAGGTGGTTTCGTACCCTACAATAATCTCTTCGTTTGTTCTCCGCTATTAGTGACTTTGGAGTGACTCTTTGTTGCATGTTGAGGGATTGTTATATGATCCAATTATGTTATTATTGTTGAGGGAACTTGCACTAGTGAAAGTATGAACCCTAGGCCTTGTTTCAACGCATTACAATACCGTTTTCACTCACTTTTATCATTAGTTACCTTGCTGTTTTTTATTTTTCAGATTACAAAAACCTACGTCTACCATCCATATTGCACGTGTATCACCATCTCTTCGCCGAACTAGTGCACCTATACAATCTACCATTGTATTGGGTGTGTTGGGGACACAAGAGACCCTTTGTTATTTGGTTGCAGGGTTGTTTGAGAGAGACCATCTTCATCCTACGCCTCCCACGGATTGATAAACCTTAGGTCATCCACTTGAGGGAAATTTGCTACTGTCCTACAAACCTCTGCACTTGGAGGCCCAACAACATCTACAAGAAGAAAGTTGTGTAGTAGACATCACGCCTTCTTTCCACCACTTAGCCTTTTTGGGCCCATTTAGAGCTGGTAACGAAGCGGAAACTTCCCGTTTTTCCGAGGAAAAATGGAAACGGAGAGGTAATATGAAAACGGAAACAAAAATTTGCAAAACGGAAGTGGAAGTGGAATTTTTTATGTGGAAATGGAAACAAAAACGAAACAGTGTTTTTCGGTGGAACAGGCGTGGAAACGGAACTTTCCGTTTCCATGAATATGGAATTTCCGTTTTTACTATAAACCTATGGCTGCTTTGCAGTCCAATCACTAAACAACACACAATTATACAAGGAGTAGAATGGATCATTTGAGCCCAACTTCTACTACCACATATGTACTCAGTTTGACCCTATACGCAATTGTCCAATACTACTACAATACTACGCTAAGTTGCTAACATAATGATATTATTTTGTAGCCATGGTAACAATTCAATAAATTTGTTTATGTTTTGTCTCTATTTCTCTAAGGTTCAAGGACTTTTTAGGTTCCGGTCAACACCCACTTCTATTTCCGTGTCCGCTTTGTTTTTGCTCTATGTCCGTTTTCGGTAGTATCTGTTTCCGTATTCATTTCCGGGGTTTCTGTATTCGTTTGCGCTTCTGCAAAATAATATGAAAACAAATATGGTAGCACTCAGTTCCGCCCATTGATATTTAATTAAATATAAAAGCCTCATAACTATTATTAGAGTCTTCCATTATTAATTTAACATCTTTGAAAACATTTTCCACCTATATATTATTTATCAATAATACTCGGTATTGCCTGAAAAACTCTGAAACCCTTCCGGTGACCCCGAAATGCTTCCGGTTCCTCTCGGAACTATTTGGAATATTAATGAAACAATTTCACAAATATTTCCTCATTACTCTCATTCTACTAACACTCAGCAGATCATGATTTCCTTAAGCTTGTGACCCGTAGGTTCAGTAAAACATAGACATGAACAAATCCCCTTTCGTTCAATGATCGATACCGGAACCATGGACGTCCATATTGATGCCTATGAGTACATGAATGACATTCGAGTGAACCTTTGGTTATCATGTGCTATTCCCTTTGCTTCGTGATACTTTACAAAACTTGAGGTGAGATAAATCTGAATCCTTGTGAGTCACACACATGCTCACTATACCGGTCTCCCCGTTACCAATTTTCTTCTTCTTTCTTGTTGACATGTTCCGGCATTCCCGTGACATAGCACATGTGTCTGTTCAGATGATGATGGATGCCATCACACCGAGAGGGCCCTAAGGACATCTCTCCAATGTTGGAGGAGCAAATTCCACTCTCGAGCTATCTAATCCATTTTCAAACTTTCCGATGAATATGTAAGTTGTCATTAAGATCACCATGTTAGATATGATATTTGAGCAACCCCAAAGTTCATCATAGGGTGAGAAGTGATTATGATACTCTCATGGTCTAAGGAACTAAATCACACATTAACACTCTGTGTTATAAAAATTGACTTCTAACAATATTATCTTAAAGTATAACAAACAAGTTTGGATCGATTCAATATGATCATTCTTGTAACGTCGTATTCTCAATGTTGTTTTAGTACTATTGTTACATTTAATGGTATCCTAAAATCCGGAAAACATGATCACCAACAACACTTGAACTAGTCTTAGAGGCGAGACTAGGAATCTAATTTTACTGTTTATCATTCCACACGTGCATATGAGTTTTTTTACTGAATCACGTATTCCAGGATCATAGCAGTTATGGCATATAACATAAATTATTAATTATGAATATAAAAATATAGAAATATAATAATACAATATTATTGTCTTTAGGGCATATTTCCAACATAGAGGGGCCATCTGTATGTGTTGCAATTGTTGGTTTTTCCTTTGGTTCAGTCTGCGGGTACTGAAGGCAGCTAGATGGGTGTTTTGTACACGTGCCCATGCTTCCTTATCTTTTGTACCTAGGATAATTTGGTAAAGCAATAGTAAAGTTACTAAGCTCCCAATGGCCGGATCGCTTACTAACAAGCACGCCACAAAAGAAGCGCTATTTTTTCGAAAAGTGGTATGGTTATTCTGCAGCGGCAATTATGTTCGTTATAGTAGCATATGATACAAATTAAAAGAATAGTTTTCAAATGAAATGTCTAATCTATGTGATTTTTAAACCATTGTGTTTAGAAAATGTTCATGAATAGAAAACATATTCCAGAATTTGAAAATTGGTCAAAGTTTTTAAACAGTTCAATGAATTTTAAATTTCATGAATTAAAAGAGATGAAATTAGAAAAATCTTCTTGATATTAGAAAAAGTTCACAGAATTAAAATAGGTTCAGGAAACTCAAAAAATGATTGTGGATTTAAAAATGCTCATGAATTTTAGAAATTTAGAGAAGTGACTAATATGTTCAACATATCTTTAAAAAATTTCCGTATGTGTTAAAATAAGTTCAATGTGTATTTAAAAAAATTTCAACATATGTTTAAACACTGTTCAGCGTATAATAAAAAAGTGTTCAACATATGTTTGAAAAATGTCAAATATGTGTTAAAATAAATTCAACCTGTGTTTTAAAAACAACATATATTTAAACAATATTCCACATATAACATAAAATGTGCATCATCTATTTTCCCAAAAATTTCATGCATAAAAAATGGTATTTATAAAAATGCTGAAAAGAAACCGGGTTCCAGAAAAAAACCACATTGCGATAAAATTTGCGGTGCACGTAAAAACATATGTAGTGATTGCTATTGGGCCGGCCCACGCCATAGTACTTGTGGGCGATTTGCCCCTAGCTCTCGCTACGGGCGATATATGGCAATTATGAACCATCTATTACCGTATTGGACGACTAATTACATCCCGAAGAGATGAAGGCTAATAAAGCCACAGAAAACAAACTACCCAAAAGAATAGTGCACCAAACATCTAATATACAAGTGAGGGAAAACGTTATATGTGAAAACGGCGTGGCGTTGATGATAAGGTGATGTTCAGAAACTTCATGTACGTACCTTCTCCGACATTATAGATTTTGAAGTAGCCATTTGCTCCTTTCTTCTCTGTCTTGAAACCTTCAGAGCCCCCAAGTATTTGTGTCCATGCAAGAATGAAGGCATGGAAAAGGGACGGGAATTTCGTCAGGGCAGATCTAGGGGGGACGGGGCTTTCGTTTTCGCGAGCGTAGCCAGGCTGTGCGCCAGACCATTCCCGATCTTCTGATGGCACCCACTTGTTGAGATCCGAACCTAAGTAGAAGTTGCTTGATATCGTGTATCAGGGGGAAACTGGCTTGATATGGTTTCAGACCGAATCTCTTTGACCACCGCAGAGCCGTCAGATTCCACCACAATGTGCCCATCATAAAATCTCAGCAAGGTCGACAGACAAAGCAGCACGGCCATTGCCTTGACTTCCTCGACACAACTGCAATTCTCGATTTGGCGGCTTATCGATAAGAAAACTCTGCCTCGCCAATCCCTCGCTACTGCCTCAACTGAGCTCTGACCAGTATCTTTCTGAAAAGCTGCGTCTGTGTTCAGTTTCACCGTTTCTTGAGTGGGAGCAGTCCAATGAGTAGGAACTACAGGCACAGACTGTCTCCATAGTTCCTGGAACAGAGATTCAGAATTCTTCTCATTTTCCGGTTGATGGCAACCATGTATGCAGGTGATTACCTACATAGGAAGATTACGGAACCACTTGTAGTCTCTTTCCCATTCCCGTGGGTGCAATTGTCTCTCATATGCCAGGCTCTCCAGAATAAGTGAATAACATTAAGATTTTTGCTCTCTGCTCTTCAGTAAAAAAGCCAAGAAGGTTCTGTAGCCAGTCCACACCTGTAAACCGGAAGTTCTTCTCACTAGGGAGCTTCCACCATTCTCGCATAGCATGAGGCAGAGCTCTACTCTTGGTGCAGGATACCACGGCATGGTATCCGTCCCCGTCTTCCTTGCCACAAATAGAGCATGTACCATCATGCGCAATTGTTCTTTTTTGTTTGTTCCGTTTTGTGGCGAGGGTACCAGTGGCCACTCTCCACCCAAACACTCTAATCTTATTTGGCACTTTTGTTTTCCATATAAGTTCCCATATGCTTCTGTCTCCCGCATCACTTGTGGAGCTCGATACACGGGCAGTATTTGATGCTTTTAACAGCGCCGCCAATTTGTAGGCACTTTTAACAGTGAAAACTCCTGTCTTTTCAAAGTGCCATGCAGCAAAATCTTCCACCTCGCTTGTCGGGATTCAATTTTTTTTAATTTCTTCAGCATCAAGTGGGTAGAAGATCTCGTGGCGAGTTTGTTGCCTTCCTTGATAAAAAATATTGGTTGTTGACATAGGAGGAGCTATGCTCAAATTAAATAGGAGGTGGAGAGGCTCAAACCTGGACCGTTCAGCCCACCAACCCGCAGTGCTAACCGGTAAGACTGCAAGCCTTTCTTATTATCTATATCTATATCTATACTTCTATACTACTATTAAACAATCAAACTAATTCTTTCTTAAAGCCACCCCGCAAATGTACACAGCCTAATTACCACTGTCAGATTAGCCTCACTGTATAAAAATCTAATGGTTACAATTAATTTAATCTCGAGCTATGTGTGCAATTAGCAATTTTATAGGACTGAACGCACTCCACCCGCTCCACCCGCAGAGGAATATTCCACGCGCGTCCGCATACTACGCTTCGTCAACGCAAAAGGCCTTTCCAAATCGCAACAACCACGTCCAACTAAAAAAGAACAAATCACAATTACCACGTTACCAGGCAGGCGTTCCTTCCCTCCCTTACCTCCTCCCCGTCTCTTCGCCGATGGAGGGCGCCCCGGGGCGAATCTAGGGCCAGCCCCAAGGAGGGCGACGGCGGGGCACCTGGTTCCTGTCAGCTTGGCGCAGGCGCGCGACGAGCGCTTGGTGCAGCGGCGCTGAGGCATGGGCTACGGTGCGCAAGAGCGTCGCCGGCGCGAGTTACTGCCTGGCTTAACGGTGAGGCTGGCAGGGCACCATGATGCGATCTGACCACCCCCCGTCTTGCTTTCGCCGGATGCGGCTTCTCTCCACTCCTCATGCATCCGCCATGTCTGCCGATTCATCACACGCCCATGGTAATATACTGACTCTTCCTTTCTTCAATCAACATTTTTTCTGTTCAGTGAATTTTGGAGAAGAAGACGTTTCCATTCGCAATTGTAATGTATGGGAGAAGGAACTGAAGAACAATACATGAACTAATCTCTGTAAATTTCATATTACATGACGACAGATGCATCAATTTTTAGATAAAAGTGAAACAAATCCTACTTAATTAATAGATGCAAATTACAAGATAGCAAGACATGAACTACTTGATGTGGATATGGACAGTATTATAGGATGGACAGTGCAAATCCTTTGCTGGACTTCCGCGTCCAAGCGATATAGGATGTTCAACAAATAACATGACTGGAAGAAACTTTTGGCTCGCTGAACTTTTGAGACCTAACTTACAAATTTATATATAGTTTGGTAATATATAGAAGAAATGAACTTTTGGCTTGCTGAGCTTGGTGTTTCTTTTTGCAGCATGATGATTTCAGAAGTACAATCAAATGGAAGGCTGGAGGAAGATTTTTGAAATGGCAAAGTCGCCAGCAAGCACATGAGACATGAGGTAATAATCATTCTTCTATGTGTTGCCATCTGCTATTAGATTGTACTATTCTCTTTGCAACATGATGATTTCAGAAGTACAGTCTATCATGGTGTTTGTTTTGCTCTTGAGATATATGAAAATTGGACATATATATGCAGGTCTGACTTGTTTCTTCATAGGGGACAAAGGTGTCCTCTTCATAATGGTCAGGGACAGAACTTCCAGCTTGACATATTTAGGTTTTAACTATCTCTTTTGTTTTTTGCCTTCACTGTTATTGCTTTTGTCAGATATCTTATTTCTTAAAGTCAGACTCCAATGTTTTGTTTTGGATATGCGCATTTCATATTAGTCAAGACGTGCATTGACCATTGATCCTTACTTTAGAGGCTTTAGTAATTACCTCAGTTTTATACGATTAACAAGGTATCAATATTCTTCTCCTTCAGCTATGTATAGTCAGGATTCACAAGTAAGGAGAAGAGGCAAGAGGCTATTGATGGAATCATTTCTTTGTTGTTTGTCTTGTTTCGTGACATTCAGTAGCATTATAATTAGCAATTTGTGAGTGAGTTTGCCTCCTTTGCTATATTCGGAAGTTCTCTACATGCAGTGGTTACTGATTGTGAGGGTCACTATTTTTATTTGGTACTTGGGTTGATTTAGCTGAGAATGATTCACATACTTGAAACTTTTTATATAGGACATGATAATAGCATGTTGGTTAGGGTAAGAATCTCTTTTCTGATCCCTATTTGGTTCAGTTGACATCTTTTAGTACGATGTATGTGTAGCACATCCTTAAATATCTGTAGCCTCGATATCATCAGTCAACTATGTGACGTGCACCTTCTGCTTGAGCAGATGAACCAGCCACTGCCCTAGATGTTGCGCCATGCTCCAGTCCTGTTCTGCTGGTTCTAACCAAGCACATCAAACCAAGACCGATTGCTCTATTGTTGTGATCGGGCAATACAATATTGGTATATATATATATGCCATGTATAGTGCTTTTTTGCATTACTTTTGTTATATCTGTGGACTGTGCACATGAGTTTCTTCTTATCTTTACTCATTTTCATTCTATTTCAAGGTCGGTAGCTTCCCTCATCTTGGTTCTTGTTTTAGGGTTCAAGCCGAGTGAATATTATTTGTGATCCAAATGACTGGTTTTAGGTATCAACTTGACATATGTATGTAGCCCCCCCCCCCCCCCCCCCCCCCCCCTATTTCCTCATTCTCTGATTCTTTGGGTCATTTAAGAACTTCTGATGGGTTAATATATTTGCTGTACAGTGTCGATGATGCTCTAGGACACCTCCCACATTAGTTCTCTACTGCAATCATTCAACCACCCGACAAGACGGACGTCTTTGTGCTCTCCCACCATTATTTAACCTGATAAAGTCACCGATAAGCACAGTATGCCCCAACTTTTTTTCTTTTTCCAAATTCATTATTTTGGATTATCGGTTGTCCTTTACTGCTATCAATCCATGGCAAGAAGTAATGCAACTAAACTACTTCTCCGAGTTTGGTGGGCAGTAAATCAATACGATTATTGCCGCATAGTTGATTATCTGATGTAATAGTGTGTTTATGGTCAGATAATTCTCGCACTGGTTATTTGAATAATAAATGTAGAATTTGGCGTGTTATGTACCTCATCGAGCAAGTACTTGTTCTTGATATGCCACCCATATATATTTTAAGTTAGTTGTTTTAGTTGGACTGATAATTTGGTAATGCAGACAAAACACATAATGATTGGGTACATTGAAAAGCATTTTCAAGAGGCATAGGGTGATTTACTTCATGTTAGCAGTGAAATAACCTTTCACTGTCATGATGTCATCAGTTTACAAAGTGTGCAACCTGCCCTGCATGCTAATGTCTCGGTTTTTGTGTGCTACTATGTTTACTGTCTACGTTGGCAATGAGGCAGGGAAGGTAAGTGGGGCTAACCTGCTGGCCGGAGTAAAAATAATGACCAAGTTTTTCATTAATGTTTGAGGGGCGTATGGTCTTGGTGCTGCTTAAGCTTGGCCATATGGCTATCAATGTAGATGTTTAATTCTTGAGTCGTTGTCATCTTCTTCGCCACTGGTTTGGTAACCATCTCGGCTTCCTTCTCTGCTCCTGCATATGTGTCATGTTTGTAACGAGAAATGGAGAGCAATTTAGAGAAGTTAGTAATTATTGATAATAATAATGTGATGCAGAAATGCATGTTAGCTACACAGCTGTTCCCAGTAAGGAATTATTTTACAATAGAAATGCATATATTGTGGATTCATGACTAAACAAGTTTGCATGCACATCCCTGAAAATACAGCAGAGCCTTCAATCTTGAAGAGTTATGAATTCTTCAGGTGTTGCTTTGGAAATGAATGTCATTTGAATGCTTGCTTAATGTAGGCGTATATGTAAGATCTGAAACTGATCAATACTATTTCTAATATGAAATTTGGGCATATAAATGGCTCTTAATTATATATAGAATTAAAAATGAATGTACGGTAGCAGCATATGTTCAGGTTGAGGGTACGAAACGACGTGTGTTTTCACATATATAATTGTAATATTAGTTGAGACATACGTTGCACGTGCACGTTTACTAGTATATATCTATAATCTTCTATATCTGAATAGTTAGTTCTCACTAACAATATATCTCAACATGTAAGCATGCCACTTCTTCATGACATTCATGAAAAAAAGACCCATCTCAACATGCAAACATACATAGGAATTTTCATTTTTTATGTTATATATATTTAATAAAATATTTACAACTATATAGTAATCAAATATAATAAATTATATGTATTTTTAGTCTAAAATTTTATATTATTATAATTTAAATATTCATGTTTCATACAACGAATCACACTGAAATATGTTGCAAAATATTCCGACAACAATGTGTGTGGTACAATACCTAAATAGTTCATCCCCACTACCTGATTTCTGTGCCCTCTTGTGTGTCCATATCATCTTAATTTTTTTTCAGCCGTTTAATTGACCATATGTGGACAAGATCTATGGCAAAGATTTGGACCCCATGTTCGCTAGACTCCCTCTCTCAACCCACAAAGCGAAAACAAAGTTATTCTCCAACTGAAACATCAGTGACATAATCCCTTCTCATAATCTGGTTGCCCCGACCTCCACCCCATCTATCTCTCTCTCTTTCCCCAAACGACACAAACCCCACGGGGTGATGGAAGCAACTGAGCCCATCCTCCTCTAGGGTTTGCATTCGCAATCGGGATGAGAACCAGCGGCTACAATGGCAATGGCGGCTTGCGGGGCAAAGGCAAGATTGCAAGACCATCGATCTAGAGGATGGGTGGGGCTTATCAGAAAGGTTGAGGCTATCGATTTTAATTGTTCCTACGACACCTTCGGTCAATGATCGCCGTTGCCAAGCATGCTCTTTTCTTGCTAGATCATAAGGGTGGATCAACAAATAATGGCATAATTCTCGCAGCGATCGCCGGCCGTTGATAATTCCATAATGAAAGGTATTCAACGACCTTCTCTCTATAGTAAAAGAATTGCTTCCCTTACATTACATAATTTGCAGAGAAATCATAGTTCTTTCCCTTTGGCCAGAAATTGCTTGTGTAGTATTCAATGTTTTAAATAGCGGGCTATGGCATTTAGCGGCGACCCTTAAAAACAGCTATAGCTGGGCTATAGCGGGGCAATAGCGGCAAATTGTACATGAAATCATTTAGCAGCAACACCCTCAAACAGCTATAGCGGGGCTATAGCCGGCTATTTAAAACTATGGTAGTATTACATAATTTTTGCAGCAATTTTGATGTTGTATTGGCTTACATGCCTTTCCATCCGAAGAATTTTCCCCTGCTGGTCCTCCCTCAAAGCATTTTTGTATATTTGTACAAAAATAAACATATTCAACATTTTAAATATAAGTGCCATTATTCTTCAAAATCTCCCCAAATCTGACATACGCCAGATATTCAGGTCAAATACCAACAAACAGTTTTAGATGATTTCCCCTTTGTTCTCTTATAAACAACACATAGTAGCTTTTCCAAGAACATAGTAGCTGAAAAGATGTTTGTTGTGGAATTAATCATGGTTATAGCATGGCAAAGGCAAGGTGATAATACTAGCACAGTTATACCTATACGTACATATGGATATGGATATTTAGCAGCTAGTAGGAAGCACCCAAAATCCTTTGTTCGAGAAGGGAGCTTCGTGAAGCCTCTGCGTCTGGATGCTCCCGGCCTTGACGTCGAAAACCTGCAACTCCCTCGACATTGGGCACACCACGTACACGCAGTCGCCTCGGAGCCGTCCGGCCTCGCACGAGGCGCCGACGTAGACCGGCGCCATGACGAAGGTGCGGCCGCCGAGATCACCCACCCTGCGCCACCGCGTCCGCTCGAAATCCATCACGTAGACGCTCAAGCCCGTGTACTTGTTCAGGTTGGCCTCGTCCATCAGCAGCTTTACCATGTAGAGCTCCCCTCCGGATTCCACCAGGAAAACCCTGCCCACCACGGTATACTCCCCTTCGTCGTGGCACCCGGCAGGGATCGAGCCGAAAGCCGGCGGGCCAGCGGAGAAGTCGACGACGCCCCGCTCGGTCGAGGGCAGGTTGAAGTAGAACTTGCCGCGGCACGCGCTAATCTGGCGGATCACGGTCTTCCCGACCCAGGCCGGATGCTTTTCGTCATCCTCGTCGTCGTCGTACACTTGGGACCCGATGTCGTACTCGTGTCTCTGCCACTGCGTCTGGTCACCGGCGAGGCGGAGGTGCCAGATGACGGTGGTGTTGGGCTCGACGAGGAGCACGACGCAGCTGGGATCGGTGGGCTCGTGGGAGAGCAGGCAGTGGGCGCCGTGCCTGAGCAGGTCCTGGTCGATGGCTAGCGGCGGCAGGTCGATCTTGCGGCGGCTCTGGGGGCTGTAGAGGAAGGTGGCGAGGGAGGTGGGGTCCCGGGCGAGCACGTAGCCACGCGCCGTGGGCAGTACGGTCTTGTTGGCTAGCGCTGGCGCGATGACGCCGTCGACGTCGGCCCCCGTGGCGACGACCTTCTTCTCCGGCACGCTGAGCAGCACCGTCGACGTCGACCGGCCCAAGTCGCACTGGAGGGCGAGGCACGGCAGCGAGAGGGTCGACGGCATCGATGCCATGGCGGTGTCGATCGATGGAGATGCCATGGCGGCTCGGCGGTGCAAGGCACAGATCGCTTGTGTTAGCGGGGGCAAAAGGCGGCGGCGGCGGGCGCGCGCGTGTGTCGCGGAGGGAGCGAGTGGGGATCGAGCCGACGCTCTCCCCCCTGGCGCTAGGGTTAGCGGGGGTAGAGGTGGGCTGCAGTTGGGCCAATTGGGGCCGGCTGGCACCATTTGGGCTGCTAGGAGGCAGCGGCTGCTGCTGCGCTGCAGTGCGCACAAGGCATAGGATAGCTACGCGTCGCCCACTGGCCTGGCCCAGTGCGCATTGCTGAGCAGAACAAGGCGTGTCTTCTGTCTTGTTTCAACAAACTCAGTTGCTTGATTTGGACAATAAAACCGATATGCTTTAGATTTGTCAGGATGACCAATAAAATGCCAAATCACAGTCTTGGGATCTAATTTTTCTATAATTGGATTGAAAATCCTTGCGTCAGCAGGACAACCCCATACATGAAAATAATTCACGGTTGCTTTCCTCCCTGTGCATAATTCATACGGTGTTTTGGGCACCGATTTACTTGAAGCCCTGTTAAGAGTATGTGTTCTTATTTTAAGGGCTTCTGAAGGGGGGGGGGTGTTGAATAGGCATTTTAAAACAATTACGGCTTAGACTTGATGAGTAAATGTGGAATAAAACTAGTGTTTAGTTCAACAAGCACAAAACCTAAACAAACAATGCCTAACTATGTGCACCAACAACTTATGCTAAATAAGATAAACAACTATGTGATAGCCAGATATATAACTGGAAGCACGAAAGCTATCACAAAACAAGTGTATAAGTAAGGGCTCGGGTAAGAGATAAACAAGGCACGCGGAGACGACGATGTATCCCGAAGTTCAGACCCTTGCGGATGCTAATCTCCGTCAGAGCTGCGTGGAGGCACGATGCTTCCCAAGCACCATAATAGTTCAGTGTATTCTCCTCACACCATCACACAATATAAAGTGCCGTGATTACACTAAGAGACCCTTGAGAGTGATCACCGAAATCGACAATCAATGTCATTTTTTTTGCAATTGTCCTAAAAACAAAATAGTTTTAGAGATTTTTCATTTTTCTTTTAGAAACACACAAGTAGCTTTTCCAAGGAAAGAACATATTCCTGCTTTGAAAACATGCATGTAATCTTTCTAAAGAATTTAATATGGTTTTTATTTTGAAATATTGATTTATTCTGGAATTAATGAGAATTAGCATGGCAAAGGCAATACTAATTTTATTATAAACAACAAATTCATATAAAATCTCCCAGGATACTAGTTCATACACAGGTTAGGGCACATAACTCAAACAACATGAAAATAAATTGCAGGCAAACCTTCTTTACACTTTTTATATAGGATATTTAGCAGCTAGTAGGAAACACCCAGAAGTCATTTTGAGAGGTAACGCCACGGATCCGGCACCACACATTAGTTCTGTGATTCGTGCTATCTATGATCCATACACATGTATATACTTTGTATTGTTTTCTTAGTTTCTCGTGTTTCTTTTTAGTCAAATCAAGTGTCAGTTTGATGTGCCCCATAATACTAACTTTTTTTCAGTGCAGTATGCTAATGCGACATTACTCCCTCTCCCCCCTCCCCCAACAAATTCACAAACTTTTACTCTTATCTTAGACAATTTGCACTCATATCTTTTAAACAATTAAACTATAAACTTGTTTTGAATATTTTCATATATTTGAACTCCTAACGCAAAGACCTTTAGAACAAGACAATCTTGGATATATTTTGACTCATTTGAAATGAGTGAAACAGGTTATTTAATATGTCAACTCTTTAAATTGATTATTTGAAAATGTGTTAAAATTTATTTCAAAAGCATTTGTGTTGCTTCACATTTTTTGCTCTTCATTTCCCATTTGACTGGCTAGTTTTTATTTTTTATTCACTTTCACAACCAATTTCGCGTTCGACGGGCTTGTTTCGCAAAAATCATATATATTTCGATTGCACATTTTTGAAATGTCATATTTCACACTTTTAAAATAAACAATTACACATTAATAAAATAAGTTTCACAATTGACATTTCAGTTTAAATTGTTTTTTCACTTTTAGAACCTACATTTTACTTTTTACTGGTTTGTTTCACAAAAATCACATCTTTTCCAATTGCTCATTTTTGAAAT
Organism: Triticum urartu; assembly: GCF_003073215.2. Taxonomy (NCBI): domain Eukaryota; kingdom Viridiplantae; phylum Streptophyta; class Magnoliopsida; order Poales; family Poaceae; genus Triticum; species Triticum urartu. The sequence continues at coordinate 38,908,129 of NC_053023.1, read as the reverse complement.
AGCATATTTCACTCTTTTTGAGATAAACTGTTACATCTTTACAAAAACCCAGTTTCAGAAGTTGAATTTCAGTTTCATATTGTTTTCTATTTGTATGTAAATAGGTTTATTTCAAAATTTTGACTTTACTGAAATAATATTTTGTTTCACATTTCTATATTAACATAAGTTTGTTTCACATACGGAATGTGAAATGTCAAAATTTAAACGTGCTGAAACGTATCGAAGATTGGTCTAGCATTAAAGGTCTTGGCGCGAGGAGTTCAAATTTATAAATTATTTTAAAAACGAATTTATAGTGATGATATGGATGATTTAATTAAGCAAAGATGAAATAAAATGTTGGATTTATTTTTTGTGAGAGAAGAGAGAGTGGGCTGTCACCTGACAGAAAAAGCTGTTATTGTCGATCCTTTTATTATAGGACGTGACTCAATGGCGCCCGTGCGCTCGTACGCGGTAGCGAGCGCTCTCCCATATAAGGAAGGACCTCCCCATGCGTCGGCTAGGACAACCCAAAATAGGAACCCGCATGCATTTATTAGAGGATCAAAAACTTTAAAAACTTGTATCTTTTGATTAGAATGTCAAAATTCAAATCCGTTTTCATCATTGGGTTTCTCGCGACTAGTTGTTCCAAACTAGATCCCATATCAGTAGGTTCGACGAAATTTCTTTCGAGAAACTTTGTGTGCTACAGAGGCAACTTTAGTGCTATATAAAAGCAACTCCTTTCCCCCCCTAGTATGACTACCTATAAATCAATTGACTAGCTTCACCTCTAAATCGCCTACCATAAGGACAACTCCAACATGGATCACAAAAATGCCCCAAAATATCGGAATCGGCCTCTCTAGAAACTTTCTACCATCCAATGAGTCCAACTACTATCAGGCATGTAAAAAAGGTCTGCTGCCCCATATGAGTTCCTTGCAGTAACAAATAGCATGCACCCCCTATGCAAAAGTAAAAAACATGCAGCAACTTTGCTATGATTTCAGACAACTCTTGTAAAATTTGAAGCAACTAGTGTCATGCATTAAAAGAGGGGTTGCTGCCCCATAAGCTCCTTGCAGTAATATCAGGGAACCCTTGTGCAAAAAAAAAGAACCACAAAAACAACAAGTAGAGACAACAAATATAGATGACACTAATGCATATATATTCTCTAACATGGGCAACTATAGTGTGATTCATGGGCAACTATTAAAAAAGGAAAAATGTGTTCCAGGCATTTTTATGCAACTGTTGACGTGAACTGAGCAGCTCCATATATTTTCCGATGTAACTTAATCTACTAATACTATATATTTTTAGAATAGGAGTAACTCCCTCTATCGTGTGATGCAACTAAAACAATATTCTTTAGAATTACTTCCTATCCACCTCTCTTCGCACGTTCCGGTTGAAGGAAATATGCCCTAGAGACAATAATAAAGTTGTTATTTATATTTCCTTATATCATGTAAATGTTTATTATTCATGCTAGAATTGTATTAACCGAAAACTTAGTACATGTGTGAATACATAGACAAACAGAGTGTCACTAGTATGCCTCTACTTGACTAGCTCGTTGAATCAAAGATGGTTAAGTTTTCTAGCCATAGACATGAGTTGTCATTTGATTAACAGGATCACATTATTAGAGAATGATGTGATTGACATGACCCATTCCGTTAGCTTAGCATTCAATCGTTTAGTATATTGCTATTGCTTTCTTCATGACTTATACATGTTCCTATGACTATGAGATTATGCAACCCCCGAATACCGAAGGAACACTTTGTGTGCTACCAAACGTCACAACATAACTGGGTGATTATAAAGGTGCTCTACAGGTGTCTCCGATGGTACTTGTTGAGTTGGCATAGATCGAGATTAGGATTTGTCACTCCGATTGTCGGAGAGGTATCTCTCGGCCCTCTCGGTAATGCACATCACTATAAGCCTTGCAAGCAATGCAACTAATGAGTTAGTTGCGGGATGATACATTACGGAACGAGTAAAGAGACTTTCCAGTAACGAGATTGAACTAGGTATTGAGATACCGACGATCGAATCTCGGCAAGTAACATACCGATGAGAAAGGGAACAACGTATGTTGTTATGCGGTTTGACCGATAAAGATCTTCATAGAATATGTAGGAGCCAATATGAGCATCCAGGTTCCACTATTGGTTATTGACTGGAGACGTGTCTCGGTCATGTCTACATAGTTCTCGAACCCGTAGGGTCCGCACGCTTAACGTTCGGTGACGATCGGTAATATGATTTTATGTGTTTTGATGTACCGAAGGTAGTTCGGAGTCCTGGATGTGATCACGGACATGACGAGGAGTCTCGAAATGGTCGAGACGTAAAGATTGATATATTGGACGGCTATATTCGGACACCGAAAGTGTTTCAGATGGTTTCGGAGAAAACCGGAGTGCCGGAGGGGTTACCGGAACCCCCCGGGAAAGTATTGGGCCTTAGTGGGCCTGAGGGGAGAGAGAGAGGGCAGCAGCCCAGGAGGTGGTGCGCCCCCTCCCATGAGGAGTCCGAATTGGACTAGGGGAGGGGGGCGCGGCCCCTCTTTCCCTCTCCCTCTCCCTCTCTTTCCTTCCCCCTTCCCCCTTCCTAGTAGGACTAGGAAAGGATGAATCATACTCCTACTAGGAGGAGGATTCCTCCTCTCCTTGGGGCGCACCAAGGCCAGCCGGCCTCCCCCTTGCTCCTTTATATACGGGGGCGGGGGGGGGCACCCAAAGACACACAAGTTGATTGTTCCAAGCCGTGTGCGGTGCCCCCCTTCCACCATAATCCACCTCGGTCATATTGTAGCGGTGCTTAGGCGAAGCCCTGCGTCGGTAGCAACATCATCACCGTCATCACGCCGTCGTGCTGACGGAACTCTCCCGCAAAGCTCTGCTGGATCGGAGTTCGTGGGACGTCAGAGCTGAACGTGTGCTGAACTCGGAAGTGCCGTGCGTTCAGTACTTGGATCGGTCGGATCATGAAGACGTACGACTACATCAACCTCGTTGTTATAACGCTTCCGCTTTCGGTCTACGAGGGTACGTGGACAACACTCTCCCCTCTCGTTGCTGTGCATCACCATGATCTTGCGTGTGTGTAGGAATTTTTTTGAAATTACTACGTTCCCCAACACCGGTTGCCTTCCTTCTTCATCTTCATCTTTTCATAAAAAAATTCTAAAAAAACCCTGGGTACCTCCTGTTGATCTACCGTTTTGCCCTGTGAAGCATCAGGTTGAGCGGCCCTTTTGCTTGTAACTCAATATAAAACAAAAAAATGCAAAACTGTTCTAGCAAAAAAACAAGCAACTGCCCTAGCAAAACCAAGCAATTGTACTGGCAAAACCAAGCAACTCCCCTAGCATCTACTTTAGGCAGAGGAAAAAATGTATCAGCAACTTGAATTGCCTTTTATGGACAAATATTCGATCTACCCCCCCCTCTCATCCACCTTCTCGTATGTTGTAGCAGAAGATCAAAGCAACTCAATTACAAAGAAACGCAAAAACTAGGAAACTGTTGTAGCAGAAATAAGCAGCTGTCCCTGGCACTACTAATTATATTGTCTATTTTAGGCAGAAAAAAAATATGAGCAAGTTGAATAACCTTTCTGGACAACTATCTTACCCCCCCTCCCACATGTAACTTCTCATCTATTCTAGCAAAAATCCAAACAACTCAACTACAAAATGACACAAAATGCAAAAATGTTCTAGCAAAGAAAAACAAGCAACTGCCCTAGCAAAACCAAGCAATTGTCCTCGAAAAATTAAGCGTTGAAATTCAGCTTCATTTTCACATATGGGTTTCTCGCGACGAGTTCTTCAAAACTAGATCTCATACCAATAGGTTTCGTTGACCTTTTTTTCGAGGCAACTTTGGGTAAGATGGATGCAACTTTAGTGTTATAGGAAAGCAACTTCATTTTTCCCCTAGTTAGACTGCGTAATAGGTTGGTTTGTGTAAATATGAAAAAAGTCACACAAAACATGAGGCACCTTTAGTGCTAAATATAAGAGATTTCATTGCTGCACTTTTATGCATTTGGTAAACAACTTCACAATATGGTAGGCAAGTAAATTGTCTACAACTTCGATTTTGATGTATGCAACTTAGCAACCATGGTAACCACCTACTCCCTTCATTCCTTTATATAAGGTGTATTTGTTTTTTGATAAAATTCCAGAATGTAAGGTGCATTTCTTCTAATTCCTCATAATTCTCTTGTTAGCCCTTAAGAAAAAGGGAAAGTATCTCTCTCCTGATTGTCTGCATCTCTTCTTGTAGTAAAAGAAGGAAAGTATCTCTCTGTTGATTGCATGTATCTCATACTTTCCTCGACTAACTAATTTACTTTCCACTAACGAATAAATTCGTCAAGGGTAATTTCGTCCTAACATGTCTATAATTCTGTGCCTTGGTCACCGAGCCGGAAATAATACACCTTATATAAAGGAACGGAGTGAGTATTACACTACTGCACACAACTAATTAAGAGGTTACCAGGCGAATTCAGTAATACACACGGTGCAATTCATCTAGCATCAAAGTTTCCCGTGTTTAGCACAAAACTTGCCTCATATAGCATAAAAGTTGCTTTTGAGAAAAATCGTCAAAACATATCCATACATGATCTAGTTTTGAAGAGCTCGTCGCGAGGAACCCAACGGTGAAAACGAATCATAATTCCGACACGCAATTTGAAAGTTATTGCTTTTTGAATTTTCTCATAGAGGAATAAATGCAGGTTGCGTCAGCATTGAGTACACACTGTTGGTCAGGCGTGGTGGACAAATAATCTTTCCATATATAGAAATGGGTGGGTGGGTAGTTTCGTCTGGACCAGATGACACCTAGGATTAATCTGTTCAGATCATGCGGTCCACGAGCGTGCGCTCGGGAGCCCCAAATAGTGCAACTGCACTTTTAAGTATTTGGGTTTATTATATTGATCTGTATTGTATTCCCGAAACACATTTTTTATACTGAACACGGCTCTGAATCTGCTTTTCACTTTCCTTATCTCTTGTAACTTGCGCTAACTATGCTATGATATTTTTCAACCATGCCGACACGCAGCTCCAAGCCTGGATAACATCGTGCATCAAGATTATCATAACATCGTCCATGGCCGGAGAGTTTTACACATGGCCCCCTTACTTATTCCAAAGCGTCACCATGGTCTCTAAAGGCACTTTTAGTTACCTGCATGGTGGTTCGTATCTCATATCAAAATGAAATTGTTTACCTTTTGTGATGTTTGGTTGCTGACATGAGGTCATGTCCATATGGTTGGGCGTTATTCAGGGCCAGGCCTGCACGCAACATGAAGTCGGGTCATGGCACGCTTTTGCCCTCACGAAGCTCTGCCAGTTCATCTACCACCCGTGAGCGCCGCCAGCCGAAGACGCCGCTGACGAGATTGGCACCATCCCGAACCTGCCAGTGTTCCGCCGGCTGCCCAAGCCAACCACCGGGAGCCTGCCAGCCACGCCTCGCCATCGAACAGGGAGGTGCCACCAAGGGGGGCGCCGCCCAGCTCCAAGGCCCCGGCCGCAACCGCCTATCACCACCTTGCCGCCTCGTGCCGCCGTCGGAGGCAGGCCATCACTTCGTCGTGTAACCTCATGATTTGCGAGTAGTCGATTGCCTCATCAGGGTGTGTCTTGGTTTCCATTCGTAGTCAAAGTTTATAACAGTTTCATGGTCAATTGTTGCGGGGGACTTCAACGAGTGCATGTGGGATTTTGAGCACTCCTTGGCAACTGCCAAGTTAGTAGCGCAAATGCAAGATCTTCGAGATGTCTTGGAGGTATGCGAGTTGGTTGACTTGGGTTTTATTGGCATCCCGCACACAGATGATAACACGAGGGCCGGTAGTGCCAATGTTAAAGTTCGGCTGGACAGGGCAGTTGCAAATCATGCTTGGAGTAATATGTTTGATAACACTTCTGTCAAGCTCCTCATATCCCCATGTTCAGACCATGCCCCAATTCATATTTGTTGTGACATACATAATGACCAGACAACTAAATCACGTATAAGGCGGTACGAGGTTATGTGGGAAAGAGAACCGGCTTTGCAAAAAGTAATAGCAAAAGCATGGGCTGATGCTGGCATGAAAATCTCGCTTGGTGATGTAAATGCAGCTCTCAAAGGTACTATGCGTAGACTGTGCGAGTGGAGCAAGTCGAAATTTGGTAGTGTCACACGCGAGATAGAAAAATCCCGAACTCAGCTGGAGTAGCGCATGCTAATGAATGCAGATAGAATGGAAATACGAAGAGTGATGGACTGAATGAATGAGCTTTTATATCGAGAAGAGCTCATGTGGATGCAACACTCTCGTATTACCTGGTTGAAAGATTGCGATAGAAACACGGAATTTTTTCATGCAAAATCAGTGTGGTGTGCAAGAAAGAACATGATTGAAAAATTGGAGGATGCTCAAGGGAATTTGTTCACTACCCAGAAGGAGATGGGATGGGCGGCCACATCCTACTTCCAGAATCTTTTTGAGGCAGACATAACACTTGATGCTTCTCCGGTTGTTGGGTTAATTAATCCCATTGTTACGGCAGATACAAGTGATCTCCTGTGCGCTGACTTTACAGACAAGGAAATCACTGATGCTTTATTCCAAATTGGACCCTTAAAGGCCCCGAGGCCGGATGGGTTCCCAGCCAGTTTTTTTCAAAGAAATCGGGCAAATCCGTGGGATGAAGTTATAGAATCCACAAAGGAATTCTCCCGTATTGGAAATATGCCTCCTGATGTTAATGATACGGTGATTGTGATGATCCCAAAAATTCCAAATCCAATTAAACATACAGATTTCTGGCCTATTAGCCTTTGTAATGTTATCTATAAGGCAGTGTCCAAATGTCTTGTTAATAGACTCCGCCCAGTTCTTGATGATATTATTTCACCGTCACAGAGTGCTTTTATCACAGGACGAATGATTACTGACAATGCATAGGTGGAGTTTGAATGTATCCATCACATCAAGCAAGAGAAGGACCTAGCAAAAAGTTTTATATTCTTATAAGCTTGATCTTTCAAAGGCATATGATAGAGTGGACTAGGTTTATCTTAGGCAAACGATGGAAAGGCTTGGCTTTGCTCACCGGTGGGTTAATTGCATCATGACTTGTGTAACCTCGGTGAGGTATTCCGTGAATTTTAATGGACCATCTTGGAATCTTTTGCACCATCGCGTGGTCTTTGGCAAGGTGATCCATTGTCCCCTTATCTGTTTCTATTTGTGGCTGATGGTCTCTCTGCACTAATTGATAAAGGTATTGTGGAAGAACATATCTCTCCTCTAAGAATTACAAGAAGTGCCCCTGGTATATCCCACTTGTTGTTTGCGGATGATACTTTGCTATTCTTTAAAGCCACACTTTAGCAAGCTAATCATGTTAACCATATTTTGGACGTATATGGAAAGGTCATGTGACAACTTATAAATCAAGCAAAGTGCTCTTTGCTGTTTGGTGAGGCGTGCCAGCAAGACATGGTTACTTCTGTAAAAAATGTGTTGCAGGTTACTTCATTTGGCTTTGAGGAGAAATATTTGGGACTACCCACCCCTGATGGAAGGATGACAAAAGGGAAATTTCAGAACCTCTAGGTCAAGCTCACTAAGAGACTATTTGCTTTTGATGGCCATCCTACTCAAGCTCGAAAAGAAGACCTCATTAGGTCAATTGCATAATCCATCCCTACTTACTTAATGAGTGTTTTTAAGCTCCCTCTAGTGGTCTGTGATGATCTGAACCGGATGGTACGTAACTACTATTGGGGTGCTGAGAAAGGTGAACGCAAAACACACTGGTACACTTGGGATAAAAGGCCGAAGTCCCTAGGCGGTCTTGGGTTTAGGGACTTTCGACTCTTCAATCAAGCGCTACTATCCATGCAAGCATGGAGATTGATTGTGTTCCCAAAATAGCCTTGGTGCTTGACTCTTGAAGGAAAAATATTACCCTAATGGCAGACTAGATGACACCATGTTTACTAGTAATCCATCCCCAACATGGCAGGCTATCAGTTATGGGTTGAATCTGCTAAAGAAGGGGCTGGTTTGGAGGATCGCAAATGGCCAAAATGTTAGAATATGGAGGGATAGATGGGTGGTGCGTGAGCCCTCCGGCGGCTTGATCTCGAGGAAGGGGCATTGTTGGTTCAAGTGGGTGTCTGAGCGCATGGATTATAATGGAACATGGGACCAAACTAAACTACAACAATTCTTTGTATCCATTGACATATGTGAGATCTTGAAAATAGGGCCATCTCCACGACTTGGTGTAGACTTTCTTGCTTCGGCACCAGAGAAGTCGGGCATCTTTACTGTGCGCAGTGCTTATCGACTTGCGTTGGATGAAGTGAGCAATAGTTCCATTGCTACTTCCAGTGAACATGCTGATGGAGCGCGGGTGGGATGGAAGCACATCTGGTCCACTCCAGCTCCACCAAAGGTTCTGAATTTTGCATGGAAGTTGGGAATAGATTCATTAGCTACTTGCAAGAGCAAACATAAATGAAACCTGGAGATAAGTGCTACGTGTCCTATTTGTAGTTGTCAAGAGGATGATTCTTTCCACACCTTTTGCTCATGCATTAATGCAAGGCGACTATGGAGAGCAATGTCTGTTGAATGGGACCTTTCAGATGTTACAAAAATACTGCCAATAGGAAGAGAATGGTTTGTTCAGATAGTTTCAGATTTGAATGAACATGTACAGCTAAGACTGATGATGCTACTCTGGCGTATTTTGTATGATCGAAATGAGCTAGTTCATCATAAACCTGCGCCACCAGTGGACGTCTCTTGCCGCTTCCTAGGCAGCTACGTCGGGTCGCTACACTCCATTTCTATAAACCCATAGGCTGACCACTCAAAGGACAAGTACCCAGCTATGGTGTGTTTTCCTTTGCCTGCTCCTACATTTTTTTATCAAAAGGGGTTTCCCCCCACCCCACTTTTATTAAAAACGGGGCACGGCAAAGTCCCTAGACTGTTAACAAGCATTCGGGTTTACTAGAGGTGGCAAACCAGAGAGTATTAGGCAACACCTACATCGCAAAACATAGAAATTGACCTCAACCAACGCCGCACAGGGCAGTTTCAAAACCCACATTCAGACACTCTAGAAGTTCAACAACACACACGGGGGGGGGGGGGAATGATCCAGCGGAGCTCGACATCAACCCGAATGGGCCTTCAGCACGCTCCCGCCCCGGGTCCTCTTCGAGCACGCTCTCAGCTCCCAGCCCAGGCGATCCTGAGTAGCTCGCCTCTTCGTCTGTCCAGGAGTAGGAGGCAGCGATTGGTCGCCCTTGCACAGGATCTTCCATTGATGTAGAGATGAGCTGATCCGTCCCAACACCGCTCGGGTACTTGTCCATGGCATACCCTCGAAACACATATCGTTACGCATAGTCCAAATCCCCCAGATGGAGGCAACACAAGCAATGTTAATCACATATTTTTTATTGTTCATTCTCCAAAAGGAAGATAGTTCAGTCATATTTTTTGGGATATTAAAACCAAAAGCATCAGCCACATCAAGCCAAATTTGCTTAGCTACCACGCAATCGAAGAATAAATGGTGAACAGTTTAATTTTCATTACAAAACAAACAATTCAAGTCCTCAACCACCCTTCTCTTGTTTAAGTTGTCTCTGGTGAGAATTTTGTTATTATAGGCTAACCACAAAAAGACCAAGTATCTGTTGGGAACAACAATCTTCCATTTTTTTCCAAATCGGGGTAGAAACCCCTCCCCAATTTATCATGTTGTATAAAGATTTGACAGAATAAATTCCAGATGGCTCCAAAAGCCAGACAGGCTGGTCCTCCTCATTAGTTAGGTTTTTTAGTAGATATTACCTGAATCAGGTCATGCCATCTACCCATAAAACTAGCATCTACACATCTGCTAAAGGTGAGTTTCAAATTAGTACCATCCCACACCTCAGCCACTGCACATTTCTGTTGTTGACAAATTTCATAAACCTCCCAAAATTGAGTTTTCAGGGAAGAATCCCCAGCCCAAGTGTCGTCCCAGAAACAAATTTTGTCTCCTTTGCCCAAAATCCATCTAAAAAAGGGTCTAATGCCCTCAAAAGCCCAGGTCACCCCTTTCCAAAAGGGCGAACCTACACCTTGTTTGGCCCAAAGCAAATTAGGTTTATCAGTTCTATATTTATGATCAATTAGTCTCCCCCAATCATTGTCATGCTTCATGAAGTACCTCTTTGCCCAAGAAGCTAACAAAGCCATGTTGAACTCTCTTAAGTTGGGGATCCCCAGGCCCCCAAATTCCTTTTTCTGAGAAATCATACCCCATTTAGCAAGATGATATTTGTGTTCTTCTCCCTGGTCACCCGAGAAAAAGTGTGCCATCTGTGATGTGATGGCATTTATAGCCCATTTAGGGAATTTAATCACAGACATCAAGTACATTGGGATGCTAGTGATGCAAGCTTTAAGTAATACAAGCGTTGCCTCATAACTGAGTAATCTCCCCTTCCAACCACAAATCCTCTTAATGATTTTGTCTATAATGTACTGGATGTCCTCCCTTCTTAGTTTAAGATAGTGAAGTGGCATCCCCAAGTATTTGAGAGGGAAATCTCCCATCTTACAGCAGAAAATTTGGGATAACAGTTTGGCATCATCTTCACTCATATTTATAGGCACCACTTCACACTTATCATAGTTAATTTTCAACCCAGAAAGGTTTTCAAAGCGAGCAAGCAACCACTTTAAGTTTTTTACATACTCGGGATTAGGGTTAAGGAATAATATCATGTCATCTGCATACTGCAAGCAGATAAGACCACGCGGGATGATATGGGGAAGAATCCCAGACATAATATTACCATTGACGGCTTTCATCAGCATTCGAGAGAATACATCTGCCACCAGATTGAAGAGCATAGGGGAACTAGGGTCTCCTTGTTTCAGCACTCCCCCCCCCACAAAATAAGGACCTAGAACATCGTTAATTTTAACACAGAAGGAGCTTTGCTTTAGAATTGATAAGTTCCACCTAATCCACTTAGGGCCAAAGCCCCTGGAAGTTAACATCTCCACTAGGAAATCCCAGTTGACACGATCATATGCTTTCTCATAATCTAATTTGAGAACAATCCCAGGGTCTCTAGACTTATGAACTTCATGGATAGCCTCATGGGCAGTCACCACACTTTCAAGTATAAATCTGCCTCTCACAAAAGCAGACTGGCATGGGGCTAGCAGCCTATGACCTATAGGGGAAACCCTATTTGTCATTTCTTTACTAAAGATTTTCACAAAACAATTGCTTAAACAAATGGGTCTAAATTTTTTCATATTCTTGGCGTCTGGTTCTTTAGGGATGAGAGTGACTATAAAATAGTTTAGCCTCTGGATATCCAGAGATCCTCTCTCAAAATTTCTCACAAGTGCCATAAAGTCTCCTTTAATAATTTCCCAGAAGTGCTGGTAAAACATAAAGGACAGACCATCAAGCCCGGGGGCTCCATTGGCATAAGAGCCCATAATTGCTTCTTTAATTTCCTCCTCTGAAAAAGGCCTTTCTAGTATGTCATTTTTAGTTTCAGTCACACGTTCCTCTTCAGACCAAAACTGGTCATCCAAGTGGATGTTAGGTTTAGGTTCAAACCCAAAAAGGTTTTTATAAAAGTTAGTTGCAACCTCTAACATATCCTTGGTAGAGTATACAGGTCCATCAAGGCCTTCCAAAATAGACAACTGATTTTTCCTCCTCCGTTGGTTAGCAACAACATGGAAGTATGCTGTATTTCTATCTCCCTCTTTAATTTTCCTATCTCTAGATCTCTGCCACATGGCAGTTTCTTCTTTCCTCCAAATCTCATGAAGTTCTTCCTTGATTTGTTTCATTCTGAGGATATCCTCATCATTAATTTTGTTCTGTTCAGAGAAGATGTCTAGAACATCAAATTCCTGAAGTAACTCTTTCTTTTTCTTTTTCATAGTAGCTTCAATGTTAATGCTCCAGCCTTTCACCAGTTTTCTAAAAAGTTTAGTTTTAAATTGCCAGGTCTCAATAGCAGTGGTGAAAGGGGAAGGTGTGGCCCAAATTTTTTCCACTAAGGCCTGAAAATCAGGCTGCCCAATCCACCATTTCTCAAATTTAAAAGGTCTGGTTGGGCCGTGTACACCTACCCCAGAGTCTAGTAGGATGGGAGCATGATCACTCCCAACCCTTGGTAGGGCACATAGAGATGTAAGTGGGAAATGGCTATCCCAGTTAGTAGCAGAGAAAACTCTGTCAATAGTAGCAAAAATGGGGTTATTTTGGTTATTACATCAGGTAAAAACCCTGTTTGACAGCTTATACTCCATCAATCCCCATTTGTTGATCCAGTCATTAAACAGAAAGGCCCAAGAATTATTGATATTGCCTGAGGTTTTTTCCTTAGCCTCCCTAATTAGATTAAAATCACCCCCAAATAAAACTGGATAGCATAAGCCCTCCATGCTCTCATGTAATTCTGCAATAAAATCTACTTTGTCCACAGCATAAGTTGTACCATACACCACCACCAGGTGCCAAGGGAAACCATCATTCTTATTTTTCAAGGTAATAATAATGCAGTATTTCTTCATATTTACATCCAGGACCTCAAAAAAGTTAGTCTTAGTACCCACAAGGATACCACCAGCAGAGCCCACTGCAGGGAGCACATGCCACTCATAAGCAGTGGATCCAGCTGAAGGAAATATGCCCTAGAGGCAATACTAAAGTTATTATTTATTTCCTTATATCATGATAAATGTTTATTCTTCATGCTAGAACTGTATTAACCAGAAACATAATACATGTGTGAATACATAGAAAAACAGAGTGTCACTAGTATGCCTCTACTTGACTAGCTCGTTAATCAAAGATGGTTATGTTTCCTAACCATGAACAAAGAGTTGTTATTTGATTAACGGGATCACATCATTAGTTGAATGATCTGATTGACATGACCCATTCCATTAGCTCAGCACCCGATCGTTTAGTATGTTGTTATTGCTTTCTTCATGACTTATACATGTTCCTATGACTATGAGATTATGCAACTCCCGTTTGCCGGAGGAACACTTTGTGTGCTACCAAACGTCACAACGTAACTGGGTGATTATAAAGGAGTTCTACAGGTGTCTCCAAAGGTACATGTTGGGTTGGCGTATTTCGAGATTAGGATTTGTCACTCCGAATGTCGGAGAGGTATCTTTGGGCCCTCTCGGTAATGCACATCACTTTAGCCTTGCAAGCATTGCAACTAATGAGTTAGTTGCGGGATGATGTATTACGGAACGAGTAAAGAGACTTGCCGGTAATGAGATTGAACTAGGTATTGGATACCGACGATCGAATCTCGGGCAAGTAACATACCGATGACAAAGGGAACGACGTATGTTGTTATGTGGTCTGACCGATAAAGATCTTTGTAGAATATGTAGGAGCCAATATGGGCATCCAGGTCCCGCTATTGGTTATTGACCGGAGACGTGTCTCGGTCATGTCTACATTGTTCTCGAACCGTAGGGTCCACACGCTTAAAGTTATGATGACAGTTTCATTATGAGTTTATGTATTTTGATGTACCGAAGGTTGTTCGGAGTCCCGGATGTGATCATGGACATGACGAGGAGTCTCGAAATGGTCGAGACATAAAGATTGATATATTGGACGGCTATATTCGGACACCGGAAGTGTTCCGGGGAAGTTTCGGATAAAACCGGAGAACCGGGGGATTACCGGAACCCCCCGGGGGGTTAATGGGCCTCATGGGCCTAAAGTGGAGAAGAGGAAAGGCAGCCAGGGCAGGCCGCGCGCCCCCTCTCCCCCTAGTCCGAATTGGACAAGGAGGGAGGGGCGGCGCCCCTCCTTTCCTTCCTCTCCTCTCTCCCTTCCTTCCCCTTCTCCTACTCCAACAAGGAAGGAGGGAGTCCTATGGAGTAGGACTCCCCTTGGCGCGCCCACTCCTAGGCCGGCCGCCCCCTCCCCCCTTGCTCCTTTATATACGGGGGTAGGGGGGCACCCCATGACACACAAGTTGATCATCGTGATCGTTCCTTAGCCGTGTGCGGTGCCCCCCTCCACCATATTCCACCTCGGTCATATTGTAGCAGTGCTTAGGCGAAGCCCTGCGACGGTAGAACATCAAGATCGTCACCACGCCGTCGTGCTGACGGAACTCATCCCCAAAGCTTTGCTGGATCGGAGCCCGGGGAGCGTCATCGAGTTGTACGTGTGCCAAGAACTCGGAGGTGCCGGAGTAACGGTGCTTGGATCGGTCGGACCGGGAAGACGTACGACTACTTCCTCTACGTTGCGACAACGCTTCCGCTTTGGTCTACGAGGGTACGTAGACAACACTCTCCCCTCTCGTTGCTATGCATCACCATGATCTTGCGTGTGCGTAGGAATTTTCTTGAAATTACTACGTTTCCCAACAGTGGCATCCGAGCCTAGGTTTTATGGTTTGATGTTATATGCACGAGTAGAACACAAGTGAGTTGTGGGCGATATAAGTCATACTGCCTACCAGCATGTCATACTTTGGTTCGGCGGTATTGTTGGATGAAGCGGCCCGGACCGACATTACGCGTACGCTTACGCGAGACTGGTTCTACCGCCGTGCTTTGCACACAGGTGGCTGGCGGGTGTCAATTTCTCCAACTTTAGTTGAACCGAGTGTGGCTACGCCCGGTCCTTGCGAAGGTTAAAACGGCATCAACTTGACAAACTATCGTTGTGGTTTTGATGCGTAGGTAAGATTGGTTCTTGCTTAAGCCCGTAGCAGCCACGTAAAACTTGCAACAAACAAAGTAGAGGACGTCTAACTTGTTTTTGCAGGGCATGTTGTGATGTGATATGGTCAAGACATGATGTTAAATTTTATTGTATGAGATGATCATGTTTTGTAACTGAGTTATCGGCAACTGGCAGGAGCCATATGGTTGTCGCTTTATTGTATGCAATGCAATCGCGCTGTAATGCTTTACTTTATCACTAAGCGGTAGCGATAGTCGTGGAAGCATAAGATTGGCGAGACGACAACGATGCTACGATGGAGATCAAGGCGTCGCGCCAGTGACAATGGTGATCATGACGGTGCTTCGGAGATGGAGATCACAAGCACAAGATGATGATGGCCATATCATATCACTTATATTGATTGCATGTGATGTTTATCTTTTATGCATCTTATCTTGCTTTGATTGACCGTAGCATTATAAGATGATCTCTCACTAAATTATCAAGAAGTGTTCTCCCTGAGTATGCACCGTTGCCAAAGTTCGTCGTGCCCAGACACCACGTGATGATCGGGTGTCATAAGCTCTACGTCCATCTACAACGGGTGCAAGCCAGTTTTGCACACGCAGAATACTCAGGTTAAACTTGATGAGCCTAGCATATACAGATATGGCCTCGAAACACGGAGACCGAAAGGTCGAGCGTGAATCATATAGTAGATATGATCAACATAATGATGTTCACCATTGAAAACTAATCCATTTCACGTGATGATCGGTTATGGTTTAGTTGATTTGGATCACGTGATCACTTAGAGGATTAGAGGGATGTCTATCTAAGTGGGAGTTCTTAAAGTAATATGATTAATTGAACTTAAATTTATCATGAACTTAGTCCTGGTAGTATTTTGCAAATTATGTTGTAGATTAATAGCTCGCGTTGTTGCTTCCCTGTGTTTATTTTGATATGTTCCTAGAGAAAATTGTGTTGAAAGATGTTAGTAGCAATGATGCGGATTGGATCCGTGATCTGAGGTTTATCCTCATTGCTGCACAGAAGAATTATGTCCTTGATGCACCGCTAGGTGACGGACCTATTGCAGGAGCAGATGCAGACGTTATGAACGTTTGGCTAGCTCAATATGATGACTACTTGATAGTTTAGTGCACCATGCTTAATGGCTTAGAATCGGGACTTCAAAGACGTTTTGAACGTCATGGAGCATATGAGATGTTCCAGGAGTTGAAGTTAATATTTCAAGCAAATACCCGAGTTGAGAGATATGAAGTCTCCAACAAGTTTTATAGCTAAAAGATGGAGGAGAATCGCTCAACTAGTGAGCATGTGCTCAGATTGTCTGGGTACTACAATCGCTTGAATCAAGTGGGAGTTAATCTTCCAAATAAGATAGTGATTGACAGAATTCTCTAGTCACCATCACCAAGTTAGTAGAACTTCGTGATGAACTATAATATGCAAGGGATAACGGAAACGATTCCCAAGCTCTTCGTAATGCTGAAATTGACGAAGGTAGAAATCGAGAAAAACATCAAGTGTTGATGGTAGACAAGACCACTAGTTTCAAGAAAAGGGCAGAGGGAAGAAGGGGAACTTCAAGAAGAACAATAAGCAAGTTGCTGCTCAAGTGAAGAAGCCCAAGTCTGGTCCTAAGCCTAAGACTAAGTGCTTCTACTACAAAGGGATTGGTCACTGGAAGCGGAACTACCCCAAGTATTTGGTGGATAAGAAAGGATGGCAAAGTAAAAGGTATATTTGATATACATGTTATTGATGTGTAATTCACTAGTGTTTAAAGCAAACCCTCAGTATTTGATACTGGTTCAGTTGCTAAGAGTAGTAACTCGAAACAGGAGTTGCAGAATAAACAGAGACTAGTTAAGGGTGAAGTGACGATGTGTGTTGGAAGTAGTTCCAAGATTGATATGATCATCATCACACACTCCCCTGTACTTTCGGGATTAGTGTTGAACCTAAATAAGTGTTATTTGGTTTTTGCGTTGAGCATGAATATGATTTGATCATGTTTATTGCAATACGGTTATTCATTAAAGTCAGAGAATAATTGTTGTTCTGTTTACATGAATAAAACCTTCAATGGTCATACACCCAATGAAACAAGTTCGTTGGATCTCGATCGTAGTGATACACATATTCATAATATTGAAACCAAAAGATGCAAAGTTAATAATGATAGTGCAACTTATTTGTGGCACTGCCGTTTAGGTCATATCGGTATAAAGCGCATGAAGAAACTCCATGCTGATGGGCTTTTGGAATCACTTGATTATGAATCACTTGATGCTTGCGAACCATGCCTCATGGGCAAGATGACTAAAATGCCGTTCTCCGGAACTATGGAGCGAGCAACTGACTTATTGGAAATCATACATACTGATGTATGTGGTCCAATGAATATTGAGGCTCGCGACAGGTATCATTATTTTCTGTTCTTCACAGATAATTTGAGCAAATATGAGTATATCTACTTGATGAAACATAAGTCTGAAACATTTGAAAAGTTCAAAGAATTTCAGAGTGAAGTGGAAAATCATCGTAACAAGAAAATAAAGTTTCTACGATCTGATCGTGGAGAAGAGTATTTGAATTACGAGTTTGGTCTTCAGTTAAAACAATGTGAAATAGTTTCACTACTCACGCCACCTGGAACACCATAATGTAATGGTGTGTCCGAACGTCATAACCATACTTTATTAGATATAGTGCGATCTATCATGTCTCTTACCGATCTACCACTATCGTTTTGGGGTTATGCATTAGAGACAGCTGCATTCACATTAAATAGGGCACCATCTAAATCCGTTGAGACGACACCGTGTAAACTATGGTTTGGCAAGAAACCTAAGCTGTCATTTCTTAAAGTTTGGAGTTGCGATGCTTATGTGAAAAAGTTTCATCTCGATAAGCTCAAACTCAAATCGGAGAAATATGTCTTCATAGGATACCCAAAGGAGACAGTTGGGTACACCTTCTATCACAGATCCGAAGGCAAGACATTCGTTGCTAAGAATGGATCCTTTCTAGAGAAGGAGTTTCTCTTGAAAGAAGTGAGTGGGAGGAAAGTAGAAAACTTGATAAGGTAATTGCACCTTCTCCCTTATTGGAAAGTAGTTCATCACAGAAATCTGTTTCTGTGACACCTACACCAATTAGTGAGGAAGCTAATGATATTGATCATGAAACTTCAGATCAAGTTACTACCGAATCTCGTAGGTAAACCAGAGTGACATCCGCATCAGAGTGGTACGGTAATCCTATTCTAGAGGTCATGTTACTTGACCATGACGAACCTACGAACTATGAGGAAGCGATGATGAGCCCAGATTCCAATAAATGGCTTGAGGCCATGAAATCTGAGATAGGATCCATATATGAGAACAAAGTGTGGACTTTGGTGGACTTGCCCGAGGATCGGCAAGCCATTGATAATAAATGGATCTTCAAGAGGAAGACAGACACGGATAGTAGTGTTACTATCTACAAAGCTAGAATTGTCGCAAAAGGTTTTTGACAAGTTCAAGGTGTTGACTACGATGAGAGTTTCTCACTCGTATCTATGCTTAAATCAGTCCGAATCAAGTTAGCAATTGCCGCATTTTATGAAATCTGGCAAATGGATAACAAAACTGCAATCCTTAATGGATTTCTTAAAGAAGAGTTGTATATGATGCAACCAGAAGTTTTTGTCAATCCTAAAGGTGTTAACAAAATATGCAAACTCCAGCGATCCATCTATGGACTGGTGTAAGCATCTCGGAGTTGGAATATATGCTTAGATAAGTTGATCAAAGCATATAGTTTTATACAGACTTGCGGTGAAGCCTGTATTTACAAGAAAGTGAGTGGGAGCACTACAACATTTCTGATAAGTATATGTGAGTGACATATTGTTGATCGGAAATAATGTAGAATTATTCTGCAAAGCATAAAGGAGTGTTTGAAAGGAGTTTTTCAAAGAAAGACCTCGGCGAAGTTGCTTACATATTGAGCATCAAGATCTATAGAGATAGATCAAGACGCTTGATAAGATTTTTCAATAAATACATACCTTGACAAGATTTTGAAGTAGTTCAAAATGGAACAGTCAAAGAAAGAGTTTTTGCCTATGTTACAAGGTGTGAAATTGAGTAAGACTCAAAGCCCGACCACGGCAGAAGATAGAAAGAGAATGAATGTCATTCCCTATGCCTTGGTCATAGGTTCTATAAAGTATGCCATACTGTGTACCAGATCTATTGTATACCCTACCACTGAGTTTGGCAAGGGAGTACAATAATGATCTAGGAGTAGATCACTGGACAGCGGTCAAAATTATCCTTAGTGGAATAAGGATATGTTTCTCGATTATGGAAGTGGAAAAAGGTTCGTCGTAAAGGGTTACGCCGATGCAAGTTTTGACACTAATCTAGATGACTCTAAGTCTCGGTCTAGATACATATTGAAAGTGGGAGCAATTAGCTAGAGTAGCTCCATGCAAAGCATTGTTGACATAGAAATTTGCAAAATACATGCGGATCTGAATGTGGCAGACCCGTTGACTAAGATTCTCTCACAAGCAAAACATGATCACACCTTAGTACTCTTTGGGTGTTAATCACATAGCGATGTGAACTAGATTACTGAATCTAGTAAACCCTTTGGGTGTTGGTCACATGGCGATGTGAACTATGGGTGTTAATCACATGATGATGTGAACTATCGATGTTAATCACATGGTGATGTGATCTAGATTATTGACTCTAGTGCAAGTGGGAGACTGAAGGAAATATGCCCTAGAGGCAATAATAAAGTTATTATTTATTTCCTTATATCATGATAAATTTTTGTTATTCATGCTAGAATTGTATTAACCGGAAACATAATACATGTGTGAATACATAGATAAACAGAGTGTCACTAGTATGCCTCTACTTGACTAGCTCGTTAATCAAAGATGGTTATGTTTCCTAACCATGAACAAAGAGTTGTTATTTGATTAATGGGATCACATCATTAGTTGAATGATCTGATTGACATGACCCATTCCATTAGCTTAGCACCCGATCGTTTAGTATGTTGCTATTGCTTTCTTCATGACTTATACATGTTCCTATGACTATGAGATATGCAACTCCTGTTTGCCGGAGGAACACTTTGTGTGATACCAAACGTCACAACGTAACTGGGTGATTATAAAGGAGCTCTACAGGTGTCTCCAAAGGTACATGTTGGGTTGGCGTATTTGGAGATTAGGATTTGTCACTCCGAATGTCGGAGAGGTATCTCTGAGCCCTCTCGGTAATGCACATCACTTAAGCCTTGCAAGCATTGCAACTAATGAGTTAGTTGCGGGATGATGTATTACGGAACGAGTAAAGAGACTTGACGGTAACGAGATTGAACTAGGTATTGGATACCGACGATCGAATCTCGGGCAAGTAACATACCGATGACAAAGGGAACGACGTATGTTGTTATGTGGTCTGACCGATAAAGATCTTTGTAGAATATGTAGGAGCCAATATGGGCATCCAGGTCCCGCTATTGGTTATTGACCGGAGACGTGTCTCGGTCATGTCTACATTGTTCTCGAACCGTAGGGTCCGCACGCTTAAAGTTACGATGATAGTTTCATTATGAGTTTATGTATTTTGATGTACCGAAGGTTGTTCGGAGTCCCGGATGTGATCATGGACATGACGAGGAGTCTCGAAATGGTCGAGACATAAAGATTGATATATTGGACGGCTATATTCGGACACCGGAAGTGTTCCCGGAAAGTTTCGGATAAAACCGGAGAACCGGGGGATTACCGGAACCCCCCGGGGGGTTAATGGGCCTCATGGGCCTAAAGTGGAGAAGATGAAAGGCAGCCAGGGCAGGCCGCGCACCCCCTCTCCCCCTAGTCCGAATTGGACAAGGAGGGAGGGGCGGCGCCCCCCCTTTCCTTCCTCTCCTCTCTCCCTTCCTTCCCCTTCTCCTACTCCAACAAGGAAGGAGGGAGTCCTACTCCCGGTGGGAGTAGGACTCCCCTTGGCGCACCCACTCCTAGGCTGGCCGCCCCCTCCCCTCTTGCTCCTTTATATACGGGGGCAGGGGGGCACCCCATGACACACAAGTTGATCATCGTGATCGTTCCTTAGCCGTGTGCGGTGCCCCCCTCCACCATATTCCACCTCGGTCATATTGTAGCAGTGCTTAGGCGAAGCCCTGCGACGGTAGAACATCAAGATCGTCACCACACCGTCGTGCTGACGGAACTCATTCCCGAAGCTTTGCTGGATCGGAGCCCGGGGAGCGTCATCGAGCTGTACGTGTGTCAAGAACTCGGAGGTGCCGGAGTAACAGTGCTTGGATCGGTCGGACTGGGAAGACCTACGACTACTTCCTCTATGTTGCGACAACGCTTCCGCTTCGGTCTACGAGGGTACGTAGACAACACTCTCCCCTCTCGTTGCTATGCATCACCATGATCTTGCGTGTGCGTAGGAATTTTTTTGAAATTACTATGTTTCCCAACACCAACTAATGTATTAACAAAAGAATCCGACAATGTTTCTCTCTTAATCTCCTGAAAACCTAAAAAATCAGGTTTATATTTATTGACCAAATCAAACAGGCACCGAAGTTTACCTTTTTGACCTAAACCTCTAATATTCCAAAAGACACCAATTCATGGGATTTTAAAAGGGTGTGTCAGACTAAAAAGTCCACCTCTTACTGCATTCCCAGAGACACAAACAACACCAGCAATGCCCCCTGGTGTGTTAGTGCCTGGTATGCCACTATCATGAGTACAAACTCCATTTTCCTTATATATGTCAGTGTCCAAACTATCAGGTAAGGATATCTCAGGGTTTTGCGAAGCAAAAACTAAGCGTTTTTCAGTTTCATCTCTAACTAAATCATCAATGATCTGTTTTTTCTCTTTATCATTATCAACAATTCTTATGTTAACAGCAGAGGCATAAGCCTCTAAGATAGATGTAGATTCAGAAGTAAAAGACTTACTTTTGAAAGTGGCGGGGACCTCCAGGTTCTTTTTCTTTTTGTAAGCAGCAGCCTTCTCCATGATGTTTTGCCTGTTATGAGTTCTGGTGCTTGGTATTGTAGCAATCACTAGGCCCCACTTGCTTTTGTTAGCAGGTTGCTCATTGGGAAGAGGCAGTTTTTCCACCAGGCCCATTAGTTGTAGGCCACTGACCATAGAGGCATCCAAAGTGCCCATCTCCTCTTCAGAATCAGCAGCCTCACTTGCAGTATCAGATTCAGCATCATCTAATTCCTTCAGTAACTCAGAGCAATATCTTTCTGACTAGACATTGGGGGAGTGACACAATACCCCCCAGCTGCAGCAGAAGGGGTAGATATGCCATGGATCTCAATGCTAGGAGTACTTAAGACCTTGACAGCATCAGAGAAAGGTATTGCAGAGCATACATCTTGCACTTGTTGTTTTTCATTAGTCACTTTGTCCATTCTCACAGGAGAAATACAAGCCTCAACCAAAATAGCAGGATGGAAGGAAATGTTAGAATTGTGTCGAATATTATTGTACAAGGTAGGTTACAGTTGGATTTGGTTTTGGACTGTGTGTAGACAGGGTAGGAGTTGTGTCCTAATAGGACACTTGTATCCTAGGCCTCTCATATATAGCGAGGGTAGACACACGATGTGACCTATGCCAACATAATAGCACAGGCACGCGGGGGAGCCGGCGGCATGTGCCGGCGCCCGGGCGGCCAGGGTGCGGTATTGTAGCGGTGTCATGGGGAGGAGCGCCCGTAGTCAGGCCCCGGGGATGTAGCCATGATGGTGAACCTCGTTAACATATCTCGGTGTCATGCTCGTGTGATTGCTTGGTCCTCGGATGATCAACGGAATGCCTCGGATTTATTCTAACAAGTGGTATCATGAGCAAGGTTCGAGGAGTTTGCGAAATCGTTGATCTAGAGGAGATAACTCGTCAGATCGGATCATGTTTGAGACTGGGAAGCTGCACGCTCGTGAGAGCACTAGCGTACGTGTCAAGCAGCGATGGGAGATCAGCCAACTGATCGTCGGGGATGTGGATAATCGCGGTCACACGGGTTGCATCGGAGCGACGCTGGATGAGGCGCTTGTTGGCGATAAATCAAAAGAAGCAATCGAGGGTAGCAACGACAGGTAGTAGTGCTTGCGTTTAATATCTCGGTGAGATCGGATCAGCAGGAACAGCGGCAGCGTAACGCACGTGTGTTGGACGGACTCGGCGACTCAGCGCGATTGGCAGGCAGCGGTGGTACAAGGTCGAGGCTCATGTGGGTTTCTATTGTGCGGCCCAACGCGGAAGCAAGGCGCGCAGTCGGGCTGGGCCTGAGGAGCAAAGTTTGGCACGGGCCAGCGAGAGTCCGGGGACAGAGGCGCGGTGCGAAGCAGGAGGCCGTGTTGGCTGAACGCGAGCGAAACGGAGCTACGTGTGAGATTTGTTTGGGAAAAAAATTGGCATGTGCGTTCAGGCAAGAGGCAAATCAAGCGGCGGATAGAATTCACTAGAGTTGATCCATCGAGAAAGGGCTGAGGCAAAAGGCAACAAAGGGCATTGAAAGTTGTGCCTGGAAACAACCGTACGTGAAGTGTTGGTGATAACTAAAGATTAATTCCTTGGTAGTTTCTGCTTTGCACTGGGAGTAGGGTTTGTTGGGAATTTGGCAAAAAATGAATGCATGAGTTGTTGCGGGAAACTGGAGCCGGTTAAGATGGAAGTATCATGTGATGGTTGATATTCGCACAAGATGATTTGGGAGCCTGTAGCGCGTCATGCAGAGATCATGCATATACAGGGCGTCAAGGCAATGCACATATGTGCGGGTGGACACGATGTGGGGTGGAGCATGGTTACAGTCAAGTAATTTCGGCTGGGTCGGATTGGATTGTCTGATGGATCGATGGGGATGTCAGTCAAAACAGAAGACGGCGGTGATTTCAGCGACGACGACATAAGAGTGTGATGCTGATGGTGGCTGACTTCTGGGGCGTGGAAACACGTGGTGCAGGCTTGAGGGCTTGTGCGGTTTCGACAGACTATTGCGCAGGGTTGATTCAAGACGGTGCACATGAGAGTTTGGAGTCGACAGGGCGCGGGAGGGTGGCACGTACAGCCACCATGGAGTCATGTTGAAGGTGGAGTTGGAGGCTGACGGATGACTACACTCTGTGCTGATGGAGGGGCTACGGCGTAAGTTAACGGAGAGTCGAAGCCTATTTCAGCAGGATAGCGAGAGACACGTGGATCGGACTGGGTACCAATGGTCTGATGGAGACGTGATACTCGGCATCAGTTGGTAATGATCGATGGTTCTCTGCAGTAGGGGTTTGAGTGGTTTGGGTCTGCAGCCCTAGAGACTCGACCAGGACAGTAGAGGCTCGGCGCGGTGATAGCGGCGAGGCGTGCGGTAAGCACGGGACACAGCGACAGGCCAAGGCACTAGCGGTCAGACGTGTGGTCAGAAAAATTGTGCAGGGGGTGCTGAAGCAGTGTTGACGAGTACTGGATTCAAGTTGGTGACTGGGTCTATCGGTGCTGGAAGATGGACAGGAGTTGACCATGAAGAATCTAAGAAAGTGGCGGAAAGTCTGAAATTGTCAAAAGCTGAGAGAGTACACAGCCGTATATTCTGTGGTATTCGGTGCACATGGCAAAGTGCAGATGACAAGTACAAAGGAGGTGGAGTGCTATAGCTATGGGACATGTCAAAGACTATCCGGAAAAGGGATGAGAAAACTATGAATTTGACTCAGGGTGACATAGGGCGACAGTGAAATTCCTTCAAGTTTCAGACAGACGGTTAAGAAAGAGCGGTGATGTTGAGTTCAGGTAACTCTTATATGTAGATTTCAATATGTGAGTTGTTCATTTTCACGCAGATAAGTTATCGGTGTGTGATGGTATTGAACGGATTCTCTGGAAGTTGGGAGCACAACGTAGAGTAATGACGAACTTAATTTTGCTCGAGTGTTTACTGTGAAGAAAACGAGAAGGGACTACAGTTGCAAGTGGAGTCACATGGAGTTTGGGAGTACCAGTGGTGCTCATGGCGTATCTCAAGTCCAATGTACATGGAGGTTCGACGCATGGATGAATCCAAGGTGGTGGAGGATATTCGCCAAGGTGGAGTTTGTTAGAATTGTGTCGAATATTATTGTACAAGGTAGGTTACAGTTGGACTTGGTTTTGGACTGTGTGTAGATAGGGTAGGAGTTGTGTCCTAATAGGACACTTGTATCCTAGGCCTCTCATATATAGCGAGGGTAGACACACGATGTAACCTATGCCAACATAATAGCACAGGCACGCGGGGGAGCCGGCGCCCGGGCGGCCAGGGTGCGGTATTGTAGCGGTGTCATGGGGAGGAGCGCCCGTAGTCAGGCCCCGGGGATGTAGCCATGATGGTGAACCTCGTTAACAAATCTCGGTGTCGTGCTCGTGTGATTGCTTGGTCCCCGGATGATCAACGGAATGCCTCGGATTTATTCTAACAGGAAACACTGTCATCATTGTTCTTCTGTTTTCCAACTGGAGATTTCACCTTCTTAGCCCTGTTGCCCAGGTCCAGATCATCAATAGGTTCTTCTCCATCATCTAGGATATCCCTGTCAACTTCCTCATCTTCAAAATCCTTGTTATCCTCGTCCACAGTTATATCAGTAGGACCATTGTCATCGTTGGGATCATCAACACCAATCTGCTCGAATCCTTCAACTGTGAAATACAAGTTGTATAGCTTTTTCCTCATTCCCATGATTCGTTCAAAGGGTATTTTTTCTGGGTTTCTGCAAGCAATCTTAATCCTCACTTTCTCATAGAAACTCTTCATCAGACCGTTCCAGTCCACGTCCACCAGGATCCCGAAGCAAGAAGCAATCTGTGACAGAACTTTCCATGTGCACCACTTGGATGAAAGGCCTTCTACGATCACCAAGGCTTCAGACTACTCGCTGAAGGGGTCAATCGCACCAGTCCATTTCTCCACAGACACTGAAACTCCATCTATAGGCAGATCAAAGGCCGGAAACTCAATTAGCTCTTCTACATCCTTCCAGGGGGGAATCTAACCAGGAATTTTTTTTATCTGATAGCTGCCTGACTTGCCAGGTCTAGTGTTTGTTTTTTGTAGAAGATATCTGACAAGTTCTTGATCAGATCCGCCTTTTTAATCTCTCCTTTCATAATCCAAACCTCTCCGCAGTTCCTGAAATTGAGCCAATTTGCTTCACGCCCCACCGGCGCATCAATAAGATAGAACCCTAAACCCAGGGCTGAGGGTACGTAGACAACACTCCCCTCTCGTTGCTATGCACCATGCAGCGCAGTTGTTGACGTTGTGACCTTCTAATCCACAGAAGAAACAGATCTTCTTCTGAATGCAATTACCAACGTAGTGACCAGGGCTGCCACAGTTAAAACATACCTTGTCCTTATAGCGCTCATCGAGGATCTGGACGAGCGGGGCAGGCGGAGCCGGTGGCGGAGGCACTGCCAAGGCTTGTTGGGAGGGGCAGCACCCTTGGGAGGGGGGCAGCGGGATTGGGACGCGCCCCACCAGTCCCTTGGCGACGAGCTGGGTTCTTCTGCGGGGCTGGAGCACGTTGTTTCTGCACCCTGCTTGGCGCGCCCTTGTCCGCCATGGCAACCACCTGAGCAAAGGATTTGGATCCACCTCCGAGCCCTTCTCTGATGATTTTGAGTTGTATCGGTGGAGGGTCAAAGGGCCGGAGTTTTTTGACTGGGAACAAATCAGACGGGGAGAAGCAACCAGAACGAACTAGATCCTTCCGGAGCCATCCCAAGGTCGAAGCAGTTCGGCTTGGGGGACGGGGATGGGGTTGGCGGCGGGGAGGGGAGGGAATGGACCAGAGTTGTCCAAAAACCCTAGATATAACCTCATCCGCGTCGTCCTGGGTAGAAGGCGTAATCCCCAAAGGCGTCTTTACCCTACTGCACTTGATTGGTGGGAGCGACGTGGCAGTAGGGCCCACGCCACTCCGCATGGGCAATCCCATTTGAATCACAGGGGAAAAATCCCCCAACTCCGGCAGCGTGCGCATCGCCGCCGGCGAGAGGCCCTGTTCCTCAGAGCACAAACTCCGCCTAACAATCGCCTGTCTCTTAGATTGACGAATCGCAGCAGGTACCTGATTCTCAGGGATACAAATCCCCTCGCGTGACCTTGAACAAGCGCCGGAAGGAACCTCGTTGCGGTCACCAAACCACGGCGGCTCAAGTGCGCCACGACAAGGCAGGGGGTTGGTGCGGAACCTGTTGTGTTTCGTAGTAATTTCAAAAAAATTCCTACGCACACGCAAGATCATGGTGATGCATAGCAACGAGAGGGGAGAGTGTTGTCTACGTACCCTCGTAGACCGAAGCGGAAGCGTTGACGCAACATAGAGGAAGTAGTCGTACGTCTTCCCGATCCGACCGATCCAAGCACCATTACTCCGGCACCTCCGAGTTCTTGGCACACGTTCAGCTCGATGACGATCCCCGGGCTCCAATCCAGCAAAGCTTCGGGGATGAGTTCCGTCAGCACGACGGCGTGGTGATGATCTTGATGTTCTACCGACGCAGGGCTTCGCCTAAACACTGCAACGATATGACCGAGGTGGAATATGGTGGAGGGGGCACCGCACACAGCTAAGGAACGATCACGAAGATCAACTTGTGTGTCCTAGGGTGCCCCCCTGCCCCCGTATATAAAGGATCCAAGGGGGGGTGCGGCCAGCCCTATGGAGGCGCGCAGGAGGAGTCCTACTCCCACCGGGAGTAGGACTCCCCTCCCCTCTTCCTTGTCCAACTAGGAGAGGTGGAGGGAGAATAGGAAAGGGGGGGCGCCGCCCCTCCCTCCTTGTCCAATTCGGACTAGGGGGAGAGGGGGCGCGCGGCCTGCCCTGGCAGCCCCTTCCTCTTCTCCACATTAGGCCCATAAGGCCCATTAACCCCCCGGGGGGTTCCGGTAACCCCCCGGTGCTCCCGTTTTATCCGATACTTCTCCGGAACCCTTCCGGTGTCCGAATATAGTCGTCCAATATATCAATCTTTATGTCTCGACTATTTCGAGACTCCTCGTCATGTCCGTGATCACATCCGTGACTCCGAACTAACTTCGGTACATCAAAATGCATAAACTCATAATAACTGTCATCGTAACGTTAAGCGTGCGGACCCTACGGTTCGAGAACAATGCAGACATGACTGAGACAAATCTCCGTTCAATAACCAATAGCGGGACCTGGATGCCCATATTGGCTCCTACATATTCTACGAAGATCTTTATCGGTCAGACCGCATAACAACATACGTTGTTCCCTTTGTCATCGGTATGTTACTTGCCCGAGATTCGATCGTCGGTATCCAATACCTAGTTCAATCTCGTTACCGGCTAGTCTCTTTACTCGTTCCGTAATACATCATCTCGCAACTAACTTATTGGTTGCAATGCTTGCAAGGCTTATGTGATGTGTATTACCGAGAGGGCCCAGAGAAACCTCTCCGACAATCGGAGTGACAAATCCTAATCTCGAAATACGCCAACCCAACATCTACCTTTGGAGACACCTGTAGAGCTCCTTTATAATCACCTAGTTACGTTGTGACGTTTGGTAGCACACAAAGTGTTCCTCCGGCAAACGGGAGTTGCATAATCTCATAGTCATAGGAACATGTATAAGTCATGAAGAAAGCAATAACAACATACTAAACGATCGGGTGCTAAGCTAATAGAATGGGTCATGTCAATCAAATCATTCAAATAATGATGTGATCCCGTTAATCAAATAACAACTCTTTGTCCATGGTTAGGAAACATAACCATCTTTGATTAACGAGCTAGTTAAGTAGAGGCATACTAGTGACACTCTGTTTGTCTATGTATTCACACATGTATTATGTTTCCGGTTAATACAATTCTAGCATGAATAATAAACATTTATCATGAAATAAGGAAATAAATAATAACTTTATTATTGCCTCTAGGGCATATTTCCTTCAGTCTCCCACTTGCACTAGAGTCAATAATCTAGATCACATCACCATGTGATTAACATCGATAGTTCACATCATCATGTGATTAACACCCATAGTTCACATCGCCATGTGACCAACACCCAAAGGGTTTACTAGATTCAGTAATCTAGTTCACATCGCTATGTGATTAACACCCAAAGAGTACTAAGGTGTGATCATGTTTTGCTTGTGAGAGAATCTTAGTCAACGGGTCTGCCACATTCAGATCCGCATGTATTTTGCAAATTTCTATGTCAACAATGCTTTGCATGGAGCTACTCTAGCTAATTGCTCCCACTTTCAATATGTATCTAGACCGAGACTTAGAGTCATCTAGATTAGTGTCAAAACTTGCATCG
This sequence comes from Triticum urartu, assembly GCF_003073215.2. Classification (NCBI taxonomy): domain Eukaryota; kingdom Viridiplantae; phylum Streptophyta; class Magnoliopsida; order Poales; family Poaceae; genus Triticum; species Triticum urartu. The sequence continues at coordinate 38,878,905 of NC_053023.1, read as the reverse complement.
GCGTAACCCTTTACGACGAACCTTTTTCCACTTCCATAATCGAGAAACATATCCTTATTCCACTAAGGATAATTTTGACCGCTGTCCAGTGATCTACTCCTAGATCATTATTGTACTCCCTTGCCAAACTCAGTGGTAGGGTATACAATAGATCTGGTACACAGTATGGCATACTTTATAGAACCTATGACCAAGGCATAGGGAATGACATTCATTCTCTTTCTATCTTCTGCCGTGGTCGGGCTTTGAGTCTTACTCAATTTCACACCTTGTAACATAGGCAAAAACTCTTTCTTTGACTGTTCCATTTTGAACTACTTCAAAATCTTGTCAAGGTATGTATTTATTGAAAAATCTTATCAAGCGTCTTGATCTATCTCTATAGATCTTGATGCTCAATATGTAAGCAACTTCGCCGAGGTCTTTCTTTGAAAAACTCCTTTCAAACACTCCTTTATGCTTTGCAGAATAATTCTACATTATTTCCGATCAACAATATGTCACTCACATATACTTATCAGAAATGTTGTAGTGCTCCCACTCACTTTCTTGTAAATACAGGCTTCACCGCAAGTCTGTATAAAACTATATGCTTTGATCAACTTATCTAAGCATATATTCCAACTCCGAGATGCTTACACCAGTCCATAGATGGATCGCTGGAGTTTGCATATTTTGTTAACACCTTTAGGATTGACAAAAACTTCTGGTTGCATCATATACAACTCTTCTTTAAGAAATCCATTAAGGATTGCAGTTTTGTTATCCATTTGCCAGATTTCATAAAATGCGGCAATTGCTAACTTGATTCGGACTGATTTAAGCATAGATACGAGTGAGAAACTCTCATCGTAGTCAACACCTTGAACTTGTCAAAAACCTTTTGCGACAATTCTAGCTTTGTAGATAGTAACACTACTATCCGTGTCTGTCTTCCTCTTGAAGATCCATTTATTATCAATGGCTTGCCGATCCTCGGGCAAGTCCACCAAAGTCCACACTTTGTTCTCATATATGGATCCTATCTCAGATTTCATGGCCTCAAGCCATTTATTGGAATCTGGGCTCATCATCGCTTCCTCATAGTTCGTAGGTTCGTCATGGTCAAGTAACATGACCTCTAGAATAGGATTACCGTACCACTCTGATGCGGATGTCACTCTGGTTTACCTACGAGATTCGGTAGTAACTTGATCTGAAGTTTCATGATCAATATCATTAGCTTCCTCACTAATTGGTGTAGGTGTCACAGAAACAGATTTCTGTGATGAACTACTTTCCAATAAGGGAGAAGGTGCAATTACCTTATCAAGTTTTCTACTTTCCTCCCACTCACTTCTTTCAAGAGAAACTCCTTCTCTAGAAAGGATCCATTCTTAGCAACGAATGTCTTGCCTTCGGATCTGTGATAGAAGGTGTACCCAACTGTCTCCTTTGGGTATCCTATGAAGACATATTTCTCCGATTTGAGTTTGAGCTTATCGAGATGAAACTTTTTCACATAAGCATCGCAACTCCAAACTTTAAGAAATGACAGCTTAGGTTTCTTGCCAAACCATAGTTTACACGGTGTCGTCTCAACGGATTTAGATGGTGCCCTATTTAATGTGAATGCAGCTGTCTCTAATGCATAACCCCAAAACGATAGTGGTAGATCGGTAAGAGACATGATAGATCGCACTATATCTAATAAAGTATGGTTATGACGTTCGGACACACCATTACATTATGGTGTTCCAGGTGGCGTGAGTAGTGAAACTATTTCACATTGTTTTAACTGAAGACCAAACTCGTAATTCAAATACTCTTCTCCACGATCAGATCGTAGAAACTTTATTTTCTTGTTACGATGATTTTCCACTTCACTCTGAAATTCTTTGAACTTTTCAAATGTTTCAGACTTATGTTTCATCAAGTAGATATACTCATATTTGCTCAAATTATCTGTGAAGAACAGAAAATAATGATACCTGTCGCGAGCCTCAATATTCATTGGACCACATACATCAGTATGTATGATTTCCAATAAGTCAGTTGCTCGCTCCATAGTTCCGGAGAACGGCATTTTAGTCATCTTGCCCATGAGGCATGGTTCGCAAGCATCAAGTGATTCATAATCAAGTGATTCCAAAAGCCCATCAGCATGGAGTTTCTTCATGCGCTTTATACCGATATGACCTAAACGGCAGTGCCACAAATAAGTTGCACTATCATTATTAACTTTGCATCTTTTGGTTTCAATATTATGAATATGTGTATCACTACGATCGAGATCCAACGAACTTGTTTCATTGGGTGTATGACCATTGAAGGTTTTATTCATGTAAACAGAACAACAATTATTCTCTGACTTTAATGAATAACCGTATTGCAATAAACATGATCAAATCATATTCATGCTCAACGCAAAAACCAAATAACACTTATTTAGGTTCAACACTAATCCCGAAAGTACAGGGGAGTGTGTGATGATGATCATATCAATCTTGGAACTACTTCCAACACACATCGTCACTTCACCCTTAACTAGTCTCTGTTTATTCTGCAACTCCTGTTTCGAGTTACTACTCTTAGCAACTGAACCAGTATCAAATACTGAGGGTTTGCTTTAAACACTAGTGAATTACACATCAATAACATGTATATCAAATATACCTTTTACTTTGCCATCCTTTCTTATCCACCAAATACTTGGGGTAGTTCCGCTTCCAGTGACCAATCCCTTTGTAGTAGAAGCACTTAGTCTTAGGCTTAGGACCAGACTTGGGCTTCTTCACTTGAGCAGCAACTTGCTTATTGTTCTTCTTGAAGTTCCCCTTCTTCCCTCTGCCCTTTTCTTGAAACTAGTGGTCTTGTCTACCATCAACACTTGATGTTTTTCTCGATTTCTACCTTCGTCAATTTCAGCATTACGAAGAGCTTGGGAATCGTTTCCGTTATCCCTTGCATATTATAGTTCATCACGAAGTTCTACTAACTTGGTGATGGTGACTAGAGAATTCTGTCAATCACTATCTTATTTGGAAGATTAACTCCCACTTGATTCAAGCGATTGTAGTACCCAGACAATCTGAGCACATGCTCACTAGTTGAGCGATTCTCCTCCATCTTTTAGCTATAAAACTTGTTGGAGACTTCATATCTCTCAACTCGGGTATTTGCTTGAAATATTAACTTCAACTCCTGGAACATCTCATATGCTCCATGACGTTCAAAACGTCTTTGAAGTCCCGATTCTAAGCCATTAAGCATGGTGCACTAAACTATCAAGTAGTCATCATATTGAGCTAGCCAAACGTTCATAACGTCTGCATCTGCTCCTGCAATAGGTCCGTCACCTAGCGGTGCATCAAGGACATAATTCTTCTGTGCAGCAATGAGGATAAACCTCAGATCACGGATCCAATCCGCATCATTGCTACTAACATCTTTCAACACAATTTTCTCTAGGAACATATCAAAATAAACACAGGGAAGCAACAACGCGAGCTATTAATCTACAACATAATTTGCAAAATACTACCAGGACTAAGTTCATGATAAATTTAAGTTCAATTAATCATATTACTTTAAGAACTCCCACTTAGATAGACATCCCTCTAATCCTCTAAGTGATCACGTGATCCAAATCAACTAAACCATAACCGATCATCACGTGAAATGGATTAGTTTTCAATGGTGAACATCATTATGTTGATCATATCTACTATATGATTCACGCTCGACCTTTCGGTCTCCGTGTTTCGAGGCCATATCTGTATATGCTAGGCTCATCAAGTTTAACCTGAGTATTCTGCGTGTGCAAAACTGGCTTGCACCCGTTGTAGATGGACGTAGAGCTTATGACACCCGATCATCACGTGGTGTCTGGGCACGACGAACTTTGGCAACGGTGCATACTCAGGGAGAACACTTCTTGATAATTTAGTGAGAGATCATCTTATAATGCTACGGTCAATCAAAGCAAGATAAGATGCATAAAAGATAAACATCACATGCAATCAATATAAGTGATATGATATGGCCATCATCATCTTGTGCTTGTGATCTCCATCTCCGAAGCACCGTCATGATCACCATTGTCACTGGCGCGACGCCTTGATCTCCATCGTAGCATCGTTGTCGTCTCGCCAATCTTATGCTTCCACGACTATCGCTACCGCTTAGTGATAAAGTAAAGCATTACAGCGCGATTGCATTGCATACAATAAAGCGACAACCATATGGCTCCTGCCAGTTGCCGATAACTCAGTTACAAAACATGATCATCTCATACAATAAAATTTAACATCATGTCTTGACCATATCACATCACAACATGCCCTGCAAAAACAAGTTAGACGTCCTCTACTTTGTTTGTTGCAAGTTTTACGTGGCTGCTACGGGCTTAAGCAAGAACCAATCTTACCTACGCATCAAAACCACAACGATAGTTTGTCAAGTTGATGCCGTTTTAACCTTCGCAAGGACCGGGCGTAGCCACACTCGGTTCAACTAAAGTTGGAGAAATTGACACCCGCCAGCCACCTGTGTGCAAAGCACGGCGGTAGAACCAGTCTCGCGTAAGCGTACGCGTAATGTCGGTCCGGGCCGCTTCATCCAACAATACCGCCGAACCAAAGTATGACATGCTGGTAGGCAGTATGACTTATATCGCCCACAACTCACTTGTGTTCTACTCGTGCATATAACATCAAACCATAAAACCTAGGCTCGGATGCCACTGTTGGGAAACGTAGTAATTTCAAGAAAATTCCTACGCACACGCAAGATCATGGTGATGCATAGCAACGAGAGGGGAGAGTGTTGTCTACGTACCCTCGTAGACCAAAGCGGAAGCGTTGTCGCAACGTAGAGGAAGTAGTCGTACGTCTTCCCGGTCCGACCGATCCAAGCACCGTTACTCCGGCACCTCCGAGTTCTTGGCACACGTACAACTCGATGACGCTCCCCGGGCTCCGATCCAGCAAAGCTTTGGGGATGAGTTCCGTCAGCACGACGGCGTGGTGACGATCTTGATGTTCTACCGTCGCAGGGCTTCGCCTAAGCACTGCTACAATATGACCGAGGTGGAATATGGTGGAGGGGGGCACCGCACACGGCTAAGGAACGATCACGATGATCAACTTGTGTGTCATGGGGTGCCCCCCTACCCCCGTATATAAAGGAGCAAGGGGGGAGGGGGCGGCCGGCCTAGGAGTGGGCGCGCCAAGGGGAGTCCTACTCCATAGGACTCCCTCCTTCCTTGTTGGAGTAGGAGAAGGGGAAGGAAGGGAGAGAGGAGAGGAAGGAAAGGAGGGGCGCCGCCCCTCCCTCCTTGTCCAATTCGGACTAGGGGGAGAGGGGGCGCGCGGCCTGCCCTGGCTGCCTTTCCTCTTCTCCACTTTAGGCCCATGAGGCCCATTAACCCCCCGGGGGGTTCCGGTAATCCCCCGGTTCTCCGGTTTTATCCGAAACTTCCCCGGAACACTTCCGGTGTCCGAATATAGCCGTCCAATATATCAATCTTTATGTCTCGACCATTTCGAGACTCCTCGTCATGTCCATGATCACATCCGGGACTCCGAACAACCTTCGGTACATCAACTTCGGTACATCAAAATGCATAAAACTCATAACAACTGTCATCGTAACTTTAAGCGTGCGGACCCTACGGTTCGAGAACAATGCAGACATGACTGAAGACAAATCTCCGGTCAATAACCAATAGCGGGACCTGGATGCCCATATTGGCTCCTACATATTCTACGAAGATCTTTATCGGTCAGACCGCATAACAACATATGATCGGTATGTTACTTGCCCGAGATTCGATCGTCGGTATCCAATACCTAGTTCAATCTCGTTACCGGCAAGTCTCTTTACTCGTTTCGTAATACATCATCTCACAACTAACATATTATTTGTAATGCTTGCAAGGCTTATGTGATGTGCATTACCGAGAGGGCCCAGAGATACCTCTCCGACAATCGGAGTGACAAATCCTAATCTCGAAATACGCCAACCCAACATGTACCTTTGGAGACACCTGTAGTGCTCCTTTATAATCACCCAGTTACGTTGTGACGTTTGGTAGCACCCAAAGTGTTCCTCCGATAAACGGGAGTTGCATAATCTCATAGTCATAGGAACATGTGGTATAAGTCATGAAGAAAGCAATAACAACATACTAAACGATCGGGTGCTAAGCTAATAGAATGGGTCATGTCAATCAAATCATTCAAATAATGATGTGATCCCGTTAATCAAATAACAACTCTTTGTCCATGGTTAGGAAACATGACCATCTTTGATTAACGAGCTAGTCAAGTAGAGGCATACTAGTGACACTCTGTTTGTCTATGTATTCACACATGTATTATGTTTCCGGTTAATACAATTCTAGCATGAATAATAAACATTTATCATGAAATAAGGAAATAAATAATAACTTTATTATTGCCTCTAGGGCATATTTCCTTCAGAACCCACTCCTTGCCACAGCCCTCATGCGCTTGGTGGCAGCACACCCAGGATGCACTCCCATCGAAGCGCCCGTCGTAGTTCACTCGATTTCGCCTCCGCCCTTGCCCAAATCACGAACTTTGATGGCGGCGAGTGCGGAAATGGGGGCATCCTTGCCCTCTCCTCCAGTGTGGCCTCCTCGAAGATGCACCGCGCCAGCTTCGTCTGCTCCAAGTCTGCTTTCTTCTGACAAATCTCCGCGACCTTCGCGGCTGCGGATCTCTCCACCGGATCGGTCGCCGTCGCCGCCGCCTGGTCCACCGCCTTCCACTCCTGCACGCACCGGATCCACTCGAAGGTGGCGTCCCGGATCCTGGTCGCGCGCTCCCTCCACCCCGCAGCTCGGGTCGCCATGAGTACTGCTTGCGGGATCAGAGAGATTAGCCGCAGAATCTCGGGGAATCTCTCGTAGATGGCGGGGGGGAGCGGCTGGGGTGGGGGTGTGGGTGCGGCCGGCGTCCGCGCCCCTCGCCGGCGTGGAGGCATGCAATATAAAGCGCCTTGATCCCAGCCCTTGGGCTCCTCTTGCGGCTCGAAGGGTAAAGTTGAACACCGACGATCTGTGCTAAATGGAGTAGCAGGTACAATCACGACCGAACTGTTGTGTGGCTTGGATCGGGTCCTGATGAACTCCTCGACATTGCCGGTCGTGATTGTAACCCTTGATAGTTTTTAAGTAATACAAGTATTATCCCGCAAAAAAAAGCTTTAAGGTAGATATTTTGGCTTCGTTTGAAAAAAAAGGAGGCGAGTGATGGGGTCTTTCACACGTCACCCTGTCTGGCTCTGGCTGGCCAGTAGGATCCTTAAGTTTTTTTTCTATTACTAGTATAACCTTCGCCGGATGGACGCGTACACGTTGCCTTTTAGTACCGTGTATTAGTATGTTGTTTATTATACTTCGTGTTGCACAAGGAAAGTAACAGGAGCTCGTGCACCCAGTCGGAGTCGGTTTCCGGTACCAAGAAGCAAAGTAGCAATACGTCCATGATTCTCTCGTCATATAAATAGTCACGACCAGCACGGGTCAAACCACCCAAGAAAATAGTTGTCGCCTCCCAATCTCTCCTCGATCGCGTACGTACCTCGATCGATCGACCAACCGACCTACCATGGAGACGGGCATCGGATCCGTGGACGGGCCCAAGGGGGCGCCGAGCGGCGCCGTAGCTTGCCCGGCGACGTTCCCGGCGTCGTCGCCCACCTTCGTCGGCTCCCCGGAGGCCACGCTGGGCCGCCACCTTGCGCGGCGCCTGGTGCAGGTCGGCGTGGGCGACGTGTTCGCCGTGCCGGGCGACTTCAACCTGACCCTCCTCGACTACCTCGTCGCCGAGCCCGGGCTGCGCCTCGTCGGCTGCTGCAACGAGCTCAACGCCGGCTACGCCGCCGACGGGTACGCGCGCGCTAAGGGCGTCGGCGCGTGCGCCGTCACCTTCACCGTCGGTGGGCTCAGCGTGCTCAACGCCATCGCCGGCGCGTACAGCGAGAACCTCCCCCTGATCTGCATCGTCGGCGGGCCCAACTCGAACGACTACGGCACCAACCGGGTTCTTCATCACACCATCGGCCTCCCTGATTTCTCTCAGGAGCTGCGGTGCTTCACGCCGGTGACGTGCTACCAGGCCGTCGTCAACAACCTCGACGACGCCCACGAGCAGATCGACAAGGCTATCTCCACGGCTCTCAAGGAGAGCAAGCCGGTGTACATCAGCGTCAGCTGCAACCTCCCCAGCGCCCCCCACCCCACCTTCAGCCGCGACCCCGCCCCCTACTTCCTCGCACCAAGGTCTGCATGCATGCTCCCTAAGTTTTACTCTCTTTGTTTTTCTTCTTTTTTTGGCACGTGTCATGATCGATCAGGAGATGCAAGAAGATATAATGTCGGATCAATAAGGACGTGCAATGCAATGCATGCAGGATGAGCAACCAGATGGGACTTGAGGCGGCGGTGGAGGCGACGGTGGCCTTCCTGGACAAGGCGGTGAAGCCGGTGATGGTGGCGGGGCCCAAGCTGCGGGTGGCCAAGGCGGGCGCGGCGTTCGCGGAGCTGGCAGACGCGAGCGGCTACGCCGTGGCGGCCATGCCGTCGGCCAAGGGGCTGGTGGCGGAGACGCTGCCGCGCTTCATCGGCACCTACTGGGGCGCGGTGAGCACGGCCTTCTGTGCCGAGATCGTCGAGTCGGCCGACGCCTACCTCTTCGCCGGCCCCATCTTCAACGACTACAGCTCCGTGGGCTACTCCTTCCTTCTCAAGAAGGAGAAGGCGGTGATCGTGCAGCCCGACCGCGTCACCGTCGGCAACGGCCCGGCCTTCGGCTGCATCATGATGAAGGACTTCCTGTCTGAGCTCGGCAAGCGCCTCAAGAAGAACACCACCGCCTACGAGAACTACAAGCGGATCTGGGTGCCTGAGGGGCAGCCGCCCGAGAGCAAGCCCGGCGAGCCGCTGCGCGTCAACGTGCTCTTCAAGCACGTCCAAAAGATGCTCACCGGCGACAGCGCCGTCATCGCCGAGACGGGCGACTCGTGGTTCAACTGCCAGAAGCTCAAGCTCCCCGACGGCTGCGGGTACGAGTTCCAGATGCAGTACGGCTCCATCGGGTGGTCGGTCGGGGCGCTGCTTGGCTACGCGCAGGGCGCCACTGACAAACGTGTCATCGCTTGCATCGGCGACGGCAGCTTCCAGGTGACGGCGCAGGACGTGTCCACCATGCTCCGCTGCGGCCACAACAGCATCATCTTCCTCATCAACAATGGCGGCTACACCATCGAGGTCGAGATCCACGACGGGCCGTACAACGTCATCAAGAACTGGAACTACACCGGCCTCGTCGACGCCATCCACAACGGCGACGGCAAGTGCTGGACAGCCAAGGTGACGTGCGAGGAGGAGCTGACGGCGGCCATCGACACGGCGACCGGGGACAAGAAGGACTGCCTGTGCTTCATCGAGGTGGTGGCGCACAAGGACGACACCAGCAAGGAGCTCCTCGAGTGGGGATCCAGGGTCTCCGCCGCGAACTCCAGGCCACCCAACCCGCAGTAGACCACACTAGTAGCAGATCTAGATTTTTGATGATTTGAGCCAGGTTTTTTCGTTTCGATTTAGAGTCCAACGTACGTTTGATTTTACTACTAGCATGCTTGCATGCATGCAAACTTCGCATACTATTTCTAGCAGGTTGAATTAATAATAGTGATTGATTGATGAAGTTGGACGATTCTTCTTCTTAATTTGTGCTATTTCTACTGCAGAGAGCTCTTCCCATTCCTTTATCTCACTCATATTTTCTTATTTCTCAATTGAACCAAATGTAAGACCTTTTTTTTTAGTTCAACGTCTTATATTTTGGGTACAAGGGTACATAAAATATAAGACTTTCTTTTAGTTCAACGTCTTATAGTTTTGTACGGTTCAATCATGTTGTCGATTAGGAAAGAGAAAAATAGATTAGAACATAACTTACAATTAAACTTGCAAGACGCATTGGCTTGCATCAGTCTTTAAATCTGCACACAAAAACCAAGCAAGTTTCAATCCAAACTAGAGGCTAACTCATGCTTTGCCGTGTCGTCCTTCACTCATAGGTTATTGCAGGTTGTTTTGTTTTGATTTTATCTATGTTGTTTTGGGTTTTAATTTTGTTCTGACGGTTGTTTATATTCTAAGAGGAGAATAGAGTTGTTCGGTGTGTGATTGTGGTGTCCTTACACGGTTTGGCTTTGGTGCCAGTCGGTGAAATTGTTGCTATAACACTCTGGTCTGCAAATGAATTACTTGCTCGCCTAGCTCGACTCCCTGCTCCGCTTACTCGCTTGGTCTGCTAGCTCAGAACAAACCGGTTGTCATGTTTTTAATTTGGAAATGTTTGTTAACATGGATTTTTAAATCAATGCATTTAAAAATATTGTGAATTAAAAAATCATGGATTTTACAAGAATAATGCGAATTTTATTTTTTTTATGGATTTTAGATAATGCTCACTAATTTGAAAAAAGGTTCAAAAAATCTGAATAAATCAAAGGATTTAAAAATTCACGTGAACTTTAGAAATATTGACGTATCGTTATTATTCGTGAATTTGAAACAATGTTTCATGGATTTTATAAAATGGTCATAGGTTTTCCTTTTATTTTCATGAATTTTAGCAAATATTCATGAACTATGATGTGAATAAGTAAATTAGAAGAAAAAACAAACATGAAAAGAAGAAAAAACATGAAATTAAAAAGGATAAAACAACCAAGTAATACATTCTCAAAACCAGGAAAACCGATCGACCCATTACGACTCGTTTCTCTCAACTAGCGCAACACACACTTACAAGCGGGGCCCATAGCAACCCAACAGTTCTTAGTGCACTTGAGGCTCCAAATCTAAGAAGCTTAGTATCTTAGAAGATTCCGAAGCACGTGTCAAACCTGCATATAGTGCCCCCATTCATAGCCAACCGCGTCATGACTTCACCCTTGTCTTGGTCTAGTACGACCACTGGGAAGAGATGACTTGGGAGAAGCAACATGGTTGTGTGAGCCAGGGAGACTACAAGCCCAAGGAGAGGAGGGAGGGTAGTGCATGTGGGGTCAAGCTTCGGAGAGAAGGGCGACAGGGCCATGCGCTTCCCTAAGAGAGGGTCTGGATGCGTCCGAGAAGGCTAGGAGAGAGATGGGAGCAAGGACGTGTGGGACCATGCGCTGGTTGTGCGGCAAAAATTTGCTGGGGATAGAGCGCCGCGAGGTGTGACGGGAGTGGGTGTCGTGGAGGTGGCCATCGGGGATGGAGAGTCATTTTCAAAGATCCTTCGATGCAACTGCCTCAAGAATGCTCATTGGATCGTTGCAGTAGCCTTTGTGGCGACCCTTCTTCCATGTCTTGTGCATACAGTCAAGTGATCCAAGCATCCCTGGCCATCCTCTTGCTTCAGTCTTAGTCATCCACCTTTGGGTGTCTTCCTCGATTGGTGCTCTCAAGTACTCTGGGTCGAAGACATCGATCACTGCTTTAGTGAATCTTCGAACAGACTCCAAGATTGTGTCTTCACCAATGCGGACATAGTAATCGATTGCATCGGCCGAACACCCATATGCCAAGACTCGAATAGCCACAATGCATTTCATCAGAGGGCTTGCACTTATCTCTCCACATGCATTTCTCCGAAGCTTGAACCAATCATCATATCTCTCAACGGCTTTTGCAATGGTGAGAAAAAGACTTACGTGCATCCGAAAGCGTCGGCAAAAGTACTTCTCCGGATAGGTTGGCCTTGTGGCAAAGTAGTCTCTCATGATCTTCGCATGACCCTCTACTCTATCATGGTTGATGTGTATGCGGCCAAACTGTGTTCCTCTCCTCGTGTGCCGAACATCATCATTGAAAATCATGCCTAAAACAGTGTCAAAGTCATCGTCGTCTTCTTCATCTTCGAATGACGATGAGTCCTCCAAACCAATCTCCCTCAACCTCTTCATCTACAATTCAAACGGCTTGGTTCAATCCAAACGACCCGGTTCACAAAGAAACGATAAAAAACTCACCTAGCCAATTCGCCGAACACTTGCGGTGCAGAGGTGGTGCACCGGCCGGCCGATGTCGTTCTAACCAAACAGGCCGGCAGCGACGAGAGGGAACAACCTACAACGGTGTGCAATGAACGTGAGATGCGGCGGCCGGCAGAAAAAGAAGAAGAAGAGAAGCAATTCGAGAATCAACAACAAAGGCGACGATGGTCGCGGTTCACCTAATTCCGGTGACGGGGACGGGGGGTGGGGGGGGGAAGGGTTGGACGTCAGGCAGAAGGGCGGCGGAGGGCAGTGGAGGCAACGTGGCAGTGGTGGGGCCGGCGGGGGGTCGTGCCGGCGAAAGTGCAGGTGCAGGGGGCAACGCGAAGGAGTGGCTTACTCAGCCGCCAATCGGCAGAGTAAATTTAGGGAGAGGATTGGAGAGAGGAGTAAAATTTTAGTCCCTTACGACGGATAAGGGATCGGGTAGGTGTCGATTAGAGAAGTAAAACAGAAATTTTACTCTAACCGGTTATAAGGGATCGGTTAGAGTTGCACTTAATGTGCTAAAATCTTAGCAAGTATTTGTATGCAATCGCCACGATTTACCTACCATCTTATTCTTAAGCACTTATTTGATAAGAATTTATCGCTTTCCCAAAAAGTATGTTTTTACCTTGGTAAGTTAATAAAACATGAGACAAGTGATTCCATTTTAGGGAAATTGATGGGAGGAAAATTAGAAATGAGAGAAAAAAATGTGAACCTTGTAAAGAAGGAAAGTGTGGGACGTATGTAAAGGAAGTTGGACGAAAGAGATGTGAAGTGGGAACCTTGCGTTCTTTTTCAAGTAGTAGAGATAACCTTCGCCGGATGGACGCACACGTTGCCTTTTACTAGTACTCTGTATTACTCCAGTATGTACTCCGTACGTATTACACAAGGAAAGTGACAGCAGCTAGTGCACCCAGTCGGAGTCGGTTTCCGTTACCGACTAGCAATACGGCAACTCCCTGTACCATCTATATATGTGCGTTCCCGCTACACGCAAGGTCGCCAGCTTAATCCACTAGTTCTTTCTTTTAAAATAATCCACTAGTTCTTAATCGTAGGTGCGTCAATTCGGATGGCGGCCTCCTGTTGGTCGGGACTCCCACAACACCTCCTACGGCTGTTCATCGCCCACCTGCCTTTCCCCGCCGACCGCGCCCGGTTTCGAGCAGTGTGCCGCTCCTGGCGCGCCGCTGTGCACGAGCACGTCTCCTCGCGGCAGCTACCATGGGTGGTTCTACCCGACGGATGCTTCTTGACACCCTCAGACATCGATTTACACCGCCTCCCTTCCTTCCCCGAGAACGCGAGCTGCATCGGCTCCACCGATGATTGGATCATCCTTCGCCGCGATGACACTCACAACTTCATCTTGCACAACCCGTTCTCTGACGCAACAGTGCCGCTTCCTGAGCTAGACACCGTTATCGGCAACAACTCTGAGGTCCGCAAGGTGCTCATGCGGTCCACCGCTGATGATCTCATTGTCGTGATCACTGACAACGGGAACTATCCGGTCATCATAACCCGCCCAGGAAAGGGCTCATGGTTGCCTAGTACATGGGAGTTCCCCTACATCTACATCATCGACGTCGCGTTCTTGGGGGACAAGCTCTACGCAATTACCAAGGCCGAGGATCTCCTTGCAATCGATGTCGGTTCCGATGACGACAACAGACCCACAGTTATCCGTGGCACTCGTGTCATTAGACACCCGCCGGGTTACAATGATTATGATGCATGGTGCGAGGAAGTAGACGAGCTGGAAGCGGCGGGAGATGCGGACCAGGAGGCGGAAGAGGGTGTGGCGATGAATGAACAAGACGGTGGAGGGGCAGCAAATGAGCAAGAGAAAGTGAATGGAAAGGAAGACAAGAGTATCGTAGATGGCGTTGACTATGCATACGACGAACTCGGAGATCGCATCATCATCATCCGCTACCTCGCCGAGTCACGGGGAAAGCTTTTCATGGTGAGACGACGACTACAAACCCGTCGTCAGCAATGTTGTTTCGACATTACACTTGGGGTGGATATCTTGGAGGCCGATGAGAGCGTTGGCGTGTGGGTGCCCGTCGTCGATGGGCTAGGCGGTGGTCAAGCGTTGTTCATCAGCAGACGCTTCTCTAGATTCGTAGTTGCACCCGGCGGAGATGTGCAGGAAGATACCGTCTATTTTGCCGACACGGGCGAGGAATTTGATGTGCGGTCTCAGACTTTTAGCCCAACAAGGTGGTGTATGCCTTTCAGGGAACCATCCTGGTTGTTTCCCACGCACGAGGCAGTTGTTTAGTAGGGAAACAAATCCGCGTGGTTTTCAAGACATGGTCGATGGTTGCCTGCACGATCCTGCCATTCAGCCGACTTACTGGCTGATGTCAACATTCAACTCCAGATTTGGTTTTCCCGATGCTAACAGCATCTCTAGCAGCAGCACCCCCCCCCCCCCCCCCCCCCCCCCCCCCCCCCCCCCCAAGTGCCTCCCACGGTCATTTTTTTGCACCGGCGATGTAAAAAGGGCAAAAAAACGACCCAGCTCGCCTTGTTCAAAGATTTCCTGCAGAAACAGAGGATCGACTTCGACGAGGTCCTCGCTTCAGTGGCCCGCCTAGAGTCAGCCTGCCTTCTGCTTGCGCTCGCCGCGCACGAGGGATGGCCAATCCATCACATGGATGTGAAATCGGCCTTCCTCAATGGCGATCTGAAGGAAGAGGTTGACATCTAGCAGCCTCCAGGCTTCATTGTCGTCGATCGCGAGCACAAAGTGCTGAAGCTGCCGAAGGCGTTGTATGGACTCCACTAGGCACCCCGGGCATGGAACGCCAAACTCGACGCCACGCTCGTCGACACGGATTTCCGCCGCTGCAACTCCGAACACGCCATCTACTCATGCGGGTCAGGCCGCGAGCTCCTACTCCTGGGGGTGTACGTGGATGACCTGGTGATCACCGGAGCCGAAGCCACAGAGATCGACAGGTTCAAGACGGAGATGAAGGCCATGCTTCCGATGAGTGACCTTGGGTTGCTCTCCTACTACCTGGGCATCGAAGTGCGCCAGGTTCCCTCCGGGTGACTGCTACTTGTGAGCTGCGTTAGGATTTTCTCCAAAAAGGAGAGTAGATGAAGTACAGTGAAGATGGCAAGGTTATTGAACCAGTAGGAGAATCACGCAAAGTCTTGTAAACAGCACCTGCACACACATAAACAAATACTTGCACCCAACGCGGTCCCCTTGAACTCGTTACTTACAAGAATCAAATCTTATAGTGGTACATAGATAAATTACAAAATAAAATAAAAGGAAGTAAAATTGCAACAAAAGTATTTTGAATTTTTATATGATTAAAGTAGACCTGGGGCCATAGTTTTGGAGATGCTACCAATACATGGAAATTGACCCATTTCGCTGCCAATTACGAAAGTTGTTTTAAGATGCTGCAACTTGTTGAAATATGTAGCTTGTGATATATTCGTGCATGTATGTTCTGTTGTAAACGTGATGTACGTCTGGTTGTCAGGCTGTTAGGCTTGATCCTAGTTGTTGTAGAATATCTAGTTAGTTGTATAGATAACATAAGGATCAAGCCAGATCGATAACCCAGATATAAACCTCTCTGTAATTCACACGGCATTGGCATATATATTAACATGCACGCTTCCCTGCAGTAGCATCCGCTTCAGGCAAGTATTATAGTGGTTAATCATTGTACACTACACACATAAAGTATTAGAGCATATACAATGTTCGATAGCGTGGTCTTCTCAAAGATAAGGCTCAATTTGCAACAGAGGTGTGTGTGGGCGGGAGGAGAGGGGAAAGTCTTAGCAAAACCTTCACTAAATCAGTACTAAATATATATAAGCTGACACCATTGCATTAGAGATTTCTTTTTTAGCAAATAAATCAAAGACAGACTTGCCGGAGATCCACACACCCGCCGACGATACTACACGCACCATCGGAATGGGGGCTCGGCGGGGAGAATAATATTTCTTCTACAAAGAGCCGACATCGTCTCGCCTGCCTAAGTAAGACGCAAACCCTAACAGAACTCGAAGAAATGTCCAAAAACGAAATGGACCAAAGACCGCCGGAGGCAGAGGAACCCTAACATCTTTCTGGAGAGGGGGCGGCTGCTGTCCCACCTGAAAGATTCATTGCATTAGACTTGAGCCTGGAGAAATTCTCATGCAGCTTCGGCCCTGGCTCTACTGCAATGGTAACCGCTACAAGTAGATGCCAGCCTTGGTAGCGCCGCTCTCTTTCTACCTAGTAGACATGAGCAAAGACGGTGACTGCGGCATCGCCTGCTTAAGATTAGGGATGGAGCAAGACTGGATTGGGGCAAGCGCAGAAAGCATGAAGAGAAGGGTCTCCTTCACTGCTTTGAACATATTGGTCGTGAGAAGGTAGGACCTTAGGATATGAAGGAACGGAGCAGGAATCTTCCTAGATAAAAGCGTTTGAGAGAGAGATTGGTGAGGTTGAAAAACTGCGAGCTATCGCCACATGATTTAAGGAACCTAAGAAGGTCTAAGAGCTGAACATTTCTAAGCAGTTGTTTTTTAGACTAGTTTACTCCCTCCATATCAAAATATAAGATATTTTTTAGACTAGTTTAACCTAAAAAACGTCTTATCTTTTGATATAGAGGTAGTACATCTCAATGCAATCTGTACGCCGTTGGAGATGCAGTTATGTTACTTTTTGAGATTTTCAACTGGAGTCCACTAGAATCGCAGACGGAATTTTGTAAATGCATGAACTGTATCAGCTGAGCTTACAAGTTTGCAAGCCATAAATCACATGTGCTCATAAAATAAAGTACGTACACCATGATAGAGCTGCCGGGTCACTACGAGAGTGATACCCGATATAATTAAGCTAAGGTCGTACACCGTCACCAATCAACCACGCCATGATAGAGCTGCGGGGTCACTACCAGAGTGATACGCGATATCAGCTAGGGTCGTACACGTAACCTCACCACACCAACCAACAAGCTTGATAACGACTTCACTGACCGATCTCCTTATCTGAAGGTCCCAACCGCAGGTGGAGAGTGGACACGCCAGGCGTCGGCAATTTGCAGCTAGCTAGCTTCTCCTTTGTCAGGCATGGAGAAGAGCAAGGTTCTTGTGGTCGGAGGCACCGGTTACCTCGGCAGGAGGATCGTGAAGGCCAGCCTGGCCCAGGGCCACGAGACCTACGTGCTGTTGAGGCCGGAGATCGGCCTCGACATTGACAAGCTCCAGATGATGCTGTCGTTCAAGGCGCAGGGAGCACGGCTCGTCGAGGCGTCGCTCAACGACCACCGGAGCCTCGTCGCCACCATGAAGCAGGTGGAAGTGGTGGTGTCGGCCATGTCCGGGGTTCACTTCCGTAGCCACAACCTCCAGCTGCAGCTCAAGCTCGTGGATGCTATCAAAGAGGCCCGAAATGTTAAGGTAGGCTAACTCACTCAGGGGAATTATAAGTAAATAGTACTCTATGAACTTTTTGTCGCTAAAAGATGGTAACTCTCACAATATCCATTTCGAGAGAGAGAAAAACAAAAGGGGGTTTATATGTCTTTTTTCAGTTTTTTTTTCTGGTGTTGTTTTATATTTGTTTTCTTATTTTCTTTTTGTGTGTGCTTAAATTCATGATGTTTTAAAAAATACATGAATATTAAAAATAGTAAACATTTTCTAAAATATGCACACAGATTTTAATTTCCGAGAGCATTTTATTGAAAATCATGTTACGGAATTTTTTTTGAAAACTTTGAAAAAATTTGTAAACATTTTAAATTTTCGTTGAACATTTCCTAAATTGTCCGAACATTTTTTTAAATACATAATTTTCAGTAGTTGTGGTATGTTTTCCAAAAATAATTGTGAACATGTTAAAACATTCACGCATATTTTTTGATTTGTGATTTTAAAAAAATTATGGATTTATATTCATAATATATTATATTATCTAACTTTGTCAAAACATCCCACGAACAGATTTTTGAAAGGAATTGGACCGAATAAATCGATCAAAACAGGCGGAAAGGTACCGATGCATAGTAGCGGCTGACTGGGCTGGTCCAGTTTACTCATCAATTTGATGCAAAGAGCTTTGAATAGTTTGCAGAAATCTTGTTAAAAAAATATCACCTTGCGGATTGAAAATAAGAATAATTAAGAACACGATATGTTGTGATTCTTCTTAATTTGTGTTTTTAACTTGATGAAAACAGCTCGAGTGTAGTCATAATCAATAAATATACAATTTGGCATGCAGCGTTTCCTACCATCTGAGTTCGGCATGGACCCAGCAAGGATGGGGCATGCTCTTGAACCAGGAAGGGTCACATTTGATGAGAAGATGGAGATAAGAAAGGCGATAGAAGAAGCAAACATTGGCCACACTTATATTTCTGCAAACTGCTTTGCTGCTTACTTTGTTCCTAACCTCTGCCAAATGCGTACTCTTCTTCCACCCAGGGAGAAAGTTAATGTATATGGAGATGGCAACGTCAAAGGTAAACACATACAAACATATGTACTTCTAGGTTTTACTTATCGTAGTTGTATGATTACTCCTGGGTTTATGCCGCTCCCTTCAAATTTCCACTTGACTATTTAAAGTTATATCGTACTATGCAGCAATATTTATGGATGAAGATGACATTGCAACGTATACAATCAAGTCCATTGATGATCCGCGGGCCTTAAACAAGACAATATACCTAAGACCGCTGGAAAACATCCTTAGTCAAAATGAGCTGATTGCTAAATGGGAAAAGCTTTCAGGAAAGGCCCTTGAGAAAATTCCCATTCCCAGTGCTGAATTCTTGGCTTCAATGGAAGGTAAGAAAAAAACATTTATTGCTTGAGTGTAAAGTATAATATATCTCATTTTTTTCGCAGCTTAGTAGTACCAACATATGGTGGAAGGGCCACATCAAATTTCTAGGAAAATAATACCCTTTTTCATGTCATTTTCTTACTAGGACAATGGAATTAATTGTGTGAATATTTTTTTAATACAAAGTTCTGTAGGACGATATTTGTCCTTGTGAAGAGTTATCATAGGACATATACAACATAATTATGTTCGACTTCTCCTGAAAACTTGAGAGACATAGTGCAGCGTGAGAAGCAGGCCTTCCTCTAGTCAAGGAATTATCCCTTGTCACCTAATTAATATAACACCTTAATAAGTATTTGTATGTATGTAAAGGCATATACCATGTTCACATGATTTGTAAGAAAAAATTGGCACAATAAATTATTACTAATTGCTAGAGATAACATTAAAGAATAACTAATTATATAATACACATATATCCCTATTATCGTCCATGAGGATGTGTAAGTCTTCCCTACCTTTGTACCCAACTCTCATATGGAACTAAAAATTTAAAATTAAGTGTGTGATTTTTCTCCAGCACAATAAGTAAATATTACCATTTTTTATTACCTCTCTTTGTAAGCAATTAGATAGTACTATGAACAATAGATAGTTCTAGCTAAATAACCGTGTGTTGCAATGGGGCAACTTTATTCTAGTGGTTCAACGTAGGGAATCTTTGCTTTGGTTGAGATTGAGATATGCTGTGGGAAAGGAATCCATAGGAAAAGGCAAGGAAAGTTACAATGTGATTGGGATTGTCTACGTATAACTACGTGATTTCTTCCTACTGGTGATTTATTTGATTTCTGTTTATTAATTTGGAAGGGATTTATTTCCCTATGAACGAGGAGATAGGGGGCAGTTTAGAAGGAAAAAAATGAGGCTTATCGCGTGGTTTAAAAAATCGATATGAGGGGAATACTAGAGATATGAAAACTAGTTAGACTGGTGAGATGAAAATGTCTTCAGTTAGATATTTAGATTGGTTATGAACAACTTTCTGAATCCATAGAGAACTTAGTGATCAAACTTCTTAAAAATATAATAAAAACCATGCCCATGAATTAAGTGATTTGTCATGTACATGATCATTAGTTATAATCAAAATCTAATAAATGTAGGAAAACAATTTCGTGCCCTGAAAGTGTTTTTTAATTGTGTCGCATGTATTCAGCAAGTATTTAGCCTTTCACATTCCAGATTTATTTAAGACCAAGCAAAGAAACAGTTATTTGACTATTTTTAAGAAACTTGCAAAAACCTTTTTTCACTCCAATTGACACATCTACTATATGTTCTATTTGCATGCAGGTACAGACCTTGCAAATCAGGTGGGGGTAGGGCATTACCACCACATTTTCTATGAGGGTTGCCTGACAAACTTTGCCATTGGAGACGATGGAGAAGAAGAGGGTTCTCTACTCTACCCAGAGGTTCAGTACACCAGGATGGAAGAGTACATGAAGCGCTATGCATAACTATCTTAGCTCAATGACACCAGCATACGCTACACACCACCTATGTTTGAAGGAAGTTCCATTGATATGCTATTTGTTGGAAATATGCCCTAGAGGCAATAATAAAATTTTATATTATTTGCATGTCGTGATTAATCTTTATATTCTATAATTGCAATGGTTCTTGAATATGAAATCCATTCGCCGGCGTCCAAGAAGAGATCCCCGGTGGTTGTGTCGTCCTCTGCAAGCGCAACCACAAGATGGACCACACTCTGGCGCGCGTGCGACATCGTCTGGACAGGACGGAGCGGAGGTCCTCCCGGAGCTGCTACCAGGGAGGCGGTGGGGTGTAGCCGGGTGTGACAGTGGCGATGACGGGATGAGCGCCGTCGGGCTAGGGATGAGGAGGTAGAGCACCACCGTGGCCAGTGATGATGGAAAGGAGAAAAAAAATAAAGAAAAAGAGATCACCTGAATCCCGTCGGAATCTTGCCAGAATTTGGCGGTCGGAGGTCGGCGGGGCTACAAGGTGTCGGCGGTGGCATGTGGTGAGCAGTGGAGGTAAGGAGGGCAGCTCTAGAGTGGATGCGGCCGAGCAGGGCAAGCGGGTGAGCGAGAATGACAGCGAACAAATTGTGGAACTTATATGAAGACAAAATACACCATATAAATGGAAGCAGCCTTTAATAATTGCAAGCTTGATCATGAGCGCTAAGGGCGACTACATGATGCACACAATGTACTGGAGACGTTACTAATACAAGGAAATTAACCCTTATTAATATGATTTTTCTGCCAATTACGAAAGTTGTTTTGAGATGCTGCAACTTATATTGGTCAATCATTGTACACTACACACAGAAGGTACTAGAGCATATACAATGGTCGTCTTCTCAATGACAAGGTTACCATTTGCAATAGAGGTGTGTGTGGGCGAGAGGGGAGGGGAAAGACTTTGCAAAACCTTCACTACATCATTACTAATTCCAATCAGTGTTTAAATATATAAGCTGACACAATTGCATTGGAGTTGACCCTGGAAAAATGCTCATCTAGCTTCGGTCCTGACTCTACTGCAATGGTAACCGCTACAAGTAGATGCCAGCCTTCATCGCGCCGCTCTCTTTCTACACAGTAGACATGAGCAAAGACGGAGACTGCCACATCATCATACAATTATGTAAGGCTAGTCATAGTGGGAGTAACTTAGCGAGTAACATAGCGTACTTCAAGAAATTTTTACTTATGTGGCAAGTACTTAATGAGAAGTAGTAACATAATATGTTACTGTAACATAGCGCTTTCCAATACAAGATGAGTCTATAAGCTAATAAATGAAGCCATCTATGACACTACTACTATGTTAGTTTGCACTATGAATGTAGTAACTTACACTAGTGTCATATGCATGACACTACTATAAGTTACTCCACACTATGACCAACCTAAAGGTCCACCTCAACATGCAACCATGCATGGAAAAAGTCAAAAGACCCACCATCACATGCAACCATACATGGGAAAATATTTTTTATCCTATGATTCCACTTATATTTAATAAATATTTTACAACTATGCATAATCCAATATAATAAATTGTATGTATTTTAATTTTGGCTCATATGTTATTAATCAAAATATTTATATTACGCACAATCAAATTTTATTGAAATATATTGCAACTAATTCCCGCACCAACGTGCAAGGTACCATCTAGTATATACTATTCACTAACTAGTAACTTATGTTACCCTTTGAGATTTCCAACAGTAAATTTAAGTCCACTGCAATTGCCGATGGAACTTTGTAATATGCGTGAACTGTCAAGCCATAAATCACATGTGCTCATAAAGAAAAGTAGGTATACCAAATAAACGACAGCGCATCAATGCAACCTCAAAATCAACCACCGTGATAGAGCTGCCGTACACGTAATATCAGCTAGGGCCTAGGGCCGTACACGTAATGTCACCACCAACCAACAAGATTGACAACGATTTCACTGACCGATGTCCATATCTGAAGGTCCCAACCAGGTTGACACGCCAGACTTCGGCATAAAAATAGCAGTCCGGGCAGCAATTTGCATCTAGCTTCTTCTTTTGTGAGGCATGGAGAAGAGCAGGGTTCTTGTCGTTGGAGGCACGGGCTACATCGGCAGGAGGATCGTGAAGGCGAGCTTAGCACAGGGCCACGAGACCTACGTCCTGATGAGGCCGGAGATCGGCCTCGACATTGACAAGCTCCAGATGCTGCTGTCGTTCAAGGCGCAGGGAGCGCGGCTCCTGGAGGCATCCCTCGACGACCACCAGGGCCTCGTTGCCGCCATGAAGCAGGTAGACGTGGTGGTGTCGGCCATGTCCGGGGTTCACTTCCGTAGCCACAACCTCCACCTGCAGCTCAAGCTGGTGGAGGCCATCAAAGAAGCTGGAAATGTCAAGGTAGGCTAACTCACTCAGTGGAATTAATATGTGTGTATATATGCATCTATAAGTTACTGTGAACTTTTTCTCGCAACATAAAAAAGTTTGCGTGCTCCATTTTTTTGAGGAAAGTGTAAAGTTTATTACTATTATTTTCCTTTTAGGGGATTTATTACTATTAGTTAGTTGACGACCTTCAACCGTTGTCTCTGTCCAACAAAAAAATTCGGATCTACTAGAAAATTACATTTCTATATGCATGACAAGTTTCTCGCAGCTTTTTGTGCAACACAAACTCCCACCATGTGCATTTGATCGGCCTGTAGAAAATTATAAGTGGCAATTTCAAAATTCCTTTTTCATTACATGCATAAGAATATCTGTTCGATACTCAATAAAACTGGTTTTTTTTGTGTGTGCATTTTTGGAGGATTCCATCTGCTATTCATCTGCTCAATGCTCTCCGGTTTTTTCTTAGATACATAGAAAGAAAATGCAGAAACTATGTTTTGATCTGCCTTTACAAATGGACTCCAGCAAATTCTTGTGTGTGGCAGATTTCCATAGTTTCATTGCTACAAAATTAGAACAGTAAGTTCAGTCGCCAGGGCCACTGCAGAGCTCTTTGCTGAATTACTGTTTGTAGATCTTGACAAAATAACGAGCACCAACCTCCAGTAAACTGAAAGCCTTTGCTTGGTTACTTTCTGGTAAAATATCTTCTCTATTATTGGTCATAACTGTTGAATTGACGTGGGTCACGGAAGTTGCACACAGCAACAGCAGCGCTAGATCTCACTGCCCCCTTTTTGGCTGGTGCATTATTGGAGCTTCATTCGTAAAAAAGAGATATAAGAATTAGGCTCCCTTTTTCTATGTCATTTCATTTATACCATTAACTAAACTTAGTACCGTGATTTTGTATCTCATAAACCGCATACAAATAGAGTAGTTATTTGTTAAGATCTTTTGTTAGCCAGCCAAATAGACTATGTATCCCAGCGGAGGGGTATTATTTAAACTCTGTTCGAGACTATACCATGTGGAAACACATCAAAATTTGAAGGCGTGGAGGATATGAAGCAGTGGCCAAGATAGAGGGGAAAGCGGTACTGTAATAGTGTTGAACAATAGCCTCTCAGTCAACATAGGAATCTCTGGTTCTAAGGTGTATTTTTTTGAAGTTAAACTTTCTATGTTTAACCAAGTTTCAGAGGAAAAAAATTCCAGACCAACATTGCCAAAGCAGTCCGTTAGATCCACCACGGAATGTTTCCATATTTTCATTTGGCATTCTAGATACTGAAAAAAAAATCCCCATAAACTTGGTCCAATATAAAGATGCCTCACTGTTCAAAAAAGTCTTGCGCCTTACATTTTGGAAAGAATGAAGTAGATAATACTCCCTTCGTTCCATATTATTTGTTGCTCAAACGGATGCATGAAGCACTAATTATATTTAGATACATCCATTTCAGCCACAACTAATATGGGACGGAGGGAGTTGTACTCTAAGTTTGGATGTGTTACCCTTTGCAGAAATTGTTCATCTCATGTGATTAACGGCTCATGTTAGTTTGGATGTCTCTTTTCTCAAAAAATAGTCGACAACAAAATATGCACAAGTATTTTAATTGCGGGGATATGCACAAGTAATTTAGCTATCAGCATTGAATAGCATCATCACCACGTGAAATCTTCACTTTTATGATGTTTGTTTTCACTAGTTTTCTTTCCTTTTTTCCTCCAATCTTCCCAATAAAATTCCGTTGAGTGGTCTCTCGGTTTCTATTTTTCTTTTTCCTTCCTTTATTTAGTTTACTTCCATTTGGTTTTCGCCAGGTTTCTTTTTTACCTTTCGATTTTTTTCCATTTTAAAATTTGTGAAATTTTTTTAGGATACATCGAGATTATTAAAAATTCTTGAATACTTTTTAAACATGAGAACATTATAAAAAAATAAACAGACTTTTAATAAATAGTAAACTTTCTAATTCAAGAACATTTTTAAAATACATGATAGCAAAATACATGACGACATTTATAATACCGATGATATTTTTAAAAAGTTCTGTTTTCTAAAAAAGTAGTGAACATTGCACTTAAATTCTTTTATATTTTCATAACATAGTGGACATTTTTTTTAAAATCCTGTAACTACGAGTTCTTAAAATATGTAACTAAATTGTGGACCCTCTTTTTTTAAGAGAAAACAGGGAAAAGAGACATATAATTGCTCCAGTGCTAGAGCGTTGAAGTGCATAGTCTGTCGTTACTATGTGAATGCCCTCCAGTACAATGTGCCGGAGGAGCTCGGGAGTCTTTGTGACACTCTGTGCATCAAAATGTCGCCCAGAAGCAAAGAGCATCCCTACCTTTCCCGGTCCGACTAAAAACCAAATCGAGCGTAAAACAAAAATAGCTTGCGAATATACTGTAAATCGTAGACAACTAGTCTCGTTTTTTAACACGGTACAGATGCAAGTGCTCATATATACGCGCATACACTCATCCCTATAAACGCACACACGCACACTCTACCTCTACGAGTACCTTCGAAAGACTGGGACGGCACATCATCTTGAAATTTCTCTGTAGTGGCGCGATTAATGTAGCATTGATTTTTAAATGTCCAATGTTTTCACAAAATAACGAACCTTTCTTAATATTGGAATGGAAGCGGATATTTTTTAGAAAAAAACAATTTTCGAAAATTCTGAACATTTATAGAGAAAGCTATTCTTTAAATACAAACATTCTTTGAATTTTTGTAACAAATTTGAAACTTCATCATTTCTGAAACTAGATTCTTTAGAAAAATAGATCATTTTCGGAAAAAAAATTAAAAAGTAAGAAAATGGGAGCTTTTTTAAAATGTAAGAACAATTGTTCCAACATGAACTGTTCTGAAATTCTGAAGATAATTTGAAAACACAACCATTATTTGTATTTCCAAAGAAAATTTGAAAGAGAGACCATTTTTTTAAATTTTGATGACACAAATAATTTTAGAAATTGCTAACTATTCTTGGAAAAGGGGAATGTTTTTGAATTTATGATTAAAAAACGAAACATTTTTCGAAATTCTGAAGAATTTTCAAAATTTCCGATCATTAAGAGAAAATATTTGAAGACAGAAAATCAAAATCAAAATAAAAAAAGGAATGTGAAAAAGGAACCGAAAAAACCATGGTAAAAGAAACGGTGGATAAAAAGAAAAGAAAAATGGACCTGAACCGGTAATGAAGCTTAGAATGTTCCAAAAATTGAGTCCTACAGTATTTTTCTGCGCTGGTCCATTTAGGTTGCTCGCTTGCTCTGCCCTATGCATTCCAGTGACATTTTATCAAAAGTCGCATCATATATACCACGGAGGAGGAGAGATCCTCTTCGGCGCACTCAATGTCGCTTAGGCTAGTTGGCGCTCGAAGCTGAGCGGTAGTTGGCCACCCCAGCATCGCTCGCAACCAGCAACAAGCTCAAAACAATATACGGGAAGAAAAAAAATTCTTCACCATGTTATTCTGCAAGATGTGGGATTCAAACCTGCATGCCAATGCCCACCAACTTTGCACAATAACCATTGATGTGTTATATCTGAAAACAGTGCTATTTGACCCTTGTCCCAGTCCTAATAAAAATTATTTGTAAAAAGAAAACATAAATTTGAAGAAGAATTCATGAATTTTAGATAAGTCATCCAAAAATTTTAAAATCATGGATTTACAAAAAAAATGTTCACAAAATCGGAAAACGTTTTAAAAAATCATGAAATTGAAAAAAGTTCACCAAATTTTGAAAAAATGTTTACGGATTTGCAAACGTTTTAGTTCATCGATTTTTGACAAAAAAGTTCATCAGATTTTGAAAAAAAATCACGGATTTGAAAAAGGTTCATCAATTTTGATAAAATAAGTTCATGAATTTGAAAAAGATCACAGGTTTTTAAAAAATTATGAATTTGGAAAAGTTCATCATGTTTGAAAGAAAAATCACGAATTCGAAAAAAGACCATTGCATCCGTGACGTGGGCCACCCAGTAGTCACCTCTGGCTGCTCCCTCGATCGTCCGTCTCTGGTAAGCTTTTTTTGCTTGTCTTTTGGTGTTGGTGAACTGAATAATTGTTGACAGGTTTAAAAAATTAGGAATTTAAAAATATATTGGTGTACTCAGGAAAATGTTATCAAATTATTTTAACGAAATTATAATAATTTTAATATTTACAAAAAAGTGATTGTAAATTATAGTAAAGTTAATGGGTTGGAAAGAAATCACGAATTTGAATAAGTGATTGAAAATTTTGAAAAAAATTTGAAAATGTGTTCCACCAATTTTAAAAATGGTCGTGAATTTTACAGAAATATTTATGTCTCACTAAAACTAAGTAATAGGTGAAAACGAAAGAAAACATGAGAAAATCTGCATAAACACAAAGAGAATTAAAAAATCACCCGCACTAGATTCAACATTTTGGAAACTTCCCAACAACGGGAGGAAGCTTTCCGCTCAGCTTATCTGGGCCTATCCATGAGCAAGGGATGCTAGAGCCGGGTGTGTGAAACTTATCGTCCTATTTGGCACCTAGGTAATGTCGACTCACCAACCCTCACTGCCTTCAAAAGGTTCACATACTTTTTTTAAGTGTTTGCGATTTGATAACTGTTCATGAATTAAAAAATATTCAAAAAATTTAAAAAAAAATCATAAATTTAGAAAATATTCATGAATTTAAAAATATTTGCTAATATAAAGTATGTTCACGAATTTAAAAATCATGGACTTGAAAATGCTAATGGATTTTAAAATGTTCACAAGTATTAAAAATATTCACCAATTTTAAAAGTGTCCATGATTTTTTTTGAATTACAAATTAGAGAAATAGTACGAAGAAAACAAAAAGGAAAAACCAAAGAAAATACCAGTTAAACCTACGGAGGACAGGAAGGAAATCAAATAAAATAGATGACCCAAAAGCCTTCAAAAACCTTCCATTTACCGGGAACTCAAGGAGCGTACACAGACTGGCCCATTAGTGAGAACAACTCTCGGGAGGGTGTACCCCGAAGGTTTCCTGAAGTTCAATGTTGGTGCAAGAGTTGTCAAGGTCTTGGCTAGAGGTGCGGAGGCGGTTGTGTGTGGGGCGTATTAGCATAGGGGGTCCAATGTAACTGCTCATAATTTAGTTTGTGGCGCTTTGTTGCTATATAGTGGTCAGCTTGTATGGCCAGGGGCAGCCCTGGGACACCGCCATGGGGCCCATGAATACTAATGAATGAAGATCACTATTTCCCCCTATAAAAGGCAGGGCTGGGAAATAGGAGATGCCAACAAACTATTAGCACTTCAAAAAAATTCATTGTGGCGAGTGAGCTTGTCTAGGGAACTGATGCAGGTAATAAAACAAGCCCTAATCGGTGTGACAAAAAAAGTTGCTAAAACCACCTTTGTGTGTGTGTGCGTGCGTGCGTGCGTGCGTGCGTGCGTGTGTGTTTATTAAGAACATGAAATGTGGGGATCCTTCTTAATTCTTTTTAAAATTGATAGAGACATCATTAACAATGACCTCATGTCCATTTATAATGAACATACAATTTTGCTTGTAGTGTTTCCTACCATCTGAATTCGGCATGGACCCAGCAAGGATGGAGCATGCCCTTGAACCGGGAAGGATCACATTTGATGAGAAGATGGAGATAAGAAGGGCGATAGAAGAAGGAAACATTCCCCACACCTACATTTCTGCTAACTGCTTTGCTGCTTACTTTGTTCCTAACCTGTGTCAAATGCGCACCCTTCTTCCACCCAAGGAGAAAGTTCACATCTATGGAGATGGCAACGTCAAAGGTACCGTAAGATTCGGTTTCGTTCGTTTATTTGGTTTGTTCCATTTGTGCACGCTGTCTATGTTGAGGGCTTTATTAATTTAAAGCCGGACGTCTCTGACGTCTATGTTCTAAAAAAAAGGTACCGTAAGCAAATATTACTTGTACTATTTAATTTCTCCTAGTTTGTAAGACTCCTGCTTTTGAGTGTATTTGACTCCCTTCGGATTTCCACTTCTGATTGTGTATTGTTATATCATACTATGCAGTGATATTCGTGGACGAAGATGACGTTGCAGCATACACAATCAAGTGTATTGATGATCCACGGGCCTTGAACAAGACAATATACCTACGGCCACAGGAAAACATCCTTAGTCAAAATGAGTTGATTGCTAAATGGGAAAAGCTCTCAGGGAAGGTTCTTAAGAAAATTCCCATTCCGAGTGATGAATTCTTGGCATCAATGAAAGGTAAGAAAAATCATTTATTTGTTGAGTATACAGTATTTGAAATCTCAGCTTATTAGCACAAAAATGGTCAAAGGGCCACTTGGAATTTCTAGGAAAATATTACCGTTTTGTCATGCCATCTCCTAATTACAAGGACAATGGATTAATTGTGTGAAAATACATTTTGTATATAACCGTTTTTGCTTCTGGGGAATATCTTAGGACATGTGTACAACAGAATTATGTCCGACTTCTCCCGAAAATTTGGGACAGAGAGAAACATGACTTCATCTAGCCAAAGAATTATCACTTGACCTTAACTATTCTTTGTTTTTAGATAAAGTAGTTATACCTTGTTCACATGATTTCGAATAGTTTCTGTTTTTGACACATGAAATCATTTAAGACTAACTAATGATTTCTAATAGTTTTTATTTTTGACTACATTAAAGAATGACTAATTAAATTATATTTATTATTTATTCCTATTATCGTTTATGAGGATGCGCAAGTTATCATCGCCATTTTAGATGACTCTCTTATGGAAGTGGAAATATATAATTAAGTGCAGGATTTTCTCCACGAGAAATAGTAAATATTATCATTTTTTATTATTACTTCTGTTTGGAAGCAACTATTTAGTATAAAAAAATTATATTTGCACAATCAATTTTCTAATTATATTTAGATTGGTCACGAACACACATTTAAATTCATATAGAACATAAATCAAGGATCTTTAAAACTAAAAGACCATAACAATGCATGAAATGAAATATGAAGTCATGTACATGATTATAAATTATAATTACATGCAGATTAGAAAAATGCGAGAAATATGATTCCCTCCACCATAAGAAACTTTTTGTTATTGTGTTGTGTGTATTCATAATGTTCACTTAAGGTTGGGCAAAAGATATGTTAATTTAAACCTCTTTTTAGCACCTTGCAAAATCTAGTTTCACCCCAATTGCCATACCTACTACATATTCTACTCTCATGCAGGTACAGACCTTGCTAACCAGGTGGGGATAGGGCATTACTATCACATTTTTTATGAGGGTTGCTTGACAAACTTTGACATCGGAGATGATGGGGAAGAAGAGGCTTCTCTGCTTTACCCAGAGGTTCAGTACACCAGGATGGACAAGTACATGCAACGCTATTTATAACTACGAACTTTATGAACCTGAACTATATCATCTCAACGACACCAGCACACAGTATGCACCACCTATGTTTGAAGAAAGTTCCATTGATATGTTACTCAACATGGGCATAGATATTGAAGTTGTAATCAAGTTAATTATGTGTTATGTACCATCTTTAAGTTCCGTGGAGATTCCCTAGAAAAAAAGGTGTTCCTTGGAAATGGAAATGAAGACTCCGTCAGCTTGCAATAGTGTGGATTCTATTTGTTTTAGCTTAGAACTTATAAAAAAATATTTATTTGAATTAGATGTAAGGAACTTTGAATTTATTATTTGGATTGTATGTATATGAAAACTAGTTGTAGCATGCATGTCGTAAAATGTTCTATCCTTGAATATTTCAGCCACTAATCCTTTATATTCTCCAATTTACGAATGCTAGCCAGTGCTTACATGATACGCGCAAAATGAAATAACCGTGTAGATTTAGGGCTACCAAGAGTCGAGTAAGGAGTTTCACCCTATACTCAAGGAGCTTAGTCTAGGTCAACAAGAGGACATTGGGTATGAGGTAAAAGCTTAGATGTCAAGGTCGTTGGATAGGTATGATAATGCTGCACTCGCTCAAGTTATTTTTTTCTTCATATAAAATATTTAGCCAAGCAGTAAGTAGGGAGAAGAATGTTGAAGATAAGTAATCTACAAGGCTGGAATGACACATGGAGCAAGCTTCAGTTGAAGGACTATGTGATATGCCACAAATATATATGGTTGGAAACTTCATTTGACGCTAAATCCGATATAATTGTTGGAAGTGAGTACTCCCTCCATTCCTTTATGTAAGGTGTATTATTTTCAGCATGGTAACCAAGTCACATGATTATAAACAATTTAGGATGAAATTACTCTGGTCTAATTTGTGGACTAGCGGCAAGTAAATCATTTTGTCTAGGAAAGGAAGAGATACACACAATCGGGAGATGGATAGATACTTTCCTTTTTCTGGAGGGTCAAGATCCGAATTACGAGGAATTAAAACAGATGCACCTTACATTGTGAATTTTTATTAAAAAAACTAATACACATTATATAAAGAAATGGAGGGAGTATTTGTTAAGTTAGCAAACTGATGCTGACTACACACGTCGGCGTTGATTGTACCAGCGAAGTCGGCAAGAGAGAGACGCGATTCTGTTACAAGACATGATTTCTGAATTCCCCCCAAATAAAAAATGATTTCTGAATTTTGATCGATCTAAACAATCATCTACATCACTGTCAAGTCGACGGCGTGCTGACAATATCTGAAGCCTATGTCTTGGGTATGATGATTCACTGGTTTCAAGCCTGGTCAAGTGCCAGCTTCCAATACACAGAGCACCGGACCAAACCATATCCATAGTCAACAGCGTACAGAGCTATATGTAATTATGTATGCAAAGTAAGTAAGCTGATAGCATATATGCAGTGCATATGACACCACTTGAGCCAAAAGAAGGGTAGCCATGGCCCATTGTAAACGCTGCCTGCATGCTTATCCAATGGAGGTCATGGGGTGTAAGAGGTACTTAATCGAACGAGCTAAGAGTGCGGTGCAGGGGCACCCCTAGACACACAAGTTGATCCACGTGATCATATTTTTAGCCGTGTGCGGTGCCCCCTTCCACTATAATCCTCGATAATATTGTAGCGGTGCTTAGACGAAGCCCTGCGACGGTAGAACATCAAGATCGTCATCATGCCGTCGTGCTGACGGAACTCTTCCCCGACACTTTGCTGGATCGGAGTCCGGGGATCGTCATCGAGCTGAACGTGTGCTAGAACTCGGAGGTGCCGTAGTTTCGGTGCTTGATCGGTCGGGCCGTGAAGACGTACGACTACATCAACCGCGTTGTGCTAACGCTTCCGCTGTCGATCTACAAGGGTACGTAGATCACACTCTCCCCTCTCGTTGCTATGCATCACCATGATCTTGCGTGTGCGTAGGAATTTTTTTAAAATTACTACATTCCCCAACACTGGCATCCGAGCCTAGGTTTTATGTGTTGATGTTATTTGCACGAGTAGAACACAAGTGAGTTGTGGGCGATATAAGTCATACTGCTTACCAGCATGTCATACTTTGGTTCGGCGGTATTGTTGGACGAAGCGGCCCGGACCGACATTACGCGTACGCTTACGCGAGACCGGTTCTCCCGACGCGCTTTGCACAAAGGTGGCTAGCGGGTGACAGTTTCTCCAACTTTAGTTGAACCGAGTGTGGCTACGCCCGGTCCTTGCGAAGGTTAAAACAGCACCAACTTGACAAACTATCGTTGTGGTTTGATGTGTAGGTAAGATTGGTTCTTGCTTAAGCCCGTAGCAGCCACGTAAAATTTGCAACAACAAAGTAGAGGACGTCTAACTTGTTTTTGCAGGGCATGTTGTGATGTGATATGGTCAAGACATGATGCTAAATTTTATTGTATGAGATGATCATGTTTTGTAACCGAGTTATCGGCAACTGGCAGGAGCCATATGATTGTCGCTTTATTGTATGCAATGCAATTGTGCTGTAATGCTTTACTTTATCACTAAGCGGTAGTGATAGTCGTGGAAGCATAAGATTGGCGAGACGACAACGATGCTACGATGGAGATCAATGTGTCGCGCCGGTGAAGATGGTGATCATGACGGTGCTTC
>NC_053023.1:38575641-38844971 GCF_003073215.2 Triticum urartu | reverse complement strand
ATAGCACATGTGCCCACGTCGTGCAAAAAAACTCATGATTTTATCGCGCTCCGAGTATTTAGTAATATTGACGCCGCATTGTTACCGCAGAACGTCTACTACCGTGTCATCGCCGTCCGTGAGGGGGGCCACGCACCGGAGACGCGTCCCGCCTCTTCGGACATGCCACCACACCACCCCGCATGTATGAGGGCCCGGTGCGACGCTCCGGTGGCATTGCTACCCCCCCCAGTGCCCCCGTCCCGCCTAACCCTATAGCGTTTGACCACGGGATCTACCCCTTTGACTTTGCCCGGACGAGCTTTGACCAGTGGACCTCCCCACCCGGTTGTGTTAGGTCAGCCCATAGGAACACTTTGGAGCAACATCCGGGCCAGACCCACAGCAAGATCCCCTCCGTGTAGACCCCACGCGTCCGTTTTCCCCCTCCAGGTGCCGGCGGCGGCGCCGTCCGTGAGGGGGGGCACACCACGGAGCCCCAAGACGGGCGTCTACGCATGCATGAACACTTTCACATATGCATCGGGACCTGTGCGATGCTTCGGTGACATAGCTACACCCCGAATGCCCCCACCAACCAGAATTCCTTCCGTGTCGACCGTTTCCCCCCTCCGTGACACGGCGATAGTGACGTTCGTAATGGGGGGCAATCGATATACCATCGGGTATGTTTTTTTAGATAAGGCATAATTATCTTATGCAAAAGCAAAAACTAAAATAAAGTAAAAATAACAAAACAAAGTAAAAATAAAAAAATAAAATAAAATACACGTATGACGACGGCAAGGCCGTCGGCATATTTGTGCACACACGCAGATTGTCCCACGGACCGATGACGTGGTGTGGCACACAGAGACGTGGCGAAGGGGCCTATGCCGACGGCTACGCCGTAGACATATCTCTCCCACAGATAAAATAAAAAATTAAGTAAAGTAAACGTATGCCGACGGCAAGGCCGTCGGCATATCTGTGCACACACGGATCGATGACGTGGTGTGGCACACGGATCGTTGACGTGGCAGAGGGGCCTATGCCGACGGCTGTGCCGTAGGCATACCTCTGCCACAGATATGCCGAGGCCGCCGTTAGCGCCCGTCGGCATAGCATAAACGCCGTCGAGTGGTCAGCACTGACCGGGGAGGTGGGCCCGGGATATGCCGACGGCCTGTCCTATGCCGACGGGCCCCGTAGGCGTATCTCTGGCGGTCCCGACGGCCTCGTCTATGCCGACGGCTCCGTCGGCATAGATTGATGTATGCCGACGGCTTTTCTACGCCTACGGCCCATCCTCGGCCGTCGGCATAGGTGCGGAGATGCCGACGGGGGCCGTCGGCATAGATTCGGCCGTCGGCAAACGCAGTTTTTCTGGTAGTGACCCCAACCACCCTGTGCAGACGGAAGGATTAGTAGAGCACGCACGGATCAGCAACGAGCACGAACATGGAGTGGCGGCGGCGTGGGAAAGAGGAAGATACCTGCGCGCAAGGAGATGAGGAGGAGAAAAGTGGAGGCGCCGGGCCGCCGGCGCTAGGGTTTGGGCTTCGCGCACCTGAGTTGGGGCTCCACTGGGTGGCCACGGATGTCGTTGTCCCATTCTCCGTCCCCGGCCTCCCACGGCAAGGCCGGATCACGCCGCCGCCTCCCGCAAGGCAGTAGGCAGATCACGGATTGAAACCAGCACCTGCACCTTCTCCTCTTTCAGCTCTGTACCGCTACTGACGCTGCTCCTCCGTCGGCTCTGAGGCATCGCCGGTGCTTGCATAGGCGTGGAGAAGAAGACGAGAACGTGGGCGTGGGACTTGACGATTGAGAAAGGTGTGGCTGCTCCTGGGTGCAGGTGCACCCGCATGAACAGTACACATGAAAAAAATAAAAACATGAAAGAAAAAATCTGAATTTTTTTGACATCAAACTAGATCAACAGATTTAGCTTTCTGCAAAATTTCATGACCAAATAACATTTGAGGAGCCCTCAGCAAAAAAAAACAAAATCACTCCTCAAAAGTGAACAAAACTTTGAACACAGATTTGTTTTTTTGCCGAGGGCTCCTCGAATGTTATTTGGTCACGAAATTTTGCAAGCAACTAAAACTTTTGATCTAGTTTGTTGTCCCAAAATTTCAGCTTTTTCGATTTTGTTTTGTACCTTTTTCAAGTGTACCGTTCATGTGGGTGTAGGTGCACCCGGGAGTAGAAAGTCCAGTCTCTTGACGATTGCCTTCGTGGGTAAGGAAGAAGAGGCCCTCCGTCCTTTGCCTAGGGTCGGTAGAATTAGTCGAGGACCAAGCAACGAGTCAAGATCCCAACCACGGTCGCGTTTTTCCTTCTCCCCGTATCAATTCTGTAGCGATCCTTCGACACAGTAAATGGACTTGTGGATAGCATGGTTACTCACCCTTACCGCGACTCTTATTGGGTTTGATTGGCCTAGGACCTCTCCTTACTCCCGACGACGCTAGCAAAATCTCACAGCAGGTCGCCTTTGCCCTAACTTTAGCTTGGTCGAGGGCATGGCTTATTAGCATGCATACCCATCTGCGCGCGGTGAACATCCGGATGCAGTCGTCAATACAAAAAAAGGAAGGTCACAATCGGCCGGTATATCAACAAGATAAAAGGTGTAGCGTGATGAAACTGCGAAAATGCCGCCATCGGGAAGAAGCTAGAGGAGGAAGAGATTGTGTGGCACATCCTCTCTCGTATAGATGCGGACCATGATCTGATGTCTCGGCCGTGCGATCCCTTGTCGATAGACTATCAGTAGCACACCTTGCCTAAACCGACTTTCATCTAGTTTCTCCTTATTGTTTTTTTTATCATGGACTAGGAAATGAAGAAAACTCTTCTTCAAGGCAGATGTAAGATGGGGGAACTATCCTCTCAAAGTCCACTTCGTCCAACTCAAGCAAGTGTGTGTTCACTGCCATCAAACCTTCTTCAGAGGGTAGCATTATCATTAAGGCCGTCATTTGGGAGCTATAGTCAAGCAGGTGGTTAGTTGAAATGATCTCCCATGTTTTAGTGGATCTAATAATAAGTCGGTGTGTGATATCTGTAAAAAGGCTAGAGTCGTCAACTTCCACATCCAATTTCAATAAATGAATCGAATGCTCCTCTCACTACACCACAACACTCAGCCCTGACAACCTGACATTGTCCGTTGGGGAAAGCCCAGACAGGAATACCCTTCCCATTCCGTTGGGCCTGCCATGGGCCTATCTCAACCAACAATCCGTTGGGGTTGTCATGGGCCTTTCCCGACCAAATACAAGTCAAATTTCAAAATTGTTGAGTTCATCCCATCCTCTCCTTGCTTTGGATACCTCGTAACTACACTTATACACCTGCTATGCTAATTAATTAGCTTAGGATAAAATAGAATTTTTAAACCAAGAGAAACATGCAACTGAGTGCTACAAATATAGTACATATAAATGTTTTTCTTGATAAATAGTGGCAAATTATTGCTATTACTATTATCTTTTCTTGATTGTACGCCCCTCGTCGGAGCATAAAAACCGCACCGGACGAGTAAGGGAAAGACACACCTGCAAATGCCCTAGCCATACGAGACTTTGACGACAACAATAGCCATGTGATGCTAGAAACGAGGTCTAATAATCGATGAACAAACAGCGGTCGAGGCATCACCCACGCAACGCAGGGTTGTAATCCTTCATCACCAGTCTAGAAAGTTGAAGAAACCGGATCATGCCGGCAAAACAAATGTAAAGAAGATGTTTTAGGCGCCACACCAAGGGCCAGCCAACTGCTTTCCTTGATTGACGCACGAACTGCCACATGCCCGTCGTTGACGCTTAGATCTGACCTCGCCGCGGCAAGGAAAAGCTGGAGAGACTTTATTTCAATGTGCCGTCGCCATCACCACCTCGTCGATGCCAATAGGAAACAAAAATCTAAAGAAAACAATGACCTGATAGAACTAAGAAACATGAAAGGGGCGAGTCCCCACTGGTCCCGCCGACTAGACCGCCCGATGGGAGAGAGAGGAGGTAGACCGAGGAGGAGACCATTGGTCCGAGCAGTTGTTTTCTCAACTCTATTTATAATCCAGATATATCTTAAGAAAAGAAAAATTCTCCCAACAATGCGCCAATTTTTTTTCCAACGGGGCACATCTATGATCTATCCACGGATGCAACTAAAGAACCTAGCCAATGCCTTCCCGCGGGGCCTTGCGTCCCCTTTGACGGCACACTTGTGGACGACGGTGACCTTGCACCGGACGGCAAAGCAGTCGTCCTTGAGGAAACTAGAACGCTTCAGGTCCTCCGCGCTCACGAACCGCGAGTAGCCCATGGAGACGTTCTCGCGAAAGGCGGCGGGACCCTCGCGTCTGCCGAGCGAGTGTGACGGCCACTTTATCAGCGTGCCTCGGTGGTGCACCAGGGTGAACTCGAGCTCGGCGTGGACGATGTTCTCCTTGTTGTCGACGGCATCGGCAGCTTCAGCGGCGGTGTCGGTGGCCTCGGCGCCGACGAGCTTGAGGAACACCGAGACGAAGCCGGCGTTCTCCTTGACCGACCCGTTGAGGTGGCAGCAGATCTTCCAGGCGTGTCCTCCCGCCTTGAACGCGCTGGACTCCAGGTAGCCGCCGTTCATGGTCTTGAGCCGCGAGTAGCCCTGGACCGTGAGCGTGTGCTCCCCGGCGCCGACCGCGATGGCGGCGACGGTGGACCCGGAGGCCTCCGCGCGTGGCAGGTCATCCGAGGGCACGTAGTAAGATGGCATCTTTCCAAGATTTGATAAAAACGCACGCGACGTATTGTAGTCTACAATCGACTGGACGGAAGTTTAGGTTTGGAAGAGACGATATATATATGCATGAGGTTGGTATAAGAGACCAAGCCCGCTTAGAGTTGTAATCTGGTTGAGATATTACACTCCAAACGGCCGTACAGTATTTTGTTTTGTCCGTGCCGTGTATGCCACGATTTGATCTCATCAGATCGTTTTTGTTTTGAAAAGATTGTTTTTGTTTTGGTCGGTAAATAGGCGCCAATCAACCGGTCCAACTTTCGGCCAGTCGCACCCTGCGCGTTCGAGGGCCATCTCCCAGCCATCGGATTTGACTCCCTTTTCCTCCCCAACCTTCCAACCATGCATCCTATCCTTCTGCCCCGAAGTCACAACAACAAGCACAAGAAGAGAAAGCAGATTCATCACACGCAGCACAGCTCCTTCATCGGTACTCCTTCGTGAAACGCGGTGGCCCGTCTGGTGCGGCAGCCCCGGCAGCACCAATGCATAACGCCACCTCTCTGCTTGCCACCCGTTCGTCCTTTGAGCACCTAGCCATCGCAGCACCCCACTAGTCATGCTTACGCAACCACCACCGTCGGTCGTTCCAGGAAGTCTCCACTCCATCCTCCTCGTCGCCGCCGAAGCTCCGCTCCGTCAACAGTTGCAACTTTTCCCTGATTTTGACGAACAACTACGACCGGTTATCACCATGAAATAATTGTAGCAAATTTCCTCGACGGTCATAGCAAAAGCCGACAACAATTGTAACAAATCGTTGTCGATGTCGTCGCGGGTCATAGCTTTGCCATGAAATGGTTGTAGCAAATTTCCTCGCCAGCCGTAACAAAAAACGACGACGGTTACAGCAAATTGTCGTCTCTGCCGTGGGTCACAGCTTCACCATGAATGGTTCTAGCAATTGCCATCGCCAGTAGTAGCAATAGCCAACATGGGTTACAACCCCCGCTTTCTCTGGTTCTAGCAAAAAATGGCCCCGGCCGTAGCAATTGGTGTCACTTTTGCAGCTCTGCAGCGTGGCGGTTGCACCACTGTCGTATCCAGTTGCAACATCCCCGTTATAGCACATCGACGTGGAGTAGGAGAGTGTGGAAGGTATGCTGCAAATGGCGGAAGGTGTGCGATGGAATGGCAGAAGCTGTGTCGCGAATGGCGGAATGTGTGAAGGTGTGTTGTGTGAATGGTGGAAGGTGTACCGCGAATGGTGGAATGTGTGAAGGTGCATTGCGCGAATGGCGGAAAGTGTGCTGCTAATGGTGGAAGGTGTGTTGTGATGAATGGTAGTACATGTCTTGTCTGAAATGGGAGAGATGAATGGCAAAAGGTGTGCTGCGATGGAATGGTGGAAGGCGTGGCGGACGCTTGGCGTGATCAGATACAATGTATCATGCTCGAATGGACGACATGCGCGCGACCGGCGCGAGGGGCGACCGGTCACCCGATTAACAATGTTTACCTTTTTTTTTTGAGATCGTTTTTGTTGGAAGGAATGCTTCCCAACTTTCCAATATACAAGTCATGTTATCATGTGGTATGTTGGTCCTTGCTTCATCCATGGTTGACCCCGTGTTGTTGCCAGAATTCCATGCAATGTATTTAAATGAGGTTTTGTTATATAAACCTGAATGTTTGGACTAATAATATAAAAAATTAAAACTAAAAATACGTATGATTATTATATATAAAATAATATTGATATAAGTATCGTAAAATATAATTAAAGCATTTTAAGTTTTTTGCATGCATGGTTGCATGTTGAGGATTGTATTTTCCTATACATGGTTGCATGTTAAGGGTGATGTAGTTGCATGTTGAGATAAAAATGTTGGTGGAGATCAACTACTTAGTTATATAGGATATAAGATTCACGGCTTCTCTCTTTGCCCATAGCATCACCGAAAAGTGTATGAGAAATGACCACATCCTGGTTTGTGATATAAGATTCACGGCTTCTCTCTTTGCCCATAGCATCACCGAAAAGTGTATGAGAAATGACCACATCCTGGTTTGTGGAGTGTGGTTTGCCGAGGACCAACATCTCATTTCCTTCCTCCCGACGACATTGTCCTGTGAGATCTCACTGCAGCCCAACTTCAGCGGCCCTCTGAAGCGTGCTGGAGGGCATGCTTACCTCAGACACCCCACGTGCGCACAGAATCGGAGCTCCACGATCACCGAGTATGATCAAGGCGATGCCTAGTGAAAATCCCGTTGCCGGGAAGAAGCTCGAGGAGGAAGGCACTATTCCCGTTCACGTATTCTATTGAGTTTGTCATAGACCGTTTCGCACCCTTGCGTTTTAGAGACGAGAAACGCTATACTTATGGTTTTGGCTAGGAAACGAGGGAAACGCTATTCTTAGGGGCTGGCTACAGGCCAGGTGACTGAATAGTCTCCCTATGTTATGTTAGAGTTAAACACAACTAGCAGCACTAGTCCAAGCAGTGGCGTAGCCGGCCCAATAAATCAGGCTGGTCCATCAATAGAAATATTTACATAAGTTTATTTATTTTCAAAGAAATATTTTTTTACTACACTATATACAAGCTATGGGGAAATTCCAGGGTGGTCCATGGATCACCCTGGCCACCCCCTAGCTACGCCACTGAGTCCAAGTAGGTTTAGACTTCACGACTATGCGTTTAGATCACTGCTTATTGTGATCTAAATGATTTTAGGACTTTGCTAGCTTTCGCCCAGTCGGAAGTTAAGCAACAGATCCGCACAATTCTCATTTCTTTCTAGTTTGCATGCACTAATGACCGACTGATCGGTAGATTTTTTTTAAGCCAACCGGTAGTTAGTAATAGATCCGAACGGAGATGCATGCATGCCGGAGGAGCAATATTGACATGCATGCATATAACGACAAAACTTATGATGTCAACAAAGATTCCTCTCAAATTTAAACTTTAAAATGTTTTATAGCTTAAACCGTAGCTCCGATGGAAAATTTGTTTTCACATAAAAAATTCAGCTCGACGAGATCTTCGAAACTAGATCCCATGTTGATATGTTCTAGTGACCTTTTTTTTCGTGTCAAAAATTATCATGCCTCGACTACGTAAGTTATCATGTTGTTTACACAAAAATTATCGAGGCATCAAAAAAGGTTCCTACAATTTTCTCCTCACATGCACAAGC
The DNA here is from genome assembly GCF_003073215.2 of Triticum urartu. Lineage (NCBI taxonomy): Eukaryota > Viridiplantae > Streptophyta > Magnoliopsida > Poales > Poaceae > Triticum > Triticum urartu. The sequence goes on along the minus strand of NC_053023.1, from coordinate 38,837,045 downwards.
ATGCATACACTAGACGACAAAAAAATAATATCGTCCAACATTCAAAATGTTTTATAGCTTAAACGCATGTCCGATTCAAATCCATTTGAACAACAAAAAGTTACGACAAGACATTCAAAAGTAGATCACATATAAAACGGAATATTGCGCATTATGCCGGGCTAGACCCACAAAAGTAATCATGCCTGGACTAAGTAAGGCATCGACTCTGTTATGTGTATATTACCATGTTATTTACACAGATGTAACCGAAGTATGTCTTCAACAACTTTTTCGATGGGTTCAAATTATCGTGGTGTTTTTACACAAGTTATTCGGTACGGGAGTCTGTATTACCATGTTATTTACAGAGTATGTTTTCAATATTTTTTCCCACGGGTCAAAGTTCTAGCATTTTGAAAAAAATGCTTCTTTTTTTACGCACAGTTCGAGTCACTTGTTGACTCACGATTATGCCTGTTAAAAATTTCAAATGTCCTCTTTTTTGAAATTGAAAGAGAGTATCGTCGTGTTTGTATATAAATTTTCCGGTCTGAGAGCGTATATTATCATGCTATTTACACAGAAGTTATTGGTAGTATATTTTCAACAACTTTTTTCACGGGTCAAAGTTATCGTTGTGTTTGTACCTAAGTTATCAGATCCATGAGCCTATATTATCATGCTATTTACACTAAAATTTATTGATGATATGTTTTTAACATATTTTTCTGGGTCAGGATTGTCATGGTATTTATACCTAAGTTATCAGGTCTCCGGCGTTTATATTACCATGCGATTTACAAATAAGTTACCAGGGGTGTTTGTCAAGAACTTATTCCTAGGTTTAAATTACTCATCTGTGTTGTATGCAAGTTATCAGCTCTATTGTGCTTAAATTATCACGTTTTTTATATAGAAGTTATCGAATTATGTTTCAATAACTTTCCCCCCTAGGTTATAGACCAAACTTGGCATACATGAACCACACGAAGAACTGGGAAAAAAGATGACTCGGCATGAGAGAAAAAATCGAGGGTATGTTTCAACAATATATTTCCGAGGTCAATAATTACAATGGTATTTATACATGAGTTATCAGCACTGTGTTGTGTATATAACCATGTTATTTCCACATAAGTTAGCAGGATATGATTTCAATAACTATTTTTCTCCATGTTAAAAATTTATCATGGTGTTTATAAGTAAGTTACCACGTCTGTTGTGCGAAATTATCATGCTATTTGCACAATAGCTACCGGGGGTATGTATTTCAATAAATAATGCCGGGTCAAAATTTTACCATGATGTTTCAACATGACTTATTAGCTCTGTTGCACATGTTTATCATGCTACTTACACATAGGTTGGGGGGGGGGTGTAATGTTCTAAAACAACTTTGATTCCTGGGTCAAAAAGTTACCGCGATGTTGTATGTGAGTATCACTTGGTTGTGCGTATATAACCACGTTATTTAGATAGAAGTTATCGGGAGTATATTTTCCAACAACTTTTATTTCGGAGTCAAAAGTTATCGTGGTGTTTGTACTTAAGTAATCAGCTTTATTGTGTGTATATTACGTAAAAATTATCGGGTGTGTGTTTTGAAACAACTTTTTTTCCGGGTCAAAAGTTATCACGGTGTTTGTTCATTACTTATCAGATCCGCGGTGCTTAAATTACCATCTTATTTAAGCCGATATTTTTTAGGCCAAGTAGAATGCAATAAGCAGCAAAAGAGTTTTTTGGGTAAAAGTTATCACCGTTCTCAATGCACGGCAAACTTGGCCCAATACTTAACAATATCAAATAGAATGACATGTATTGATTAGACAAGAAATGATGTGGGACGAGTTGGTTAGTGTGGTGAATTCTCCTTTCAAGATATCAGAGTTCAAAACCTAGGAGACACGCTTTATTTTTCTTGCAATTTTGAAGCGAAGGAAAACAGTGTGGTTAGTATTTAAAAGAGAAGGTCGAGAAAATTTAGGAGAAAAAAAGGTGCGGGATTAGAGGGGCAAGGAAAAACCGGGAGAAAAAACTGGAAACGCTAGCGGGATTAGCGGGATCTAAATCTGGAGACCCTCGCGTGCGGGATTAGCGGGATTTAAACGCATGGGTGAAAAGAAAAAGATGATTGTGCGATCTAAACCGCTGCGCTAGTCTCGACCGTGAGATGCGAATCGTGCGGCATCCGGATCGTGCGGATCTGTTACAGAATTTGCAGGAATTTAGCTTTTATTTCTTTACAGAGGGAGTACTTTTTTTGAGGGATACAGAGAGAGTACTTAGTTAGGTGCTAACTGGAAAAGAATTCGATAAGATCAGGTCTCACGTGAGACCCATCCTGATGGATGACACGTGGCATTCACAAATCACAAAGCATCCCCCACCCTCCACTTAAAATCAGGGAGAGAAAGATTTGATGCTTTGTGATTTGTGAATGCTACGTGTTATTCATTAGGACGGGTCTCACCTGCTAACCGAGAAACCTGGTCTCATATAATTTTTTTCCGTGCTAACTAGGCTTCCCAAAAGTACTACGTGAGATCAATACAAAGCAACCATGTGTCAATCAACCTGATTCGTGTGCGCGCGTTAGTGTTTTCTGCCCTGAATCGATCTCCGGAAGGGACCGTTGGTTGTCGTGTGTACGGGCGTTTCAGCAGGCTAGCTTTGTACACGTGGATTGAGCCGGCTTGGGACAGAAACCAAGACATTCAATCAATGTTTTAAATAGCGGGCTATGGCATTTAGCGACAACCCTTAAAAACAGCTATAACTGGGCTATAGCGGGCTATAGCGGCTAATTGTATATGAAATCATTTAGCGGCAACATTCTCTAACAGCTATAGCGGAGCTATAGCGGGGCTATAGCTGGATATTTAAAACTATGCATTCAACATAGCAGCTTGGCGGTCTCCCCCACAGCCTTCTTGGGGAGCAGCGCCGAGTGGATGTAGGGCACCACCCCACCATGCGCGATGGTGACGCCAGCCATTAGCTTTCCGAGCTCCTCGTCGCTCATGGCGGCCATCAGAGCCGAGTGGATGATGCGGCTCTTCTTGTTGTCCTTTGCGTTTTCCCCGGAGAGCTCGAGCACCTCCGTGGAGAGATACTCGAGGACAGCGGCGAGATAGACGGGAGCTCCTCAGCCGATGCGCTGGGCATAGCGGCCCTCCTCGAGTACCGGCCAATGCAGCTGACAGGGAATCGCAGCCCAGCCTTGATGGATCTCGTCAACAACTTCTTAATTAAGGCGGTTTTCTGAGAGACGGATATCTGGATTTTTCTAGAAACGATCTAATAGTTGCCGAGATATCTCCGTTTTACTCCCTTCGTTTATAAGATTTGGTCAAAGTCAAGCTTCATAAAATTTGACTATCTTTATATTAAAAAATATAAACATTGACAATATGAAATCAACATTATCAGATGCACCACGAAATATATTTTCATACTATATAGTTTTAATATTCTAGATGTTCATATTTTTATATAAAAATTTGGTCAAACTTTGTGTAGTTTGACCTTGACCAAATCTTATAAGCAGAGTAAAAAAGAAACGGAGGGAGTACCTTCCGCCTTGGCCGCCGCTTGGATATTCTTCTGTCGGGCTACACGGGGGTTTGTGGCCATGGCTGCAATGAAGTTGGGAGCAGGAGGTATAAAAGGGGGGGGGGAGAAAAAAGTAGTGCAGGACGGTGAAGATGCCCAGATGACCATGTTAGAAGGGAGAGAGGGATTTGGTGGAAATGTTCGTTGTATTGCTTGAGCCTCGTAAGCATATATATAGGAGTACATGATCTACTTGGAGTACAAGGCAAGCCAGAATATTTCCTAGTCTAACCTATGTTTCCTAATACAATCACGTTACTCAACATCCCCCGCAGTCACAACGGTAGCGACGCAGACGGTGAGACTGGAGAAGAATCCGAAGGCAAGCCGACGGACACCCCCCCCACCCAGTCGTAACGGTCGATGCATCACGGAGTCGTGGCTGGAGTGGAAACCAACGAGGTTGCTCAAGCAGGCGGTAGCCCTTTGTGCCGTTTGTCGATGTAGCCGAGAGCCGAGGGTGGTGTAGCCGTGGTCGAGGTAGCCGCGCGAAGAATGTCGTGGTCGATGTCGAGTCGGGGAGCCGGTGTCGAGGATGTCGCCGTGGAGCCGCGGGCGCAAGGAGGCACCGAGTTAGCATGGGCGCATTGGTGTCGAAGTAGTGGTGCGCCGGGAAGAAGATGTTGTTGACAATGCGTCGCGTTGGGTTTGCCAAACCCGGAGACACATCGTAGACGAAGGCACGCACCGGTGTTGCCAGCACCGGACATGCGTAGACGAACGAAGACGAAGTTGACGAAGCGCCGTACCAGGCTTGCCAGGCCCGGGAACACGTCATGGACGAAGGCACGCATCGGTGTTGCCAGCACCGGGCATGTGTAGACTGGGACCTACACGAGCTGTCCGCCATGTCGAAGAAGTCGGAGAGACCAGCAGAGAAGGACTCGACGACGGTTGCGGCATCAATCAGCGCGGGGCCGATGTCGCCCGCGGTTGTCGGAGTAGACGAAGTGGTCGGGGTAGATGACGGCGACGCTGGCGACGGGCCGGTGCTCGACGAAGACGAAGGAGGTGGACGGGCGGCGGCGGCTACGTGGGTAGCGGCGGCGGCGGCCAAAGAAGAGCGGCGGCGGCGGCCTGACGGCGGCGGCGGCTAGGTTAGGAGCGCGGCGGCGGTGCTCGAAGTAGGCGAAGAACCCGACAGCATGACGAAGACCGGCGTGGACGGTGGCGTTCCCGCGCCAAGGGAGGTGGCGCGACGCATACCACGGGAAGTCAACGCGCGTGGACGACGAAGTGGACCGTGGGCAGCCGCGCTATGTCCCGAAGGGGCGACGCAGCGGCGGCGGGCAGGTCGGGGTGACGGCGGGAAGTGTTGGGGAACGCAGTAATTTCAAAATTTTCCTACACACACGCAAGATCATTGTGATGCATAGCAATGAGAGGGGAGAGTGTTGTCTACGTACCCTCGTAGACCGAAAGCGGAAGCGTTAGCACAACGTGGTTGATGTAGTCGTACGTCTTCACGATCCGACCGATCAAGTACCGAACGCACGGCACCTACAAGTTCAGCACACGTTCAGCCCGATGACGTCCCTCTAACTCCGATCCAGCCGAGTGTTGAGGGAGAGTTTCGTCAGTACGACGGCGTGGTGACGATGTTGATGTTCTACCGACGCAGGACTTCGCCTAAGCACCGCTACAGTATTATCGAGGTGGACTATGGTGGAGGGGGGCACCGCACACGGCTAAGAGACGATCAACTTGATCAACTTGTGTGTCTATGGGGTGCCCCCTAGCCACGTATATAAAGGAGTGGAGGAGGGGAGGGGCCGGCCCTCTCTATGGCGCGCCTTAGGGGAGTCCTACTCCCACTAGGAGTAGGATTCCCCCTTTCGTAGTAGAACTACGAGCCCTTCCAAGTAGTAGGAGTAGGAGGGAAGGAAAGGGAAGGGAAAAGGAGAAGGAAGGAAGGGGGCGCCCTCCTTCCCTAGTCCAATTCAGACCAGACCAAGGGGAGGGGTGCGGCCACCCTTGAGGCCCTTTTCCTTCTTTCCCGTATGGCCCAATAAGGCCCAATACGTATTCCCGTAACTCTTCGGTACTCCGAAAAATACCCGAATCACTCGGAACCTTTCCGATGTCCGAATATAGTCGTCCAATATATCGATCTTTACGTTTCGAGCATTTCGAGACACCTCGTCATGTCCCCGATCTCATCCGGGACTCCGAACTCCTTCGGTACATCAAAACTCATAAACTCATAATATAACTGTTATCGAAACCTTAAAAGTACGGACCCTATGGGTTCGAGAACAATGTAGACATGACCGAGACACGTCTCCGGTCAATAACCAATAGCGGAACCTGGATGCTCATATTGGCTCCCACATATTCTACGAAGATCTTTATCGGTCAGACCACATAACAACATACGTTGTTCCCTTTGTCATCGGTATGTTACTTGCCCGAGATTCGATCGTCGGTATCTCAATACCTAGTTCAATCTCGTTACTGGCAAGTCTCTTTACTCGTTCCGTAATACATCATCTCGCAACTAACTCATTAGTTGCAATGCTTGCAAGGCTTTAGGTGATGTGCATTACCGAGAGGGCCAGAGATACCTCTCTGACAATCGAAGTGACAAATCCTAATCTCGAAATACGCCAACCCAACAAGTACCTTCAGAGACACCTGTAGAGCACCTTTATAATCACCCAGTTACGTTGTGACGTTTGGTGGCACACAAAGTATTCCTCTGGTAAACGGGAGTTGCATAATCTCATAGTCATGGGAACATGTATAAGTCATGAAGAAAGCAATAGCAACAAATTAAACGATCAAGTTCTATGCTAACGGAGTGGGTCAAGTCAATCACATCATTCTCTAATGATGTGATCCCGTTAATCAAATGACAACTCATGTCTATGGCTAGGAAACTTAACCATATTTGATTCAACCAGCTAGTCAAGTAGAGGCATACTAGTGACATACTGTTTGTCTATGTATTCACACATGTATTATGTTTCCGGTTAATACAATTCTAGCATGAATAATAAACATTTATCATGGTATAAGGAAATAAATAATAACTTTATTATTGCCTCTAGAGCATATTTCCTTCAGTCTCCCACTTGCACTAGAGTCAATAATCTAGTTCACATTGCCATGTGATTTAACATCAATAGTTCACATCACCATGTGATTAACTCCCATAGTTCACATCGTCATGTGACCAACACCCAAAGGGTTTACTAGAGTCAATAATCTAGTTCACATCGCTATGTGATTAATACCCAAAGAGTACTAAGGTGTGATCATGTTTTGCTTGTGAGGGAAGTTTAGTCAACGGGTCTGCTACATTCAGATCCATATGTATTTTGCAAATTTCTATGTCAACAATGCTCTGCACGGAGCTACTCTAACTAATTGCTCCACTTTCAATATGTATCCAGATTTAGACTTTGAGTCATCTGGATCAGTGTCAAAACTTGCATCGACGTAACCCTTTACGACGAACCTTTTGTCACCTCCATAATTGAGAAACATATCCTTATTCCACTAAGGATAATTTTGACCAATGTCCAGTGATCTACTCCTAGATCACTATTGTACTCCCTTGCCAAACTCAGGGCCGGGTATACAATAGGTCTGGTACACAGCATGGCATACTTTATAGAACCTATGGCTGAGGCATAGGGAATGACTTTCATTCTCTCTCTATCTTCTGCCGTGGTCGGGTTTTGAGTCTTACTCAACTTCACACCTTGTAACATTGGCAAGAACTCCTTCTTTGACTGTTCCATTTTGAACTACTTCAAAATCTTATCAAGGTATGTACTCATTGAAAAACTTATCAAGCGTCTTGATCTATCTCTATAGATCTTGATGCTCAATATGTAAGCAGCTTCACTGAGGTCTTTCTTTGAAAAACTCCTTTCAAATATTCCTTTATGCTTTGCAGAATAATTCTACATTATCTCCGATCAACAATTTGTCTTTCACATATACTTATCAGAAATGTTGTAGTGCTCCCACTCACTTTCTTGTAAATACAGGCTTCACCGCAAGTCTTATAAAACTATATGCTTTGATCAACTTATCAAAGCGTATATCCCAACTCCGAGATGCTTGCACCAGTCCATAGATGGATCGCTGGAGCTTGCATATTTTGTTAGTACCTTTAGGGTTGACAAAACCTTCTAGTTGCATCATATACAACTCTTCTTTAATAAATCCATTAAGGAATGCAATTTTGTTTATCCATTTGCCAGATTTCATAAAATGCGGCAATTGCTAACATGATTCAGACAGACTTAAGCATAGATACGAGTGAGAAACTCTCATCGTAGTCAACACCTTGAACTTGTCAAAAACCTTTTTGCGACAATTATAGCTTTGTAGATAGTAACACTACTATCAGCGTCTGTCTTTGGGCAAGTCAATGAAAGTCCATACTTTGTTCTCATACATGGATCTCATCTCAGATTTCATGGCCTCAAGCCATTTCGCGGAATCTGGGCTCATCATCGCTTCCTCATAGTTCGTAGGCTCGTCATGGTCAAGTAACATGACCTCCAGAACTGGATTACTGTACCACTCTGGTGCGGATCTCACTCTGGTTTACCTACGAGGTTCGGTAGTAACTTGATCTGAAGTTACATGATCATCATCATTAGCTTCCTCACTAATCGGTCTAGTAGTCACAGGAACATATTTCTGTGATGAACTACTTTCCAATAAGGGAGCAGGTACAGTTACCTCATCAAGTTCTACATTCCTCCCACTCACTTATTTCGAGAGAAACTCCTTTTCTAGAAAGGATCCATTCGAAGCAACGAATATATTGCCTTCGGATCTGTGATAGAAGGTGTACCCAACATTTTCTTTTGGGTATCCTATGAAGACGCACTTCTCCGATTTGGATTAGAGCTTATCAGGTTGAAACTTTTTCACATAAGCATTGCAACCTCAAACTTTAAGAAATGACAGCTTAGGTTTCTTGCCAAACCATAGTCCATACGGTGTCATCTCAACGGATTTAGATGGTGCCCTATTTAATGTGAATGCAGCTGTCTCTAATGCATAACCCCAAAACGATAGTGGTAGATCGGTAAGAGACATCGTAGATCGCACCATATCTAATAAAGTACGGTTATGACGTTCGGACACACCATTATGCTGTGGTGTTCCAGGTGGCATGAGTAGTGAAACTATTTCACATTGTTTTTAACTGAAGGCCAAACTCGTAACTCAAATATTTTACTTCTGCGATCATATCATAGAAACTTTTATTTTTGTTACGATGATTCTCCACTTCACTCTGAAATTCTTTGAACTTTTCAAATGTTTCAGACTTGTGTTTCATCAAGTAGATATACTCATATCTGCTCAAATCATCTGTGAAGATCAGAAAATAATGATACCTGCCACGAGCCTCAATATTCATCGGACCACATACATCAGTATGATGATTTCCAACAAATCTGTTGCTCGCTCCATTGTTCCAGAGAACGGAGTATTAGTCATCTTGCCCATGAGGCATGGTTCGCAAGCATCAACTGATTCATAATCAAGTGATTCCAAAAGCCCATCAGCATGGATTTTCCTCATGCGCTTTACACCAATATGAACTAAATGGCAGTGCCACAAATAAATTGCACCATCATTATTAACTTTGCATCTTTTGGTTTCAATATTATGAATATGTGTATCATTACGATCGAGATCCAACGAACAATTTTCATTGGGTGTGTAACCATATAAGGTTTTATTCATGTAAACAGAACAACAATTTATTCTCTTACTTAAATGAATAACCGTATTGCAATAAAATGATCAAATCATATTCATGCTCAACGCAAACACCAAATAACACTTATTTAGGTTCAACACTAATCCCAAAAGTATAGGGAGTATGCGATGATGATCATATCAATCTTGGAACCACTTCCAACACACATCGTCACTTCACCCTTAACTAGTCTATGTTCATTCTGCAACTCCCGTTTCGAGTTACTACTCTTAGCAACTGAACCAGTATCAAATATACCTTTGTTCACTTTGCCATCCTTCTTATCCACCAAATACTTGGGGCAGTTCCGCTTCCAGTGACCAGTCCCTTTGCAGTAGAAGCACTTAGTCTCAGGCTTAGAACCAGACTTGGGATTCTTCACTTGAGCAGCAACTTGCTTGCCGTTCTTCGTGAAGTTCCCCTTCTTCCCTTTGGCCTTTTCTTGAAACTAGTGGTCTTGTTAATCATCAACACTTGATGCTATTTCTTGATTTCTACCTTCATCGATTTCATCATCATGAAAAGCTCGGGAATCGTTTTCATCATCCCTTGCATACTATAGTTCATCACAAAGTTCTACTAACTTGGTGGTGGTGACTAGAGAATTCTGTCAATCACTATTTTATCTGGAACATTAACTCCCACTTTACTCAAGCGATTGTAGTACCCAGACAATCTGAACACATGCTCACTGCTTGAGCTATTCTCCTCCATCTTTTAGCTATAGAACTTGTTGGAGACTTCATATCTCTCAACTTGGGTATTTGCTTGAAATATTAACTTCAACTCCTGGAACATCTCATATGGTCCATGACGTTCAAAACGTCTTTGAATTCCCGATTCTAAGCCGTTTAAGCATGGTGCACTAAACTATCAAGTAGTCATCATATTGAGCTAGCCAAATGTTCATAACATCTGCATCTGCTCCTTCAATAGGTTTGTCACCTAGCGGTGCATCAAAGACATAATTCTTCTGTGCAGCAATGAGGATAAACCTTAGATCACGGATCCAATCCGCATCATTGCTACTAACATCTTTCAACTTAGTTTTCTCTAGGAACATATCAAAAATAAAACAGGGGAGCTAAACGCGAGCTATTGATCTACAACATAGATATGCTAATACTACCAGGACTAAGTTCATGATAAATTAAAGTTCAATTAATCATATTACTTAAGAACTCCCACTTAGATAGACATCCCTCTAATCATCTAAGTTATCACGTGATCCAAACCAACTAAACCATAACCGATCATCACGTGAAATGGAGTAGCTTTCAATGGTGTGTTGGGAAACGTAGTAATTTCAAAAAAATTCCTACGGACACGCAAGATCATGGTGATGCATAGCAACGAGAGGGGAGAGTGTTGTCTACGTACCTTCGTAGACCGACAGCGTAAGCGTTATGACAACGCGGTTGATGTAGTCGTACGTCTTCACGGCCTGACCGATCAAGCACCGAAAATACGGCACCTCCGAGTTCTAGCACACGTTCAGCTCGATGACGATCCCCGGACTCCGATCCAGCAAAGTGTCGGGGAAGAGTTCCGTCAGCACGACGGAATGGTGACGATCTTGATGTTCTACGGTCGCAGGGCTTCGCCTAAGCACCACTACAATATTATCGAGGACTATGGTGGAGGGGGGCACCGCACACGGCTAAGAGAACGATCTTGAAGATCAACTTGTGTGTCTAGAGGTGCCCCCCTGCCCCCGTATATAAAGGAGCAAGGGGGGAGGAGGCCGGCCCTAGGAGAGGCGCGCCAGGTGTGGAGTCCTACTAGGACTCCCTAGTCCTAGTAGGATTCCACCTCCCATATGGAATAGGAAAAGAGGAAGGGAAAAGGAGAAGGAAGGAAGGGGGCGCCCCCCTTCCCTAGTCCAATTCGGACCAGACTAAGGGGAGGTGTGCGGCCACCCTTGAGGCCCTTTTCCTTCTTTCCCGTATGGCCCAATAAGGCACAATACGTACTCCCGTAACTCTTCGGTACTCCAAAAAATACCCGAATCACTCGGAACCTTTCCGATGTCCGAATATAGTCGTCCAATATATCGATCTTTACGTCTCGACCATTTCGAGACTCCTCGTCATGTCCCCAATCACATCCGGGACTCCGAACTCCTTCGGTACATCAAAACTCATAAACTCATAATATAACTGTCATCGAAACCTTAAGCGTGCGGACCCTATGGGTTCGAGAACAATGTAGACATGACCGAGACACGTCTCCGGTCAATAACCAATAGCGGAACCTGGATGCTCATATTGGCTCCCACATATTCTATGAAGATCTTTATCGGTCAGACCGCATAACAACATACGTTGTTCCCTTTGTCATCAGTATGTTACTTGCCCGAGATTCGATCGTCGGTATCTCAATACCTAGTTCAATCTCGTTACCGGTAAGTCACTTTACTCGTTCCGTAATACATCATCATGCAACTAACTCATTAGTTGCAATGCTTGTAAGGCTTAAGTGATGTGCATTAACGAGAGGGCCCAGAGATACCTCTCCGACAATCGGAGTGACAAATCCTAATCTCGAAATTCGCCAACCCAACATGTACCTTTGGAGACACCTGTAGAGCTCCTTTATAATCACCCAGTTACGTTGTGACGTTTGGTATCACACAAAGTGTTCCTCCGGCAAACGGGAGTTGCATAATCTCATAGTCATAGGAACATGTATAAGTCATGAAGAAAGAAATAACAACATACTAAACGATCGGGTGCTAAGCTTATGGAATGGCTCATGTCAATCACATCATTCTTCTAATGATGTGATCCCGTTAATCAAATAACAACTCTTTTGTTTATGGTTAGGAAACATAACCATCTTCGATTAACGAGCTAGTCAAGTAGAGGCATACTAGTGACACTCTGTTTGTCTATGTATTCGCACATGTATTATGTTTCCGGTTAATACAATTCTAGCATGAATAATAAACATTTATCATGATATAAGGAAATAAATAATAACTTTATTATTGCCTCTAGGGCATATTTCCTTTAGTCTCCCACTTGCACTAGAGTCAATAATCTAGTTCACATCGCCATGTGATTCAACACTAATAGTTCACATCACCATGTGATTAACACCCATAGTTCTCATCGTCATGTGACCTATACCCAAAGGGTTTACTAGAGTCAGTAATCTAGTTCACATCGTTTATGTGATTAACACCCAAAGAGTACTCTGGTGTGATCATGTTTTGCTTGTGAGATAATTTTAGTCAATGGGTCTGTCACATACAGATACGTAAGTATTTTGCGAATTCTATGTCTACAATGCTCTGCACGGAGCTACTCTAGCTAATTGCTCTCACTTTCAATATGTATCTAGATCGAGACTTAGAGTCATCCAGATCTGTATCAAAACTTGCATCGACGTAACTTTTTACGACGAACCTTTTGTCACCTCCATAATTGAGAAATATTTCCTTATTCACTAAGGATAATTTTGACCTTTGTCCAGTGATCTACTCTTAGATCACTATTGTACTCCCTTGCTTACCACAGTGTAGGGTATACAATAGATCTGGTACACAGCATGGCATACTTTATAGAACCTATGGCTGAGGCATAGGGAATGACTTTCATTCTCTTTCTATCTTCTGCCGTGGTCGGGCTTTGAGTCTTACTCAATTTCACACCTTGTAACACAGCCAAGAACTCTTTCTTTGACTGTTCCATTTTTGAACTACTTCAAAATATTGTCAAGGTATGTACTCATTGAAAAAACTTATCAAGCGTCTTGATCTATCTCTATAGATCTTGATGCTTAATATGTAAGCAGCTTCACCGAGGTCTTTCTTTGAAAAACTTCTTTCAAAACACTCCTTTATGCTTTGCAGAATAATTCTACATTATTTTCGATCAACAATATGTCATTCACATATACTTATCAGAAATGCTGTAGTGCTCCCACTCACTTTCTTGTAAATACAGGCTTCACCGCAAGTCTGTATAAAACTATATGCTTTGATCATACTATCAAAGCGTTTATTCCAACTCCGAGAGGCTTGCACCAGTCCATAAATGGATCGCTGGAGCTTGCACACTTTGTTAGCTCATTTTGGATCGACAAAACCTTCCGGCTGCATCATATACAACTCTTCTTCCAGAAATCCATTCAGGAATGCAGTTTTGACATCCATTTGCCGGATTTCATAAAATGCGGCCATTGCTAACATGATTCGGACAGACTTAAGCATAGATACGAGTGAGAAACTCTCATCGCAGTCAACACCTTGAACTTGTCGAAAACCTTTTTGCAACAATTCTAGCTTTGTAGATAGTAACACTACTATCAGCGTCCGTCTTCCTCTTGAAGATCCATCTAATCTCAATGGCTCGCCGATCATTGGGCAAGTCAATCAAAGTCCATACTTTGTTCTCATACATGGATCTCATCTCAGATTTCATGGCCTCAAGCCATTTCGCGGAATCTGGGCTCATCATCGCTTCCTCATAGTTCGTAGGCTCGTCATTGTCAAGTAACATGACCTCGAAAACTGGATTACTGTACCACTCTGGTGCGGATCTCACTCTGGTTTACCTACGAGGTTCGGTAGTAACTTGATCTGAAGTTACATGATCATCATCATTAGCTTCCTCACTAATCGGTCTAGTAGTCACAGGAACATATTTCTGTGATGAACTACTTTCCAATAAGGGAGCAGGTACAGTTACCTCATCAAGTTCTACTTTCCTCTCACTCACTTCTTTCAAGAGAAACTCCTTCTCTAGAAAGGATCCATTCTCAGCAATGAATAACTTGCTTTCGGATCTATGATAGAAGGTCTACCCAACAGTCTCCTTTGGGTATCCTATGAAGACATATTTCTCCGATTTGGGTTTGAGCTTATCAGGATGAAACTTTTTCATGTAAGCATCACAACCCCAAACTTTAAGAAACGACAACTTTGGTTTCTTGCCAAACCACAGTTCAGATTGTGTCGTCTCAACGGACTTAGATGGTGATTTAGATGGTGCCCTTTTAAACGTGAATGCAGCTGTCTTTGATGCATAACCCCAAAACGATGTTGGTAAATCTGTAAGAAACATCATAGATTGCACTATATCCAATAAAGTACGGTTATGACGTTCGGACACACCATTATGCTGTGGTGTTCCAGGTGGCACAAATTTGTGAAACTATTCCACATTGTTTTAATTTAAGACCAAACTCGTAACTCAAATATTTGTCTCTGCGATCAGATCGTAGAAACCATACTTTTCTTTTTACGATGATTTTCCACTTCACTCTGAAATTCTTTGAACTTTTCAAATGTTTCAGACTTATATTTCATCAAGTAGATATACCCATATCTGCTCAAATCATATGTGAAGGTCAGAAAATAACGATACCCGCCGCGAGCTTGAACACTCATCGGATCGCATACATCAGTATGTATTATTTCCAATAAGTCAGTTGCTCGCTCCATTGTTTCGGAGAACGGAGTCTTTAGTCATCTTGCCCATAAGGTATGGTTCGCAAGCACCAAGTGATTTATAATCAAGTGATTCCAAAATCCCATTAGCATGGAGTTTCTTCATGTGCTTTACACCAATATGACCTAAACGGCAGTGCCACAAATAAGTTGCACTATCATTATTAACTTCGCATCTTTTGGTTTCAATATTATGAATGTGTGTATCACTACGATCGAGATCCAATGAACTATTTTCATTGGGTGTGTAACCATATAAGGTTTTATTCATGTAAACAGAACAACAATTTAATCTCTTACTTAAATGAATAACCGTATTACAATAAATATGATCAAATCATATTCATGCTCTGCGCAAAACACCAAATACCACTTATTTAGGTTCAACACTAATCCCGAAAGTATAGGGAGTGTGCGATGATGATCATATGTCACATCGCTAGTTCTATTAATGCCTAGTGCTAGCATCTGGTGTTGCATCATGTTTAAATTTCAGTTAAACCTGAAATGGGGATTGCCTAAACCCTAGCACCAAATGAATTCAACTAGGTTCAATAAAAAAATATTTTCAATGATCCCAATTGCCCTTTAGAAAAGTTCATGATTTTTGTTAAAGGTGAAAATCTCTGCCAAAAGTCATGCACATATTTCTAGGCCATTCTGGATTTTTGAACTAAATCATATAGTATTTGAATTTGGGCATTTAAATACTATAAAATAATTAAAATGTTCAAATAATCCTAAACTGAAATGTTCCATGTTGGATATATTCCAAACAGTGGCCATGAACAGTGGCCATGAGATTTTTGAGTGTGCCTAAATATTTTTAATAAAGCCCAGAACGAAATAACAAAATACAAAAGAGAAATAAAATAGAAATGGAGAGAGAGAACCTCACCCGGCCTCACTGTGCAGCCCACCTAGTCGGCCCAGCTGGCGGCCCAGCCAGCTGGCCAGCCCATCGAGGGCAGGGGCGTCTTCTTCCTCCTGCCAGAACGCAGAGGAGAAGACAGCCACGGCGCCGCGGCGTGCCACGCCGGCAGCTGCCTGCCTGGCTGCCCCCTCGTCGCCCTGGCCTTCCTCCGCAACGCCACGTGCCCCCTGGACCCTCTCTCGACCTCTCCCATCGCCTCTCACCTCCTCTCCCTTGCTCTCTCCCGCGACGGCCGACGCGGCCATGGAAGCGCCGCCGTGAACCACCGCGCTCCCCGACCCCCTCTCGCCTTCCCGTGTTGCGTGGAAGCTCCGCCACTGTCGCCTATGCCTTCTGCACTGAGCCAAGCGAGCCGGGAAGCCCCGCTTCATCCTCGGCGTCGTCTTCTTCAACCACGGCCGACCGAGATCGCCGCCGTCAATTCGCCGTCGCAGAAGCTTCCCCGAGCCCGCTGAGTTTCTCTCCCGACCCCTTGTGAGCTCCTGCACCTTCCCTATGCTCGCCCCCTCTCCGTTTCTCTCCGCTAGCTCGATTCCGCCGGAGCCGAGAGCTCATCGCCGCCGTCCTTGGTGCCGCCGTCGTTTTAGCCACCATAGCTCGTGCCTGATCGCGTCAACGCGTTCGGTGCCTTCCCAGGAGCACGCAGCTCCCACCAGCTCCTCCTCCCGAGCACCCTAACGCCGAGCCCGCACCAACCCCGAACTTCGGCCGCCGCCTTTGAGCTTGTGGCCGTCGACTCCGGCCACCCCAGGCCCGGCTACTGCCACCAGGCGACGCGCTGCAACGCCAGCTACCCGTAGAGCCCAACCGCGGCTCAAGCCGCGGCCTGTACACGAAACCCGAGCAACTTCGGCGAGTTGCCGCCACGGTTTTGGTCGCCGGCGACTTAACTCCGGCCGTGCCGACGTGGCACCATCATTAGTGGCTAATGACGCCACTAAACTAACCCCTAGCTCACTGACGAATGGACCCCACACCTAATTAACCCCAGGCTTAGTTTCCTGTTTAGATTAGTGCTAACCATATGGACCCCATGTGTCAGCTTTGACTTTGGTCAAGTCAACGTTGGCCGGTCCAACTTGTCATCCACCCAAACCAGCCTGAGACACTAACGTGTGGGTCCCAGCCGTCAGGTTTGACCTGGGCTGACGCCTTTGACCTGCGGATGTCACGGTGACGTAATGCTGATGCAATAATTCATTTTTTGGAATTAGTTAATTCTAAATAATTCAGAAAATTCTAGAAAATGCCCAAAACTTCTAAAAATCATAGAAAATCAACCGTAACTCCAAATGAAATAAATTATATATGAAAAATTATCAGAAAAATTCAAGGAATCTGTTTATGGCATTTTCATGCATGTTTGAACAACTTAACCTCACTGTTTAGTACAAAACATGATAATGCACTATTTGAATTCATAGTTTGAATTTGAATTTGAACCTAGGGTTCAAACCAACTTCATTTAATATGGTCGCTAGTTGCATTAGCTCAAACAACGGTATATTGCCATGACATGATCATGCATCATATTGTGCATTGCATTGATTGTGATTCTTTCTCTGTTGCCGGTATTTGTCCCCTCTCGATAGACGTGGTTTCAACGATGAGATCGATGACACCGATGAAGAACTATACTATCTTCAGAAGTGCCAGGAAAGCAAAACCCCCTTGTTCATTCCGATACAATCCCACTCTCTCGCTCCTGCTCTCTTTTACTGCATTAGGACAACAACGATTCAACGGTTACATGATGCGGTAGTTGAACCCCTTTCCTCTGCATGACCTGTCATTGCCACAGTAAATAGATGAAACCCACTAGCATGAGTAGGAGTTGTTTGAGCCCTGATGTGCCTACTCATTCATGCTTGTTTGTCATGCCTGCTATTGCATAGAGTTGATTCGGGTCAGATTCATCGGGAATGAATTGGAATGGTGATGAATATGTCCTATTGGGTGTGAGCTAAGTGCATGAACACGATTTGGTAAAGGTAGCGGTGAGAGACCATGTAGGAGTACATGGTGGGTTGTCTCATTGAAACCGTTCTTAGGAACTGTGTTCTGTGTCTGTGATCCATGAACAGCTACTACCACTCATTGGGATCCTTAATTGACCCTCTCGGCTTCTTAATCACCCTAGTCCTCTGTCCAGGAGTTGCAACTAGTTTCTGGTGTTTGTAGGATATGTGTTGGCGGCCGTGCGTAGCGCTGACCCCAGGGGTGGGCTATGTTGCGGTAGATACACCGTGGCCGGGCATGCCGGGCGCCCGTTTGGTGTCTCGGAACCCTGTACACATCGTTCGGGGCCGTATGTGGAAACCTCGGCCGGACTCCCTGCGGTTGGAACCTGGATAGGCGATAAGCCTGGACTAGAGACTTGAGTGTTTAGGTAGGCCGTGGCCGACACCCTCGTTGGGCTTCCGCTTGAAGGTTGCCGAGTACATGTCGTGTAAACGACGGTAAGTGGTGGGAGCGTGTGTGAAGAAGTACACCCCTGCAGGGTTATCATTATCTATTCGAATAGCCAGATTCCTCGGATATGGAAACTTGGACCCATTGCATAGTTCATAGACAAGTGAAAGTGGATACCCTCAAACTCGCAAGATAAGCGTGAGTGCTATGGATGGCCTTCTCGTAGGGAGACGGGAGCGAATCCATAGTGGTGTATTGAATGGTGAATATGTGGACTCGTGTGTGCCACCACAAAAGAGTTGCTTGCAGTCGTAGTTTAGGATAGCCACTGAGTCAAAGCTAGCTTGCTGCAGTTAAACTCCACCCCCCCCCTTGTTGATACCGATGCATATGTAGTTTAGTTCTGATGTAAGTCTTCCTGAGTACCTTTGTACTCACGTTTGTTTAATTTATGTTTTGCAGAGAGACTTCAGTCTCGCTAGTAGTTCCGCGTGGACTTCGACGTTTAGCTTGATACCCCAGCTGCGATCTTGTACCCTTGGGAGGGTCTGGTATATAGTCAGGCTCCTCAGCCTTCTTCATTTTTAGTTGTCTGTACTTAGACAAGTTAAGCTTCCGCATGTGCTTTGACTTGTATGCTCTGGATGTTGGGTCAAGATACCCATGTTTGTAATATCTCGCTCCTCGGAGCCTAATGAATAAATACTTGAGTTATAGAGTTATGTTGTGATGCCATGTTGTATTTACACATATCAAGCATATTGTGTGTATGATTGAAATGCTTGGTATGTGTGGGATCCGACAATCTAGATGTTTATCCTTGGCACCCTCTCTTATGGGGAAATGTAGTCTAGTGCTTCCATGAGCCATAGTAGTCCGCTACAGCCCGGTTCACCGGAGTCCTATTAGCCCAGCACTACTGCTCAGGACACTTGACTGGTCGGCATGTGTTTCACTTCGTTCCTGTGTCTGTCCCTTCGGGGAAATGTCACGGGGTGACATCCGGAGTCTTGCCTAGCCTGCTACAGCCCGGGTTCCCGGAGTCCTGTTAGCCCAGTGCTACAGCCCAAATTCACACGCTGCTGACCGACATGCTCGATGTGATTCATGTATGCCTGTCCCCATAGGTTAGTGCCGCTTTGGGTTAACGACTAGCCATGTCGGCCCGGGTTCTCTGTCATATGGATGCTAGCGACATTATCATATACGTGAGCCAAAAGTCGCAAACGGTCCCGGGCCATGGTAAGGCGACACCCGTGGGAATACCGTGCGTGAGGCCGCAAAGTGATATGAGGTGTTACCGGCTAGATCGATGTGACTTGGAATCGGGGTCCTGACATCATATCAATCTTGGAACCACTTCCAACACACATCGTCACTTCACCCTTAACTAATCTCTGTTTATTCTCCAACTCTCGTTTCGAGTTACTAATCTTAGCAACTGAACTAGTATCAAATACTGAGGGGTTGCTATAAACACTAGTAAAGTACACATCAATAACATGTATATCAAATATACTTATGTTCACTTTGCCATCCTTCTTATCCGCCAATCACTTGGGGTAGTTCCGCTTCCAGTGACCAGTCCCTTTGCAGTAGAAGCACTTAGTCTCAGGCTTAGGACCAGACTTGGGCTTCTTCACTTGAGCAGCAACTTTCTTGCTGTTTTTCTTGAAGTTCCCCTTTTTTCCTTTGCCCTTTTCTTGAAACTAGTGATCTTGTCAACCATCAACACTTGATGTTTTTCTCGATTTCTACCTTCATCGATTTCATCATCATGAAAAGCTCGGGAGTCGTTTTCGTCATCCCTTGCATACTATAGTTCATCATGAAGTTCTACTAACTTGGTGATGGTGACTAGAGAATTCTGTCAATCACTATTTTATCCGGAAGATTAACTCCCACCTGATTCAAGCGATTGTAGTACCCAGACAATCTGAGCACATGCTCACTAGTTGAGCGATTCTCCTCCATCTTTTAGCTATAGAACTTTTTGGAGACTTCATATCTCTCAACTCGGGTATTTGCTTGAAATATTAACTTCAACTCCTGAAACATCTCATATGGTCCATGACGTTCAAAATGTCTTTGAAGTACCGATTCTAAGCCGTTAAGCATGGTGCACTAAACTATCAAGTAGTCATCATATTGAGCTAGCCAAACGTTCATAACGTCTGCATCTGCTCCTGCAATAGGTCTGTCACCTAGCGGTGCATCAAGGACATAATTCTTCTGTGCAGCAATGAGGATAAACCTCAGATCACGGATCCAATCCACATCATTGCTACTAACATCTTTCAACACAATTTTCTCTAGGAACATATCAAAATAAACACAGGGAAGCAACAACACGAGCTATTGATCTACAACATGATTTGTAAAATACTACCAGGACTAAGTTCATGATAAATTTAAGTTCAATTAATCATATTACTTAAGAACTCCCACTTAGACAGACATCTCTCTAGTCATCTAAGTGATCACGTGATCCAAATCAACTAAACCATGTCCGATCATCACGTGAGATGGAGTAGTTTTCAATGGTGTACATCACTATGTTGATCATATCTACTATATGATTCACGTTCGACCTTTCGGTCTCCGTGTTTCGAGGCCATATCTGTATATGCTAGGCTCGTCAAGTTTAACCTGAGTATTCCGCGTGTGCAACTGTTTTGCACCTGTTGTATTTGAATGTAGAGCCTATCGCACCCGATCATCATGTGGTGTCTCAGCACGAAGAACTTTCGCAATGGTGCATACTCAGGGAGAACACTTCTTGATAATTAGTGAGAGATCATCTTAAAATGCTACCGTCAAACTAAGCAAAATAAGATGTATAAAAGATAAACATCATATGCAATCAAAATATGTGACATGATATGGCCTTCATCATCTTGCGCCTTTGATCTCCATCTCCAAAGTACTGTCATGATCTCTATCGTCACCGGCATGACACCATGATATCCATCATCTTGATCTATATCAATGTGTCGTCACGTGGTCGTCTCGTCAACAATTGCTCTTGCAACTATTGCTATCGCATAGCGATAAAGTAAAGCAATTATTGGGCTCTTGCATCTTATGCAATAGAGAGACAACCATAAGGATTTTTCCAGTTGCCGATAACTTCAACAAAACATGATCATCTCATACGACAACTTATGTCTCATCACGTCTTGACCATATCACATCACAACATGCCCTGCAAAAACAAGTTAGACGTCCTCTACTTTGTTGTTGCAAGTTTTTCGTGGCTGCTACTGGGCTTAGTAAGAACCGTTCTTACCTACGCATCAAAAACCACAACGATAGTTTGTCAAGTTGGTGCTGTTTTAACCTTCGCAAGGACCGGGCGTAGCCACACTCGGTTCAACTAAAGTTGGAGAAACTGACACCCGCCAGCCACCTGTGTGCAAAGCACGTCGGTAGAACCAGTCTCGCGTAAGCGTACGCGTAATATCGGTCCGGGCCGCTTCATCCAACAATACCGCCGAACCAAAGTATGACATGCTGGTAAGCAGTATGACTTATATCGCCCACAACTCACTTGTGTTCTACTCGTGCATATAACATCAACACATAAAACCTAGGCTCGGATGCCACTGTTGGGGAACGTAGTAATTTCAAAAAAATTCCTACACACACGCAAGATCATGGTGATGCATAGCAACGAGAGGGGAGAGTGTTGTCTACGTACCTTCGTAGACCGACAGCGGAAGCTTTATGACAACGCGGTTGATGTAGTCATACGTCTTCACGGCCCGACCGATCAAGCACCGAAACTACGACACCTCCGAGTTCTAGCACACATTCAGCTCGATGACGATCCCCGGACTCCGATCCAGCAAAGTGTCGGGGAAGAGTTCCGTCAGCACGACGGCGTGGTGACGATCTTGATGTTCTACTGTCGCAGGGCTTCGCCTAAGCACCAGTACAATATTATCGAGGACTATGGTGGAGGGGGGCACCGCACACGGCTAAGAGAACGATCTTGAAGATCAACTTGTGTGTCTAGAGGTGCCCCTGCCCCCGTATATAAAGGAGCAAGGGGGGAGGAGGCCGGCCCTAGGAGAGGCGCGCCAGGTGTGGAGTCCTACTAGGACTCCCTAGTCCTAGTAGGATTCCACCTCCCATATGGAATAGGAAAAGAGAAAGGGAAAAGGAGAAGGAAGGAAGGGGGCGCCCCCCTTCCCTAGTCCAATTCGGACCAGACTAAGGGGAGGGTTGCGGCCACCCTTGAGGCCCTTTTCTTTCTTTCCCGTATGGCCCAATAAGGCCCAATACGTATTCCCGTAACTCTCCGGTACTCCGAAAAAAACCCGAATCACTCGGAACCTTTCCGATGTTCGAATATAGTTGTCCAATATATCGATCTTTACGTCTCGACCATTCCGAGACTCCTCGTCATGTCCCCGATCTCATCCGGGACTCCGAACTCCTTCGGTACATCAAAACTCATAACTCATAATATAACTGTCATCGAAACCTTAAGCATGCGGACCCTACGGGTTCGAGAACAATGTAGACATGACCGAGACACGTCTCCGGTCAATAACCAATAGCGGAACTTGGATGCTCATATTTGCTCCCACATATTCTACGAAGATCTTTATCGGTCAGACCGCATAACAACATACGTTGTTCCCTTTGTCATCGGTATGTTACTTGCCCGAGATTCGATCGTCGGTATCTCAATACCTAGTTCAATCTCGTTACCGGTAAGTCTCTTTGCTCGTTCCGTAGCACATCATCCTGCAACTAACTCATTAGTTGCAATGCTTGCAAGGCTTAAGTGATGTGCATTACCGAGAGGGCCCAGAGATACCTCTCCGACAATCGGAGTGACAAATCCTAATCTTGAAATACGCCAACCCAACATGTACCTTTCGAGACACCTGTAGAGCTCCTTTATAATCACCCAGTTACGTTGTGACGTTTGGTAGCACACAAAGTGTTCCTCCGGCAAACGGGAGTTGCATAATCTCATAGTCATAGGAACATGTATAAGTCACGAAGAAAGCAATAGCAACATACTAAACGATCGGGTGCTAAGCTTATGGAATGGGTCATGTCAATCACATCATTCTTCTAATGATGTGATCCCGTTAATCAAATAACAACTCTTTTGTTTATGGTTAGGAAACATAACCATCTTCGATTAACGAGCTAGTCAAGTAGAGGCATACTAGTGACACTCTGTTTGTCTATGTATTCACACATGTATTATGTTTCCGGTTAATGCAATTCTAGCATGAATAATAAACATTTATCATGATATAAGGAAATAAATAATAACTTTATTATTGCCTCTAGGGCATATTTCCTTCATGGTGAACATCATTATGTTGATCATATCTACTATATGATTCACGCTCGACCTTTCGGTCTCAGTGTTCCGAGGCCATATCTGCATATGCTAGGCTCGTCAAGTTTAACCTGAGTATTCTGCGTGTGCAAAACTGGCTTGCACCCGTTGTAGATGGACGTAGAGCTTATCACACCCGATCATCACGTGGTGTCTAGGCACGACGAACTTTGGCAACGGTGCATACTCATGGAGAATACTTTTTATCTTGAAATTTAGTGAGAGATCATCTTATAAAGCTACCATCGAGCTAAGCAAAATAAGATGAATAAAAGATAAACATCACATGCAATCAGAATATGTGACATGATATGGCCATCATCATCTCGTGCCTTTGATCTCCATCTCCAAAACACCATGATCTCCATCATCTTGATCTATATCAATATGTCGTCACATGGTCGTCTCGCCAACTATTGCTCTTGCAACTATTGCTATCGCATAGCGATAAAGTAAAGCAATTATTTGGCGCTTGCATCTTATGCAATAAAGAGACAACCATAAGGCTTTTGCCAGTTGCCGATAACTTCAACAAAACATGATCATCTTATACAACAACTTTTATATCATCACGTCTTGACCATATCACATCACAACATGCCCTGCAAAAACAAGTTAGACGTCCTCTACTTTGTTGTTGCAAGTTTTACGTGGCTTCTACGGGCTTAGCAAGAACCGTTCTTACCTACGCATCAAAACCACAATGATAGTTTGTCAAGTTGGTGCTGTTTTAACCTTCTCAAGGACAGGGCGTAGCCACACTCGGTTCAACTAAAGTTGGAGAAACTGACACCCACTAGTCACCTGTGTGCATAGCACGACGGTAAAACCAGTCTCGCGTAAGCGTACGCGTAATGTCGGTCCGGGCCGCTTCATCCAACAATACCGCCGAACCAAAGTATGACATGCTGGTAAGCAGTACGACTTATATCGCCCACAACTCACTTGTGTTCTACTCGTGCATATAACATCAACACATAAAACCTAGGCTCTGATACCACTGTTGGGGAACATAGTAATTTCAAAAATTTCCTACGCACACGCAAGATCATGGTGATGCACAGCAAAGAGAGGGGAGAGTGTTGTCTACGTACCCTCGTAGACCGAAAGCGGAAGCGTTACCACAACGCGGTCGATGTAGTCGTACGTCTTCACGATCCGACCGATCAACTACCGAACGCACGGCACATCCGAGTTCAGAACACGTTCAGCCCGATGACGTCCCTCTAACTCCGATCCAGCCGAGTGTTGAGGGAGAGTTTCATCAGCACGACGGGGTGGTGACGATGTTGATGTTCTACCAACGCAGGGCTTCGCCTAAGCACCGCTACAGTATTATCGAGGTGGATTATGGTGGAGGGGGGCACCGCACACGGCTAAGAGACGCTCAACTTGATCAACTTGTGTGTCTATGGGGTGCCCCCTGGCCACGTATATAAAGGAGTGGAGGAGGGGAGGGGCCGGCCCTCTCTATGGCGCGCTCTAGGGGAGTCCTACTCCCACTGGGAGTGGGATTCCCCTTTTCCTAGTAGAACTAGGAGCCCTTCCAAGTAGTAGGCTTAGGAGGGAAGGAAAGGGAAGGGAAAAGGAGAAGGAAGGAAGGGGGCGCCCCCCTTCCCTAGTCCAATTCGGACCAGACCAAGGGGAGGGGTGCGACCACCCTTGAGGCCCTTTTCCTTCTTTCCCGTATGGCCCAATAAGGCCCAATACGTATTCCCGTAACTCTCCGGTACTCCGAAAAATACCCGAATCACTCGGAACCTTTCCGATGTCCGAATATAGTTGTCCAATATATCGATCTTTACGTCTCGACCATTTCGAGACTCCTCGTCATATCCCAGATCTCATCCGGGACTCCGAACTCCTTCGGTACATCAAAACTCATAAACTCATAATATAACTGTCATCGAAACCTTAAGCGTGCGGACCCTACGGGTTCGAGAACAATGTAGACATGACCGAGACACATCTCCGGTCAAAAACCAATAGTGGAACCTGGATGCTCATATTGGTCCCACATATTCTACGAAGATCTTTATTGATCAGACTGCATAACAACATAAGTTGTTCCCTTTGTCATCGGTATGTTACTTGCCCGAGATTCGATCATCGGTATCTCAATACCTAGTTCAATCTCATTACCGGCAAGTCTCTTTACTCATTCCGTAATACATCATCTCGCAACTAACTCATTAGTTGCAATGCTTGCAAGGCTTTAGGTGATGTGCATTACCGAGAGGGCCCAGAGATACCTCTCCGACAATCGGAGTGACAAATCCTAATCTCGAAATACGCCAACCCAACAAGTACCTTCGGAGACACCTATAGAGCACCTTTATAATCACCCGGTTACATTGTGACGTTTGGTGGCACACAAACTGTTCCTCTGGTAAACGGGAGTTGCATAATCCCATAGTCATAGGAACATGTATAACTCATGAAGAAAGCAATAGCAACCAATTAAACGATCAAGTGCTATGCTAACGGAATGGGTCAAGTCAATCACATCATTCTCTAATGATGTGATCCCGTTAATCAAATGACAACTCATGTCTATGGCTAGGAAACTTAACCATCTTTGATTCAACGAGCTAGTCAAGTAGAGGCATACTAGTGACATACTGTTTGTCTATGTATTCACACATATATTATGTTTCCGGTTAATACAATTCTAGCATGAATAATAAACATTTATCATGATATAAGGAAATAAATAATAACTTTACTATTGCCTCTAGAGCATATTTCCTTCAGGAAGACCTCGGGGCGGCGGCAGGGACCACGGGCCGTGGCGCGACAGGCCGAAGGGGCGGCGCGGCGGAGGAGCGCGGGTCGGTGCAACCGCGGGGACGGCCTCTGGACGGCGGCGTGGACTGTGTGCCATGCTCGCTACGGCCCGACGGGGCGACGCAGTGGTGGCGCGAGGGTCGGTGCCGCCACGGGGACGACTTGGAGCGGACGGCCTCCGGGCGGCGGTGGATCGCGGGCCGCGGTACTACGGCCAGAAGGGGCGACGCAGCGGTGACGCGGGTCGGTGCAGCTGGGAGAAGAACCATGGGGCGGCGGCGCTGCGGCCCGACGGGGCGACACAGCGGCAGCCCATTGCTCGATCGGTAGAGGGGTGCGCTGAATTCCGGGCGGTCTTCATGGGGCCTACGGAGGCATGCGCAACCGACGGGACAGGTCGGTCGCACGGCGTAGATGAGGCGGATCGCGGCGGCGGGCGGGTGATCAATCCGATCGCGCACGAGGTCGGGGACGCCGCTCGGTGGAGGCGCGGTGGTGGCGGAGTCCGAGATGAAGCAGGCTGCGGCGGGCGGCAGGGCGGCTATGATTGGCCGCAGCATGGCACGAGGCCGCCGGATTGGGGTGATGCAGGAGTCCCGGTCAGAGCAGGGCGGTGACGGCCGGCGTAGATCGACGGACGAGCCGTCACGTGAATGGCGGCAGTGAAGGGTCGCTGCATGACGCGAGGCCGCCAGGTCGGGGTGACCGGCGAGCTGACGCACGGACGCCGCGCGAGGCCGCCGGATCGGGGTGACCGACGGGCAGACGCGGGGACAACGCGCGAGGCCGCCGTGTCGCTGAAGAAGCCGGCCGATCGCGCCGGTGTTGGAGTAGAGGCGCACGGGGTCGACGACGGCGGCGGGCGACGCAAACCGGATCACATAGACCGGAAAACCAAAAAGTAGACGCCGATCAAAGCGACCGGTGAGAGAGAGAAAACCCGGATCAAATGATCAGGCAAAAAGACTCTCTAGGGCAGCCGACCAACGCGGCGGGCGGACAAACCCTAGATACGGACGACGCGGCCCCCGACGGCGGTCATGGAGGCCGACCGCCCCGGGGGCGGCGTGTGAAGGAAATATGCCCTAGAGGCAATAATAAAGTTATTTTTTATTTCCTTATATCATGACAAATGTTTATTATTCATGCTAGAGTTGTATTAAGCGGAAACATAATACATGTGTGAATACATAGACAAACAGAGTGTCACTAGTATGCATCTACTTGACTAGCTCCTTGATCAAAGATGGTTATGTTTCCTAACCATAGACATGAGTTGTCATTTGATTAACGGGATCACATCATTAGGAGAATGATGTGATTGACTTGACCCATTCCGTTAGCATAGCACTTGATCGTTTAGTTTGTTGCTATTGCTTTCTTCATGACTTATACATGTTCCTATGACTATGAGATTATGCAACTCCCGTTTACCGGAGGAACACTTTGTGTGCTACCAAACGTCACAACGTAACTGGGTGATTATAAAGGTGCTCTACAGGTGTCTCCGAAGGTACTTGTTGGGTTGGCATATTTCGAGATTAGGATTCGTCACTCCGATTGTCGGAGAGGTATCTCTGGGCCCACTCGGTAATGCACATCACTATAAGCCTTGCAAGCATTGCAACTAATGAGTTAGTTGTGGGATGATGTATTACGGAACGAGTAAAGAGACTTGCCGGTAATGAGATTGAACTAGGTATTGAGATACCGACGATCGAATCTCGGGCAAGTAACATACCGATGACAAAGGGAACAACGTATGTTGTTATGCGGTTTGACAGATAAAGATCTTCGTAGAATATGTAGGAGCCAATATGAGCATCCAGGTTCCGCTATTGGTTATTGATCGGAGACGTGTCTCGGTCATGTCTACATAGTTCTCGAACCCGTAGGGTCCGCACGCTTAAAGTTCGATGACGGTTATATTATGAGTTTATGTGTTTTGATGTACCGAAGGAGTTCGGAGTCCCGGATGAGATCGGGGACATGACGAGGAGTCTCGAAATGGTCGAGACGTAAAGATCGATATATTGGACGACTATATTCGGACATCGGAAAGGTTCCGAGTGATTCGGGTATTTTCGGGAGTACCGGGGAGTTACGGGAATTCGTATTGGACCTTAATGGGCCATACGGGAAAGGAGAGAAAGGCCTCAAAGGGTGGCCGCACCCCTCCCCATGGGCCGGTCCGAATTGGACTAGGGAGGGGGGGCGCACCCTTCCTTCCTTCTCCTTTTCCCTTTCCTTTCCTTCCCTCCTACTCCTACTACTTGGAAGGGCTCCTAGTTCTACTAAGAAAGGGGGAATCCTACTCCCGATGGGAGTAGGACTCCCCTAGGGCGCGCCATAGAGAGGGCCGGCCCTCCCCTCCTCCACTCCTTTATATACATGGCCAGGGGGGACCCCATAGACACAACAAGTTGATCAGTTGATCTCTCCCAGCCGTGTGCGGTGCCCCATCCACCATATTCCACTTCGGTCATATCGTAGCGGTGCTTAAGCGAAGCCCTGCGTCGGTAGCAACATCATCATGGTCACCACGTCGTCATGCTGACGGAACTCTCCCGTGAAGCTCTGCTGGATCGGAGTT
Organism: Triticum urartu; assembly: GCF_003073215.2. NCBI lineage: Eukaryota > Viridiplantae > Streptophyta > Magnoliopsida > Poales > Poaceae > Triticum > Triticum urartu. The sequence goes on along the minus strand of NC_053023.1, from coordinate 38,808,165 downwards.
CGCGGGACGTCATCGAGCTGAATGTGTGCTGAACTCGGAGGTGTCGTGCGTTCGGTACTTGATCGGTCGGATCATGAAGACGTACGACTACATCAACCGCGTTGTGCTAACGCTTCCGCTTTCGGTCTACGAGGGTACGTGGACAACACTCTCCCCTCTCGTTGCTATGCATCACCATGATCTTGTGTGTGCGTAGTAATTTTTTGAAATTACTACGTTCCCCAACAGTGGCATCCGAGCCTGGTTTTATGCGTTGATGTTATTTGCACGAGTAGAACACAAGTGAGTTGTGGGCGATATAAGTCATACTGCTTACCAGCATGTCATACTTTGGTTCTGCGGTATTGTTAGATGAAGCGGCCCGGACCGACATTACGCGTACGCTTACGCGAGACTGGTTCTACCGACGTGCTTTGCACACAGGTGGCTGGCGGGTGTCAGTTTCTCCAACTTTAGTTGAACCGAGTGTGGCTATGCCCGGTCCTTGCGAAGGTTAAAAAAACACCAACTTGACAAACTATCGTTGTGGTTTTGATGCGTAGGTAAGAACGGTTCTTGCTAAGCCCGTAGCAGCCACGTAAAACTTGCAGCAACAAAGTAGAGGACGTGTAACTTGTTTTTGTAGGGCATGTTGTGATGTGATATGGTCAAGACATGATGCTAAATTTTATTGTATGAGATGATCATGTTTTGTACCCAAGTTATCGGCAACTGGCAGGAGCCATATGGTTGTCGCTTTATTGTATGCAATGCAATCGCGCTGTAATGCTTTACTTTATCACTAAGCGGTAGCGATAGTCATGGAAGCATAAGATTGGCGAGACGACAACGATGCTACGATGGAGATCAAGGTGTCACGCCAGTGACGATGGTGATCATGACGGTACTTCGGAGATGGAGATCACAAGTACAAGATGATGATGGCCATATCATATCACTTATATTGATTGCATGTGATGTTTATCTTTTATGCATCTTATCTTGCTTTGATTGACGGTAGCATTATAAGATGATCCCTCACTAAATTATCAAAGTATAAGTGTTCTCCATGAGTATGCACCGTTGCGAAAGTTCTTCGTGCTAAGACACCACGTGATGATCAGGTGTGAACGTAGAGCCTATCATGATCACCATCGTCACCGGCGTGACACCTTGATCTCCATCGTAGCATCGTTGTCGTCTCGCCAATCTTATGCTTCCACGACTATCGCTACCGCTTAGTGATAAAGTAAAGCATTACAGCGCGATTGCATTGCATACAATAAAGCGACAACCATATGGCTCCTGCCAGTTGTCGATAACTCGGTTACAAAACATGATCATCTCATACAATAAAATTTAGCATCATGTCTTGACCATATCACATCACAACATGCCCTGCAAAAACAAGTTACACGTCCTCTACTTTGTTGTTGCAAGTTTTACGTGGCTGCTACGGGATTAGCAAGAACCGTTCTTACCTACGCATCAAAACCACAACGATAGTTTGTCAAGTTGGTGCTGTTTTAACCTTCGCAAGGACCGGGCGTAGCCACACTCGGTTCAACTAAAGTTGGAGAAACTGACACCCGCCAGCCACCTGTGTGCAAAGCACGTCGGTAGAACCAGTCTCGCGTAAGCGTACGCGTAATGTCGGTCCGGGCCGCTTCATCTAACAATACCGCCGAACCAAAGTATGACATGCTGGTAAGCAGTATGACTTATATCGCCCACAACTCACTTGTGTTCTACTCGTGCATAACATCAACGCATAAAACCTAGGCTCGGATGCCACTGTTGGGGAACGTAGTAATTTCAAAAATTTCCTATGCACACGCAAGATCATGGTGATGCATAGCAACGAGAGGGGAGAGTGTTGTCCACGTACCCTCGTAGACCGAAAGAGGAAGTGTTAGCACAACGCGGTTGATGTAGTCGTACGTCTTCACGGCCCGACCGATCAAGCATTGAAATTATGGCACCTCCGAGTTCTAGCACACGTTCAGCTCGATGACGATCCCCGAACTCCGATCTGGCAGAATGTCGGGGAAGAGTTCCATCAGCACGACGGCGTGGTGACGATCTTGATGTTCTACCGTCATAGGGCTTCGCCTAAGCACCGCTACAATATTATCGAGGATTATGGTGGAGGGGGGCACCGCACACGGCTAAGAGATCAATGATCAATTGTTGTGTCCATGGGGTGCCCCCTGCCCCTGTATATAAAGGAGAAAGGAAGGGAGGCGGCCGGCCTAGGAGGAGGGCGCGCCAAGGGGGGAATCCTACTCCCACCGGGAGTAGGACTCCTCCTTCCCTTGTTGGAGTAGGAGAGAAGGAAAGAGGGGGAGAGGAACAAGGAAAAGTGGGCTGCACCCCTTGTCCAATTCGGACCAGAGGGGGACGCGCGCCTCCTTCCTTTTGGCCTCTCTCCTCTATTCCCGTATGGCCCAATAAGGCCCATATACTCCCCGGCGAATTCCCGTAACTCTCCGGTACTCCGAAAAATATCCGAATCACTCGGAACCTTTCCAATGTTCGAATATAGTCATCCAATATATCGATCTTTACGTCTCGGCCATTTCGAGACTCCTCGTCATGTCCCCGATCTAATCCGGGACTCCGAACTCCTTCGGTATATCAAAACTCATAAACTCATAATATAACTGTCATCGAAACCTTAAGCGTGCGGACCCTACGGGTTCGAGAACAATGTAGACATGACTGAGACACGTCTCCGGTCAATAACCAATAGCGGAACCTGGATGCTCATATTGGCTTCCACATATTCTACGAAGATCTTTATCGGTCAGACTGCATAACAACATACGTTGTTCCCTTTGTCATCGGTATGTTACTTGCCCGAGATTCGATCGTCAGTATCTCAATATCTAGTTCAATCTCGTTACCGGCGAGTCTCTTTACTCGTTCCATAATACATCATCCTGCAACTAACTCATTAGTTGCAATTCTTGCAAGGCTTAAGTGATGTGCATTACCGAGAGGGCCCAGAGATACCTCTCCGACAATCGGAGTGAGAAATCCTAATCTCGAAATACGCCAACCCAACAAGTACCTTCGGAGACACCTGTAGAGCACCTTTATAATCACCCAGTTACGTTGTGACGTTTGGTTGCACACAAATTGTTCCTCCGATAAACGGGAGTTGCATAATCTCATAGTCATAGGAACATGTATAAGTCATGAAGAAAGCAATAGCAACAAACTAAACGATCAAGTGCTATGCTAATGGAATGGGTCAAGTCAATCACATCATTCTCCTAATGATGTGATCCTATTAATCAAATGACAACTCATGTCTATGGTTAGGAAACATAACCATCTTTGATCAACAAGCTAGTCAAGTAGAGGCATACTAGTGACACTCTGTTTGTCTATGTATTCACACATGTATTATGTTTCCGGTTAATACAATTCTAGCATGAATAATAAACATTTATCATGATATAAGGAAATAAATAATAACTTTATTATTGCTTCTAGGGCATATTTCCTTCACCTATTGCAGGAGCAGATGCAGACGCCATGAACATTTGGCTAGCTCAATATGATGACTACTTGATAGTTTAGTGCACCATGCTTAACAGGTTAGAATCGGGACTTCAAAGACGTTTTGAACGTCATGGATCATATGGATGTTCCAGGAGTTGAAGTTAATATTTCAAGCAAATAGCCGAGTTGAGAGATATGAAGTCTCCAACAAGTTCTATAGCTAAAAGATGGAGGAGAATAGCTCAAGCAGTGAGCATGTGTTCAGATTGTCTGGGTACTACAATCGCTTGAATCAAGTGGGAGTTAATCTTCCAGATAAAATAGTGATTGACAGAATTCTCTAGTCACCATCACCAAGTTAGTAGAACTTCGTGATGAACTATAGTATGCAAGGGATGACGAAAACGATTCCCGAGCTTTTCATGATGATGAAATCGATGAAGGTAGAAATCAAGAAAGAGCATCAAGTGTTGATGATTAACAAGACCACTAGTTTCAAAAAAAGGGCAAAGGGAAAGAAAGGGAACTTCAAGAAGAACGGCAAGCAAGTTCCTGCTCAAGTGAAGAAGCCCAAGTATGGACCTAAGCTTGAGACTAAGTGCTTCTACTGCAAAAGGACTCGTCACTAAAAGCGGAACTGCCCCAAGTATTGAGCGGATAAGAAGGATGGAAAAGTGAACAATGCTATATTTGATATACATGTAATTGATGTGTACTTTACTAGTGTTTATAGCAACCCCTCGGTATTTGATACTGGTTCAGTTGCTAAGAGTAGTAACTCGAAACAGGAGTTGCAGAATGAGCAAAGACTAGTTAAGGGTGAAGTGACGATGTGTGATGGAAGTGGTTCCAAGATTGATATGATCATCATCGCACACTCCCTATACTTTCGGGATTAGTGTTAAACCTAAATAAATGTTATTTGGTGTTTGCGTCGAGCATGAATATGATTTGATCATGTTTATTGCAAAACAGTTATTCATTTAAGTTAGAGAATAATTGTTGTTCTGTTTACATGAATAAAACCTTCTATGGTTATACACCCAATGAAAATGGTTCGTTGGATCTCGATCGTAGTGAAACACATATTCATAATATTGAAGCCAAAAGATGCAAAGTTAATAATGATAGTGGAACTTATTTTTGGCATTGCCATTTAGGTCATATTGGTGTAAAGCGCATGAAGAAACTCCATGCTGATGGGATTTTGGAATCACTTGATGCTTGTGAACCATGCCTCATGGGCAAGATGACTAAGACTCCTTTATCCGGAACAATGGAGCGAGCAACTGACTTATTGGAAATAATACAAACTGATGTATGCTGCCGATGAGTGTTAAGGCTCACGGCAAGTATCGTTATTTTCTGACCTTCACAGATGATTTGAGCATGTATGGGTATATCTACTTAATGAAACACAAGTCTGAAATATTTGAAAAGTTCAAAGAATTTCAGAGTGAAGTTGAGAATCATCGTAACAAGAAAATAAAAGTTTCTACGATATGATCGCAGAGGTAAAAAATCTGAGTTAAGAGTTTAGCCTTCAGTTAAAACAATGTGAAATAGTTTCACTACTCACGCCACCTGGAACACCACAGTGTAATGGTGTGTCCGAACGTCATAACCGTACTATTATTGGATATAGTGCAATCTATGATGTTTCTTACCGATTAATCACTATAGTTTTGGGGTTATGCATTAGAGACAGCTACATTCATGTTAAAAAGGGCACCATATAAATCCGTTGAGGCGACACCATATGAACTGTGGTTTGGCAAGAAACCAAAGTTGTCGTTTCTTAAAGTTTGAGGTCACAATGCTTATGTGAATAAGTTTCAACCTGACAAGCTCAAACCCAAATCAGAGAAGTGCATCTTCATAGGATACCCAAAAGAAAATGTTGGGTACACCTTCTATCACAGATCCGGAGGCAAGATATTTGTTGCAGAGAATGGATCCTTTCTAGAGAAGGAGTTTCTCTCGAAAGAAGTGAGTGGGAGGAAAGTAGAACTTGATGAGGTAACTGTACCTGCTCCCTTATTGGAAAGTAGTTCATCACAGAAATCTGTTCCTGTGACTACTACACCAATTAGTGAGGAAGCTAATGATCATGTAACTTCAGATCAAGTTGCTACCGAACCTCGTAGGTAAACCAGAGTGAGATCCGCACCAGAGTGGTATGGTAATCCTATTCTGGAGGTCATGTTACTTGACCATGACGAGCCTATGAACTATGAGGAAGCGATGATGAGCCCAGATTCCGCGAAATAGCTTGAGGCCATGAAAACTGAGATGAGATCCATGTATGAGAACAAAGTATGGACTTTGATTGACTTGCCCATTGATCGGAGAGCCATTGAGATTAAATGGATCTTCAAGAGGAAGACAGACACTGATAGTAGTGTTACTATCTACAAAGCTAGAATTGTCGCAAAAAGGTTTTCGACAAGTTCAAGGTGTTGACTATGATGAGAGTTTCTCACTCGTATCTATGCTTAAGTCTGTCCGAATCATGTTAGCAATTGCCGCATTTTATGAAATCTGGCAAATGGATAAACAAAACTGCATTCCTTAATGGATTTATTAAAGAAGAGTTGTATATGATGCAACCAGAAGGTTTTGTCAATCCTAAAGGGACTAACAAAATATGCAAGCTCCAGCGATCCATCTATGGACTGGTGCAAGCATCTCGGAGTTGGAATATACGCTTTGATAAGTTGATCAAAGCATATAGTTTTATACAGACTTGCGGTGAAGCCTGTATATACAAGAAAGTGAGTGGGAGCACTACAGCATTTCGGATAAGTATATGTGAATGACATATTGTTGATCAGAGATAATGTAGAATTATTCTGCAAAACATAAAGGAATGTTTGAAAGGAGTTTTTTAAAGAAAGACCTTGGTGAAGCTGCTTACATATTGAGCATCAAGATCTATAGTGATAGATCAAGACGCTTGACAAGTTTTTCAATGAGTACATACCTTGACAAGATTTTGAAGTAGTTCAAAATGGAACAGTCAAAGAAGGAGTTCTTGCCTGTGTTACAAGGTGTGAAGTTGAGTAAGACTCAAAACCCGACCACGGCAGAAGATAGAGAGAAAATGAAAGTCATTCCCTATGCCTCAGCTATAGGTTCTATAAAGTATGCCATGCTATGTACCAGACCTATTGTATACCCTGCCCTGAGTTTGGCAAGGGAGTACAATAGTGATCTAGGAGTTGATCACTGGACATTGGTCAAAATTATCCTTAGTGGAATAAGGATATGTTTCTCGATTATGGAGGTGACAACAGGTTCGTCATAAAGGGTTATGTCGATGCAAGTTTTGACACTGATCCAGATGACTCAAAGTCTCAATCTGGATACATATTGAAAGTGGGAGCAATTAGCTAGAGTAGCTCCGTGCAGAGCATTGTTGACCTAGAAATTTGCAAAATACTAACGGATCTGAATGTGGCAGACCCGTTGAATAAACTTCTCTCACAAGCAAAACATGATCACACCTTAGTACACTTTGGGTGTTAATCACATAGCGATGTGAACTAGATTATTGACTCTAGTAAACCCTTTGGGTGTTGGTCACATGTCGATGTGAACTATGGGTGTTAATCACATGGTGATGTGAACTATTGGTATTAAATCACATGGCGATGTGAACTAGATTATTGACTCTAGTGCAAGTGGGAGACTGAAGGAAATATGCCCTAGAGGCAATAATAAAGTTATTATTTATTTCCTTATATCATGATAAATGTTTATTATTCATGCTACAATTGTATTAACCGGAAACATAATACATGTGTGAATACATAGACAAATAGAGTGTCACTAGTATGCCTCTACTTGACTAGCTCGTTGGTCAAAGATGGTTATGTTTCCTAACCATAGACATGAGTTGTCATTTGATTAACGGGATCACATCATTAGGAGAATGATGTGATTGACTTGACCCATTCCGTTAGCATAGCACTTGATCGTTTAGTTTGTTGCTATTGCTTTCTTCATGACTTATACATGTTCCTATGACTATGAGATTATGCAACTCCCATTTATCGGAGGAACACTTTGTGTGCTACCAAACGTCACAACGTAACTGGGTGATTATAAAGGTGCTCTACAGGTGTCTCCGAAGGTACTTGTGTTGGAAATATGCCCTAGAGGCAATAATAAAATGATTATTATATTTCCTTGTTCATGATAATTGTCTATTATTCATGCTATAATTGTATTATCCGGAAATCGTAATACATGTGTGAATACATAGACCACAATGTGTCCCTAGTGAGCCTCTAGTTGACTAGCTCGTTGATCAACAGATAGTCATGGTTTCCTGGCTATGGACATGGGGATGTCATTGATAATGGGATCACATCATTAGGAGAATGATGTGATGGACAAGACCCAAACCTAAGCATAGCACAAAGATCGTGTAGTTCGTTTGTTGTAGCTTTTCTGGATGTCAAGTATCATTTCCTTAGATCATGAGATTGTGCAACTCCCGGATATCGTAGGAATGCCTTGGGTGTGCCAAACATCACAACGTAACTGGGTGACTATAAAGGTACATTACAGGTATCTCCGAAAGTGTCTGTTGGGTTGGCACGAATCGAGACTGGGATTTGTCACTCCGTATGATGGAGAGGTATCTCTGGGCCCACTCGGTAATGCATCATCATAATGAGCTCAATGTGATCAAGTGGTTGATCACGGGATCATGCATTACGGTACGAGTAAAGTGACTTGCCGGTAACGAGACTGAACAACGTATTGGGATACCGACGATCGAGTCTCGGGCAAGTAACGTACCGATCGACAAAGGGAATTGAGTACGGGATTGATTAGGTCCTCGACATCGTGGTTCATCCGATGAGATCATCAAGGAGCATGTGGGAGCCAACATGGGTATCCAGATCCCGCTGTTGGTTATTGACCAGAGAATCGTCTCGGTCATGTCTGCTTGTCTCCCGAACCCGTAGGGTCTACACACTTAAGGTTCGGTGACGCTAGGGTTGTATAGATATGAGTATGCAGTAATACGAAAGTTGTTCGGAGTCCCGGATGAGATCCTGGACGTCACGAGGAGTTCCGGAATTGTCCGGAGGTGAAGAATTATATATAGGAAGTGTAGTGTCGGCCATCGGGAAAGTTTCGGGGTCACCGGTATTGTACCGGGACCACCGGATGGGTCCCGGGGGTCCACCGGGTGGGGCCACCCATCCCGGAGGGCCCCATGGGCTGAAGTGGGGAGGGGAATCAGCCCATAGTGGGCTGGTGCGCCCCCCCTTGGGCCCCCCATGCGCCTAGGGTTGGGAACCCTAGGGGAGGGGGCGCCTCCACTTGCCTTAGGGGGTACTCCACCCCCTTGGCCGCCGCCACCCCTAGGAGATCCCATCTCCTAGGGCCGGCACACCCCCCTAGGGGGGCTATATAAAGGGGGGAGGGAGGGCAGCCGCACCTCAAGCCTTGGCGCCTCCCTCTCCCCTGCTACACCTCTCCCTCTCGCAGAAGCTCGGCGAAGCCCTGCTGCGATCACTGCTGCATCCACCACCACGCCGTCGTGCTGCTGGATCTTCATCAACCTCTCCTTCCCCCCTTGCTGGATCAAGAAGGAGGAGACGTCTTCCCAACCGTACGTGTGTTGAACGCGGAGGTGCCGTCCGTTCGGCGCTTGGTCATCGGTGATTTGGATCACGGCGAGTACGACGCCATCATCCCCATTCTCTTGAACGCTTCCGCACGCGATCTACAAGGGTATGTAGATGCACTCTCCTCTCGTTGCTAGTTGACTCCATAGATTGATCTTGGTGAAACGTAGGAAAATTTTTTGTTTTCTGCAACGTTCCCCAACAGTGGCATCATGAGCTAGGTCTATGCGTAGTTACTATGCACGAGTAGAACACAAAGTAGTTGTGGGCGTCGATATTGCCAATTTTCTTGCCGTTACTAGTTTTATCTTGATTCGGCAGCATCGTGGGATGAAGCGGCCCGGACCAACCTTACACGTACGCTTACGTGAGACCGGTTCCACCGACTGACATGCACTAGTTGCATAAGGTGGCTGGCGGGTGTCTGTCTCTCCCACTTTAGTCGGATCAGATTCGATGAACAGGGTCCTTATGAAGGGTAAATAGAAATTGGCAATTCACGTTGTGGTTTTGGCGTAGGTAAGAAAACGTTCTTGCTAGAACCCTATTGCAGCCACGTAAAAAACTTGCAACAACAATTAGAGGACGTCTAACTTGTTTTTGCAGCAAGTGTTTTGTGATGTGATATGGCCAAAGTTGTGATGAATGATGAATGATATATATGTGATGTATGAGATCATGTTCTTGTAATAGGAATCACGACTTGCATGTCGATGAGTATGACAACCGGCAGGAGCCATAGGAGTTGTCTTTATTTATTTATGACCTGCGTGTCAACATAAACGTCATGTAATTACTTTACTTTATTGCTAAAGCGTTAGCGATAGTAGTAGAAGTAATAGTTGGCGAGCAACTTCATGGAGACATGATGATGGAGATCATGGTGTCATGCCGGTGACAAGATGATCATGGAGCCCCGAGATGGAGATCAAAGGAAGCTATATGATACTGGCCATATCATGTCACTATTATTTGATTGCATGTGATGTTTATCATGTTTTTGCATCTTGTTTACTTAGAACGATGGTGGTAAATAAGATGATCCCTCATAATAATTTCAAGAAAGTGTTCCCCCTAACTGTGCACCGTTGCAACAGTTCGTTGTTTCGAAGCACCACGTGATGATCGGGTGTGATAGATTCCAACGTTCACACACAACGGGTGTAAGACAGATTTACACATGCAAACATTTAGGTTGACTTGACGAGCCTAGCATGTACAGACATGGCCTCGGAACACAGAAGACCGAAAGGTCGAGCATGAGTCGTATAGAAGATACGATCAACATGAAGATGTTCACCGATGTTGACTAGTCCGTCTCACGTGATGATCGGACACGGCCTAGTTAACTCGGATCGTGTTATACTTAGATGACTGGAGTGATGTCTATCTGAGTGGGAGTTCATTGAACAATTTGATTAGATGAACTTAATTATCATGAACTTAGTCTAAAATCTTTACAACATGTATTGTAGATCAAATGGACAACGTTGTCCTCAACTTCAACGCGTTCCTAGAGAAAACCAAGCTGAAAGACGATGGCAGCAACTATACGGACTGGGTCCGGAACCTGAGGATCATCCTCATAGCTGGCAAGAAAGATTATGTCCTACAAGGAACGCTAGGTGAAGCACCTGCTCTCCTTGCAGAACAAGACGTTATGAACGCTTGGCAGACACGTGCTGATGATTACTCCCTCGTTCAGTGAGGCATGCTTTACAGCTTAGAACCGGGGCTCCAAAAGCATTTTGAGCGACACGGAGCATATGAGATGTTCGAAGAGCTGAAAATGGTTTTCCAAGCTCATGCCCGGGTCGAGAGATATGAAGTCTCTGACAAGTTCTTCAGCTGTAAGATGGAGGAAAATAGTTCTGTCAGTGAGCACATACTCAAAATGTCTGGGTTGCATAACCGCTTGACTCAGCTGGGAGTTAATCTCCCGGATGACGCGGTCATTAACAGAATCCTTCAGTCGCTTCCACCAAGCTACAAGAGCTTTGTGATGAACTTCAATATGCAGGGGATGGAAAAGACCATTCCTGAGGTATTTGCAATGCTGAAATCAGCAGAGGTAGAAGTCAAAAAGGAACATCAAGTGTTGATGGTGAATAAAACCACTAAGTTCAAGAAAAGCAAGGGCAAGAAGAACTTCAAGAAGGACGGCAAGGGAGTTGCCGCGCCCGGTAAGCAAGCTGCCGGGAAGAAGCCAAAGAATGGACTCAAGCCCGAGACTGAGTGCTTTTATTGCAAGGGAAGTGGTCACTGGAAGCGGAACTACCCCAAATACTTAGCGGACAAGAAGGCCGACATCACAAAAGGTATATGTGATATACATGTAATTGATCTGTACCTTACCAGTACTCGTAGTAGCTCCTGGGTATTTGATACCGGTGCGGTTGCTCACATTTGTAACTCAAAGCAGGAGCTGCGGAATAAGCAGAGACTGGCGAAGGACGAGGTGACGATGCGCGTCGGGAATGGTTCCAAGGTCGATGTGATCGCCGTCGGCACGCTACCTCTACATTTACCTACAGGATTAGTTTTAAACCTCAATAATTGTTATTTAGTGCCAGCTTTGAGCATGAATATTGTATCAGGATCTCGTTTAATACGAGATGGCTACTCATTTAAATCCGAGAATAATGGTTGTTCTATTTATATGAGAGATATGTTTTATGGTCATGCTCCGATGGTGAATGGTTTATTCTTAATGAATCTCGAGCGTAATGCTACACATATTCATAGTGTGAATACCAAAAGATGTAAGGTTGATAATGATAGTCCCACATACTTGTGGCACTGCCGCCTTGGTCACATAGGTGTCAAATGCATGAAGAAGCTCCATGCAGATGGACTTTTAGAGTCTCTTGATTACGAATCATTTGACACGTGCGAACCATGCCTCATGGGTAAGATGACCAAGACTCCGTTCTCAGGAACAATGGAGCGAGCAACCAACTTATTGGAAATCATACATATAGATGTGTGCGGTCCAATGAGTGTTGAGGCTCGCGGTGATTATCGTTATGTTCTCACCCTCACTGATGACTTGAGTAGATATGGGTATGTCTACTTAATGAAACACAAGTCTGAGACCTTTGAAAAGTTCAAGGAATTTCAGAGTGAGGTTGAGAATCAACGTGATAGGAAAATCAAGTTCTTGCGATCAGATCGTGAGGGAGAATACTTGAGTCACGAATTTGGCACACACTTAAGAATTTGTGGAATAGTTTCACAACTCACGCCGCCTGGAACACCTCAGCGTAATGGTGTGTCCGAACGTCGTAATCGCACTCTATTAGATATGGTGCGATCTATGATGCCTCTTACCGATTTACCGCTATCATTTTGGGGCTATGCTTAGAGACTGTCGCATTCACTTTAAATAGGGCTCTGTCGAAATCCATTGAGACGACACCGTATGAATTATGGTTTGGGAAGAAACCTAAGCTGTCGTTTCTAAAAGTTTGGGGATGCGATGCTTATGTCAAGAAACTTCAACCTGAAAAGCTCGAACCCAAGTCGGAAAAATGTGTCTTCATAGGATACCCTAAAGAAACTATTGGGTATACCTTCTACCTTAGATCCGAAGGCAAGATCTTTGTTGCCAAGAATGGATCCTTTCTAGAGAAAGAGTTTCTATCAAAAGAAGTAGGTGGGAGGAAAGTAGAACTCGATGAAGTATTACCTCTTGAACCGGAAAGTGGCGCAACTCAGGAAAATGTTCCTGAGGTGCCTGCACCGACTAGAGACGAAGTTAATGATGATGATCATGAAACTTCAGATCAAGTTGCTGTTGGAAATATGCCCTAGAGGCAATAATAAATTGGTTATTATTATATTTCCTTGTTCATGATAATCGTTTGTTATCCATGCTAGAATTGTATTGATAGGAAACTCAGATACATGTGTGGATACATAGACAACACCATGTCCCTAGTAAGCCTCTAGTTGACTAGCTCGTTGATCAATAGATGGTTACGGTTTCCTGACCATGGACATTGGATGTCGTTGATAACGGGATCACATCATTAGGAGAATGATGTGATGGACAAGACCCAATCCTAATCATAGCACTAGATCGTGTAGTTCGTATGCTAAAGCTTTTCTAATGTCAAGTATCATTTCCTTAGACCATGAGATTGTGAAACTCCCGGATACCGTAGGAGTGCTTTGGGTGTGCCAAACGTCACAACATAACTGGGTGGCTATAAAGGTACATTACAGGTATCTCCGAAAGTGTCTGTTGGGTTGGCACGAATCGAGACTGGGATTTGTCACTCCGTGTAAACGGAGAGGTATCTCTGGGCCCACTCGGTAGGACATCATCATAATGTGCACAGTGTGATCAAGGAGTTGATCACGGGATGATGTGTTACGGAACGAGTAAAGAGACTTGTCGGTAACGAGATTGAACAAGGTATCGGGATACCGATGATCGAATCTCGGGCAAGTATCGTACCGATAGACAAAGGGAATTGTATACGGGTTTGATTAAGTCCTTGACATCATGGTTCATCCGATGAGATCATCGTGGAACATGTGGGAGCCAACATGGGTATCCAGATCCCGCTGTTGGTTATTGACCGGAGAACGTCTCGGTCATGTCTGCATGTCTCCCGAACCCGTAGGGTCTACACACTTAAGGTTCGATGACGCTAGGGTTATAAAGGAAGTTTATATGTGGTTACCGAATGTTGTTCGAAGTCCCGGATGAGATCCCGGACATCACGAGGAGTTCCGGAATGGTCCGGAGGTAAAGATTTATATATGGGAAGTCCTGTTTTGGTCACCGGAAGAGTTTCGGGGTTTATCGGTAACGTATCGGGACCACCGGGAGGGTCCCGGGGGTCCACCAAGTGGGGCCACCTGCCCGGGTGGGGGGGCACATGGGCTGTAGGGAGTGCTCCTTGGCCTACATGGGCCAAGGGCACCAGCCCCACTAAGGCCCATGCGCCTAGAAGGGGAGAGGGGGCAAACCCTAAGGGCAGATGGGCCCTAAGGCCCATACACCCTGCGCCTCCCTCTCCTCCCCCCTCTTGGCCGCCACCCCTTGGCCATCTACGGCTGCCGCCCCCCCTAGGGGTGGGAACCCTAGAGGAGGCGCAGCCCCTCCCCTTCCCTATATATATTGAGGCATTGGGCTGCCCAGAATACACGCGATTCGATCTCTCGTTGGTGCAGCCCTGCATCTCTTCTTCCTCCTCTTCTGTGGTGCTTGGCGAAGCCCTGCAGGATAGCCACGCTCCTCCATCACCACCACGCCGTTATGATGCTGCTGGATGGAGTCTTCTCTTCCTCAACCTCTCCCTCTCTCCTTGCTGGATCAAGGCGTGGGAGACGTCACCGGGCTGTACGTGTGTTGAACGCGGAGGTGCCGTCCGTTCGGCACTAGGATCATCGGTGATTTGGATCACGACGAGTACGACTCCATCAACCCCGTTCACTTGAACGCTTCCGCTTAGCGATCTACAAGGGTATGTAGATGCACTCTCCTTCCCCTCGTTGCTAGTCTCTCCATAGATAGATCTTGGTGACTACGTAGGAAAATTTTGAATTTCTGCTACGTTCCCCAACAGTGGCATCATGAGCCAGGTCTATGCGTAGTTTCTATGCACGAGTAGAACACAAAGTAGTTGTGGGCGTTGATTTTGTTCAATATGCTTGCCGTTACTAGTCTTATCTTGATTCGGCGGCATCGTGGGATGAAGCGGCCCGGACCAACCTTACACGTACTTCTTACGTGAGACCGGTTCCACCGACAACACATGCACTAGTTGCATAAGGTGGCTGGCGGGTGTCTGTCTCTCCCACTTTAGTCGGATCGGATTCGATGAAAAGGGTCCTTATGAAGGGTAAATAGCAATTGGCATATCACGTTGTGGTCTTTGCGTAGGTAAGAAACGTTCTTGCTAGAAACCCATAGCAGCCACGTAAAACATGCAAACAACAATTAGAGGACGTCTAACTTGTTTTTGCAGGGTATGCTATGTGATGTGATATGGCCAAAAGGATGTGATGAATGATATATGTGATGTATGAGATTGATCATGTTCTTGTAATAGGAATCACGACTTGCATGTCGATGAGTATGACAACCGGCAGGAGCCATAGGAGTTGTCTTAATTTATTTATGACCTGCGTGTCAACATAAACGTCATGTAATTACTTTACTTTATTGCTAACCGTTAGCTAGTAGTAGAAGTAATAGTTGGCGAGGCAACTTCATGAAGACACGATGATGGAGATCATGGTGTCATGCCGGTGACGATGATGATCATGGAGCCCCGAAGATGGAGATCAAAAGGAGCAAAGTGATGATGGCCATATCATGTCACTATTTGATTGCATGTGATGTTTATCATGTTTATACATCTTATTTGCTTAGAACGACGGTAGTAAATAAGATGATCCCTCATTAAAATTTCAAGAAGTGTTCCCCCTAACTGTGCACCGTTGCGAAAGTTCGTCGTTTCGAAGCACCACGTGATGATCGGGTGTGATAGATTCCAACGTTCACATACAACGGGTGTAAGACAGATTTACACACGCGAAACACTTAGGTTGACTTGACGAGCCTAGCATGTACAGACATGGCCTCGGAACACAGAAGACCGAAAGGTCGAGCATGAGTCGTATAGAAGATACGATCAACATGAAGATGTTCACCGATGTTGACTAGTCCGTCTCACGTGATGATCGGACACGGCCTAGTTGACTCGGATCATGTAATCACTTAGATGACTAGAGGGATGTCTATCTGAGTGGGAGTTCATAAGATGAACTTAATTATCCTGAACATAGTCAAAAGGATTTTGCAAATTATGTCGTAGCTCACGCTTTAGTTCTACTGTTTAGATATGTTCCTAGAGAAAATTTAGTTGAAAGTTGATAGTAGCAATTATGCGGACTAGGTCCGTAAACTGAGGATTGTCCTCATTGCTTCATAGAAGGCTTATGTCCTTAATGCACCGCTCAGTGTGCTGAACCTCGAACGTTGTCTGTGGATGTTGCGAACATCTGACATACACATTTTGATAACTACGTGATAGTTCAGTTAAACGGTTTAGAGTTGAGGCACCGAAGACGTTTTTGAAACGTCGCGAAACATATGAGATGTTTCGAGGGCTGAAATTGGGATTTCAGGCTCGTGCCCACGTCAAGAGGTATAAGACCTCCGACGATTTTCTTAGCCTGCAAACTAAGGGAGAAAAGCTCAATTGTTGAGCTTGTGCTCAGATTGTCTGAGTACAACAATCATTTGAATCGAGTGGGAGTTGATCTTCCAGATAAGATAGTGATGTTTCTCCGAAGTCATTACCACCAAGCTGCTAGAGCTTCGTGATGAACTATAATCGGGGACATATATGATGATCCTTGAAATATCCGATGTTTGACACCGCGAAAGTAGAAATCAAGAAAGGAGCATCAATTGTTGATGGTTGGTGAAACCACTAGTTTCAAGAAGGGCAAGGGCAAGAAGGGATACTTCATGAAACGGCAATTCAGCTGCTGCTCTAGTGAAGAAACCCAAGGTTGAACCCAAACCCGAGACTAAGTGCTTCTGTAATAAGGGGAACAGCCACTGGAGCAGAATTACCCTAGATACTTGGTAGATGAGAAGGCTGGCAAGGTCGATAGAAGTATATTGGATATACATTGTGTTGATGTGTACTTTACTAGTACTCCTAGTAGCACCAGGGTATTAGATACCGGTTCGGTTGCTAAGTGTTAGTAACTCGAAATAAAAGCTACGGAATAAACGGAGACTAGCTAAAGGTGAGCTGACGATATGTGTTGGAAAGTGTTTCCAATGTGGATATGATCAAATATCGTACGCTCCCTCTACCATCGAGATTGGTGTTTGCGTTGAGCATAGACATGATTGGATTATGTCTATCGCAATACGGTTATTCATTTAAGGAGAATAATGGTTACTCTGTTTATTTGAATAATACCTTCAATGGTCTTGCACCTAAAATGAATGGTTTATTGAATCTCGATCGTAGTGATACACATGTTCATGCCAAAAGATAGTAATGATAGTACCACCTACTTGTGGCACTGCCACGTAAGTCATATCGGTATAAAACGCATGAAGAAGCTCCATGTTGATGGATCTTTGGGCTCACTCGTTTTTGAAAAGTTTGAGACATGCGAACCATGTCTATTGGTGTATATGCATGAAGAAACTCCATGCAAATGGACCGTTTGGACTCACTTGATTTTGAATCACTTGAGACATGCAAATCATACCACATGGGCAAGATGACTGAAAGCCTCGTTTTCAGTAAAATGGAACTAGAAAGCAACTTGTTGGAAGTAATACATTTTGATGTGTGCAGTCCAATGAGTGCTGAGGCATGTAGTGGATATCGTTATGTTCTTACTTCACAGATGATTTGAGTAGATGTTGAGTATATTTACTTGATGAATCACGAGTCTGAATTATTGAAAAGGTTCAAGTAATTTCAGGGTGAAGTTGAAAGATCATCGTGACAAGTGGATAAAAGATCTATGATATGATCATAGAGATGAATATCTGAATTACGAGTTTGGCACAGAATTAAGACATTGTGGAAATTGTTTCACAACTAATACAGCCTGGAACACCATAGTGTGATGGTGTGTCCGAACATCATAACTGCACCCTATTGGATATGATGCATACCATGATGTCTCTTATCGAATTACCACGATAGTTTATGGGTTAGGCATTAAAGACAACCACATTCACTTTAAAAGGGGCACCACGTAATTCTGATGAGGTGACACCATATGAACTATGGTTTAGAGAAACCTAAGCTGTCATTTCTTAAAAGTTTTGGGGCTGCGACGCTTATGTGAAAAAGTTTCAGGATGATAAGCTCTTCAGGAGGATAAGCTCGAACCCAAAGCGGATAAATGCATCTTCATAGGACACCCAAAACAGTTGGGTATACCTCCGGTCTCAGATCCGAAAGCAATAAGGGATTGTTTCAAGAATCGGGTCCTTTCTCGAGGAAAGGTTTGTCTCGAGAATTGAGTGGGAGGATAGTGGAGACTTGATGAGGTTATTGAACCATTACTTCAACTAGTGTATAGCAGGGCACAAAGAGTTGTTCCTGTGGCACCTACACCAATTGAAGTGGAAGCTTATGATAGTGATCATGAAACTTCCGATCAAGTCACTACCAAACCTCGTAGGATGACAAGGATGCGTACTACTTCAGAGTGGTACGTAATCCTGTCTTGGAAGTCATGTTGCTAGGCAACAATGAACCTACAAGCTATGGAGAAGCGATGGTGGGCCTGGATTCCAAAATGGCTCGAGGCCATATAATCCGAGAGAGGATCCATATATGAAAACGAAGTGTAGACTTTGGAAGAACTACTTGATGGTCGTAAGGCTGTTGAGTACAGATGGATTTTAAAAGGAAGACAGACAATGATGGTAAGTGTCACCATTGAGAAAGCTCGACTTGTCGTTAAGATGTTTTTCCGACAAGTTCAAGGAGTTGACTACGATGTGACTTTCTCACTCGTAGCGATGCTAAGAGTCTGTTGGAATTATATTAGCGATTACTGCTTTATTTATGAAATCTTGCAGATAGGATGTAAAAAACATTGTTTCCTCGACGTTTTTCTTGAGGAAAGGTTGTATGTGATACAACCGGAAGGTTTTGTCAATCCTGAAAGATGCTGATAAGTATGCAAAGCTCCAGCAATCCTTCTAAGGACTGGAGTAAGCATCTCGGAGTTGGAATGTATGCTTTGATGAGATGATCAAAGATTTTGGGTTTATACAAAGTTTATGAGAAACTTGTATTTCCAAAGAAGTGAGTGGGAGCACTATAGAATTTCTGATGAGTATATGTTGTTGACATATTGATGATCAGAAATGACGTAGAATTTCTGGAAAGCATATAGGGTTATTTGAAAAGTGTTTTTCAATGGAAAGCCTGGATTAAGCTACTTGAACATTGAGCATCAAGATCTATAAGGATAGATCAAAATGCTTAATGGTACTTTCAAATGAGCACATACCTTGACATGATCTTGAAGGTGTTCAAGATGGATCAGTCAAAAAAGGAGTTCTTGCCTGAGTTCTAAGGTATGAAGTTAAGACTTAAAGCTCGACCACGGCAGAATAGAGAGAAAGGACGAAGGTCGTCCCCTATGCTTAAGACGTAGGCTCTACAGTATGTTATGCTGTGTACCGCACCTGAAGTGTGCCTTGCCATGAGTCAGTCAAGGGGTACAAGAGTGATCCAAGAATGGATCACAGGACAGCGGTCAAAGTTATCCTTAGTAACTAGTGGACTAAGGAATTTTCTCGATTATGGAGGTGGTAAAAGAGTTCGTCGTAAAGGGTTACGTCGATGCAAGCTTGACACCTATCCGGATAGCTCTGAGTAGAGATACCGGATACGTATAATGGAGCAACAATTTAGAATAGCTCCAAGTAGAACAGTTATTTGGAATAGCTCCAAATAGAACGTGGTAGCTACATCTAGGAGATGACATAGAGATTTGTAAAGCACACACGGATCTGAAAGGTTCAGACCCGTTGACTAAAACCTCTCTCACAAGCAACATGATCAAACCCAGAACTCATTGAGTGCTAATCACATAGTGATGTGAACTAGATTATTGACTCTAGTAAACTCTTTGGATGTTGGTTACATGGCGATGTGACCTGTGAGTGTTAATCACATGGCGATGTGAACTAGATTATTGACTCTAGTGCAAGTGGGAGACTGTTGGAAATATGCCCTAGAGGCAATAATAAATTAGTTATTATTATATTTCCTTGTTCATGATAATCGTTTATTATCCATGCTATAATTGTATTGATAGGAAACTCAGATACATGTGTGGATACATAGACAACACCATGTCCCTAGTAAGCCTCTAGTTAACTAGCTCGTTGATCAATAGATGGTTACGGTTTCCTGACCATGGACATTGGATGTCATTGATAACGGGATCACATCATTAGGAGAATGATGTGATGGACAAGACCCAATCCTAAGCCTAGCACAAAGATCGTGTAGTTCGTATGCTAAAGCTTTTCTAATGTCAAGTATCATTTCCTTAGACCATGAGATTGTGCGACTCCCGGATACTGTAGGAATGCTTTGGGTGTACCAAACGTCACAACGTAACTGGGTGACTATAAAGGTCCACTACAGGTATCTCCGAAAGTGTCTGTTGGGTTGGCACGAATCGAGACTGGGATTTGTCACTCCGTGTAAACGGAGAGGTATCTCTGGGCCCACTCGGTAGGACGTCATCATAATGTGCACAATATGATCAAGGAGTTGATCACGGGATGATGTGTTATGGAACGAGTAAAGAGACTTGCCGGTAACGAGATTGAACAAGGTATCAGATACCGACGATCGAATCTCGGGCAAGTACAATACCGCTAGACAAAGGGAATTGTATACGGGATTGATTAAGTCCTTGACATCGTGGTTCATCCAATGAGATCATCGTGGAACATGTGGGAGCCAACATGGGTATCCAGATCCCGCTGTTGGTTATTGACCGGAGAACGTCTCGGTCATGTCTGCATGTCTCCCGAACCCGTAGGGTCTACACACTTAAGGTTCGATGACGCTAGGGTTATAAAGGAAGTTTGTATGTGGTTACCGAATGTTGTTCGGAGTCCCGGATGAGATCCCGGACGTCACGAGGAGTTCCGGAATGGTCCGGAGGTAAAGATTTATATATGGGAAGTCCTGTTTTGGTCACCGGAAGAGTTTCGGGGTTTATCGGTAACGTACCGGGACCACCGGGAGGGTCCCGGGGGTCCACCAAGTGGGGCCACCTGCCCCGGAGGCTTGCATGGGACAAGAGTGGTGAGGGACCAGCCCCTTAGTGGGCTGGTGCGCCTCCCACAAGGGCCCATGGCGCCTAAGAGGTGGAAAGGGGCAAACCCTAAGGGGATATGGGCCTTAGGGCCCATATTGGTGCGCCTCCCTCTCCCCTCCCCTCTTGGCCGCCACCCTTGTTCCCCATCTAGGGCTGCCGCCCCCCCTAGGGGTGGGAACCCTAGAGGGGGCGCAGCCCTCCCCTTCCCTATATATATTGAGGCAAAGGGCTGCCCACAACATGTGATTCGATCTCTCTTGGTGCAGCCTTGCATCCCTCTCTTCCTCCTCTTCTGCGGTGCTTGGCGAAGCCCTGTAGGATTGCCACGCTCCTCCATCACCACCACGCCGTTGTGCTGCTGCTGGATGGAGTCTTCCTCAACCTCTCCCTCTCTCCTTGCTGGATCAAGGCGTGGGAGACGTCACCGGGCTGTAGGTGTGTTGAACGCGGAGGTGCCGTCCGTTCGGCACTTGGTCATCGGTGATTTGGATCATGACGAGTACGACTCCATCAACCCCGTTCACTTGAACGCTTCCGCTTAGCGATCTACAAGGGTATGTAGATGCACTCTCCTTCCCCTTGTTGCTGGTCTCTCCATAGATAGATCTTGGTGACACGTAGGAAAATTTTGAATTTCTGCTACGTTCCCCAACAGTGGCATGGCCGAAGAGGCGGCACGCGTCTCCGGGGTTTGGCCCCCCTCATGGACGGCGCCACCGCCGGCACCTGGAGGGGGGAAACAGACGCGTCGGGTCTACACGGAGGGGATCTTGCTGTGGGTCTGGCCCGGATGTTGCTTCAAAGTGTTCCTATGGGCTGACCTAACACAACCGGGTGGAGAGGTCCACTAGTCAAAGCCCGCCCGTGCAAAGTCAAAGGGCTAGATCCCGTGGTCAAACGCTATAGGGTTAGGCGGGACGGGGGCCCTGGGGGCGTAGCAATGCCACCGGAGGGTCGCACTGCGCCCTCATACATGCGGGGTGGTGTGGTGGCATGTCCGAAGAGGCGACACACATCTCCGAGGTGTGCCCCCCCTCACGGACGGCGATGACACGGTAGTAGACGTTCTGCGGTAACGATGCGGCGTGAATATTATTAAATACTCGGAGCGCGATAAAATCATGAGTTTTTTACACGACGTGGGCACATGTGTTATAGGACCGATGGTAATTTTTCATAATTTTTCATGATGGAGAAGTATCTGAACACTTCCCTCTATGCGGATTGCTCTTCGCGTGTCTACAACTGTGGCTGGCGGCCTCCGGGGGCTAGCATGCCGTCAAATCTTGCGTAGGCAGCCTCTCACAAGTCTAGAAGTGTTGTGGCGGTTGCAAACGCCCGACACGCATCTCCGGGGTGTGGCCCCCCTAATGGACGGCGCCGCCACCGGCACCTGGAGGGGGAAAACGGACGCATCGGGTCTACACGGAGGGGATGTAGCAGCCGGTTTGGCCCGGATGTTGCTCCCAGGTGTCCCTCTAAGCTGATCTGACACAACCGGGTGGAGAGGTCCACTGTTCAAAGCCCGTCCGTGGAAAGTCAAAGGGCTAGATCTCGTGGTCAACCACTCCAGCGTTAGGCGGGACGGGGGCCCTGGGGGGGGGGGTAGCAATGCCACCGGAGCGTCGCACCGGGCGCTCATACATGCGGGGTGGTGTGGTGGCATGCCCGAAGAGGCGGCACGCGTCTTCGGGGTGTGGCCCTCCCTCATGGACGGCGATGACACGGTAGTAGACGTTGTGCAGTAACGATGCGGCGTGAATATTATTAAATACTCGGAGCGCGATAAAATCATGAGTTTTTCACACGACGTGGGCACATGTGCTATCGGACTGATGGTAATTTTTCATAATTTTTTGTGATGGAGAAGTATCTGAACACTTCCCTCTACGCGGATTGCTCTTCGTGCGTCTACGACTATGGCCGGCGGCCTCCGGGGGCTAGCATGCCGCCAAATCTTGCGTAGGCGGTCTCTCAAAAGTCTGGAAGTGTTGTGGCGGTTGCAAACGCCCGACACGTGTCTCCGGGGTGTGCCCCCCTCACGGACGGCGCCGCCGCCTGCACCTGGAGGGTGGAAACGGACGCGTCGGGTCTACAAGGAGGGGATGTAGCTGTGGGTCTGGCCCGGATGTTGCTCCCAGGTGTTCCTATGGGCTTACCTGATAAAACCGGGTGGAGAGGTCCACTGGTCAAAGCCCGTTCGTGGAAAGTCAAAGGGCTAGATCTTGTGGTCAACCGCTCCAGGGTTAGGCGGGACGGGGGCCCTGGGGGGGGGGGTAGCAATGCCACTGGAGCGTCGCACTGGGCCCTCATACATGTCGTACGGTGTTGTGGAATGTCCGAAGAGGCGACACTCGTCTCCGGGGTGTGGCACCCCTCACGGATGGCACCGCCGCCGGCACCTGGAGGGGGGAAACGAACGCGTTGGGTCTACACAGAGGGGATGTAGCTGTGGGTTTGGCCCGGATGTTGCTCCCAGGTGTCCCTCTGGGCTGACCTGACACAACCTGGTGGAGAGATCCACTGGTCAAAGCCCGTCCACGGAAAGTCAAAGTGCTAGATCTCGTGATCAACCGGTCCAGGGTTAGGTGGGACGGGGGCCCTGGGAGGGTAGCAATGCCACCGGAGCGTCGCACCAGACCCTCATACATGCGGGGTGGTGTTGTGGCATGTCCGAAGAGGCGGCACGCGTCTCCGGGACGTGGCCCCCCTCACGGACGGCGCCGCCGGCGGCACCTAGAGGGGGAAACGGACGCGTCGGGTCTACACGGAGGGGATGTAGCTGTGGGTTTGGCCCGGATGTTGCTCCCAGGTGTCCCTTTGTGCTGACCTGACACAACCGCGTGGATAGGTCCACTGTTCAAAGCCCGTCCGTGGGAAGTCAAAGGGTTAGATATCGTGGTCAACCGCTCCAGGGTTAGGCGGGACGGGGGCCCTGGGGGTAGCAATGCCACCGGAGCGTCGCACCGGCCCCTCATACATGCGGGGTGGTGCGGTAGCATGTCCGAAGAGGTGGCACGCGTCTCCGGGGTTTGGCGCCCCTCACGGACGGCGCCACCGCCGGCACCTGGAGGGGGGAAACGGGCGCGTCGGGTCTACACGGAGGGGATCTTGCTGTGGGTCTGGCCCGGATGTTGCTCCAAAGTGTTCCTATGGGCTGACCTAACACAACCGGGTGGAGAGGTCCACTGGTCAAAGCCCGTCCGTGTAAAGTCAAAGTCCAACCGCCACCGACACCTGGAGGGGGGAAACGGACACGTCGGGTCTACACGGAGGGGATGTAGCTGTCGGTTTGGCCCGGATGTTGCTTCCAAGTGTCCCTCTGAGCTGACCTGACACAACCGGGTGGAGAGGTCCACTGTTCAAAGCCCGTACGTGGAAAGTCAAAGGGCTAGATCTCGTGGTCAACCGCTCCAGGGTTAGGCGGGACGGGGGCCCTGGGGCGGTAGCAATGCCACCGGAGCGTCGCACCGGCCCCTCATACATGCGGGGTGGTGTTGTGGCATGTCCGAAGAGGCGGCACGCGTCTCCGGGACGTGGCCCCCCTCACGGACGGCGCCGCCGCCGGCATGTGGAGGGGGGAAATGGACGCGTCGGGTCTACATGGAGGGGATGTAGCTGTGGTTTGGCCTGGTTGTTTCTCCCAGTTGTCCCCGCACGAAGCATCTCCCTCCAAAGGATTTGGATCCGCCGCCGCCCCCACCCCCACCCCCCGTCGACGACCCCCTCCCCCTTCAGTCACCTGACCTACTAAGCTCCAGATCAAGCACGCAAGGCGGCGGCCGTGCGCTCCCAGACCCGCGACCAGGCCACGGCCTCGGCGGATGAAGGTGCTCGAGTTCGGCGCCTCCCCTCCCCTCCCCTCCCCTCTGTGTGGTTCCGGGAGAGGAGAGGGCCGAGCGGCGTTAAAACATAAAAAACATGCAAAAGGAAAAATATAACTATAAAAAACATCAAAAAATTTATATGAAATAGAAAAACATAAATAAGAAAAAATATAAAATATTAAAAACATTAAAAAATTAAAAAAAATAACTATGCCTACGGCTAAGCCGTTGGCATAGGTGCCACGTGGCATCGCTAGATATGCCGACGGCTTAGCCGTCGACATAGTTGCCCTTATCCATCCGCGGTCGCCCCTCCACCACTCATTCCTCCCCGACCCTAGAGCCCGACCCGCGCCGCCGCCAGAGACCGACCAGCACCGCCGCCGACGCTCCCCGTCGCCCGCCTCGCTCCCCGCCGCCCGCCACCGCTCCACCCGCGCCACTCCCCTTCCCTCACCCCTCCCCGCCTACATCCCCGGCCCTTCTCGCGCCACCGCCGCCATGCTGTCGCCACCTCGTCTCCGCGCCGCCGCGACCACCCCCTCCACCCACCACCACCCCGTCCCCCCGCCACCTCTCGCCGGCGCCGTCCACCACCCCCGACCCCGCACCCTCCCTGTGTCCTGCCCCGACCCCATGCTAGGGGGCGCGGGAGCTAAGAGGCGCCCCTCTGCCGACGCCCTGTTGCACCCCGGCCGGCCCCGTCCACCCTTCCCCGGCAGCTGCCCCCCGGCCTCCCTGCTGCCCGCTGCACCGGCGGCCAAGGTGAGCTTTTTTTTCTTCATTTTTTTGCATTTTGTTACTGTTTTTTTGCATAGATGGATATATATGTGATGAATGGATATATGCATGTACAGATTGATGGTGAAGTTTGTGATAGATGGATGCATTAATGGATATATTGGTCAAGTTTGTGAATTTGGAAACTTAGTTTAAAATATGGATAGATGATATTGGTCAAGTTTTTGAATATGTGCATGTATAGATTGATGGATATTGGTCAAGTTTTCCATTTTGTAAACACTTAGTTTAAAATATGGATGAATTGATGGATATTAGTAAGTTTTGTATTTGGTCAAGTTAGTGTTAGATGGAAGCAATTCGAGGCACTTGGTTTCTAAAATACTTAATGAAGCTTTTTTTTACAATTTGACATGTTGTTTCATGTTCATTCATAATGTTGTGTCAATGCTTAATGTGAGGTGATGACCTAATTTTTTTTCACTCGGTGTAATTAATAGGATTTGTGGTGTTCCATCTTCGTGGAGTGATCATCGACGTTGGAGGTGTTGGTCCACGATCATCCCTCTCCTTTGATCGACTACATCGGAGGGTGAGCAACAATTCCATGACCTTGCCCACTTTTTTCCATGTCACTAGATTAAATTTTCACATCAAGTCGCGTAACCTAGGTCTCCCGTCCGAAAGGGTTGCATCGATAAATATGCATTCAATTGCATATTTATCACCACAGCTCTTTCGGATTGTCCAGCGCTTTCCACGGACAGCCCGAGGATGTCACTAGTAGAAAAAGGGTCAAACGTGAAGCACATTAGTGCCGGTTTGTATTTGAGCTGGCACTAATGTATACATTAGTGCCGGTTCCAACAGCTAGCTGGGCCACTTTCATTAGTACCGGTTCATGGCGAACCTTTAGCACCGATTCGTGCCACGAACCGGTACTAATGAGAGTGGTGGCAGCATGTTGTAGACTGGGGCCCCTCCAGCCCCTTTAGTACCGGTTCTTGGCACGAACCGGTACTAAAGGTCGTCCTACATAAACCCTTCCTCCACCCGAGCTCGCTCTGTTCTTCACCTTTCCCCTCTCCTCTCTGTTCTTTCCCTCTTCCTCTCAAGCTCATCACACATTTTGCCCAAAATTTGTCAAGATTTGAAGGCCCCCATCCATTCAAATGATCAAAAAGGTTAGCAACTTTGTCCTTTCATCTCTCATTGCTAGATTAGCTCTTGCAATGCTTTATATAGTGATTAATTTGTGAGTTTAGTAATTTGGGAGGATATATATATATGTGCTAGTATTTGATTTATATGCAATTTGAGGTTAACAATAACACTTAGTTTGCATCCATCATAACCACCGTCGATCGCCCGCACCGTCCCGTCGCCGGCACCACCTTGTGGTGAGCCTCTTGTTCATGAAAATTTATATAAAAATTGATGTTTGTGTGATTTGGATATATAGTTACTAATATAATTATCTTACCCATACGTTGTTTGTTATACATATAGTGCCATGGTTTTGATATCCGTCCCCGTCGGCCCTCATCCTTGTTATGATTCGGATGTGGTATATATATTCTCTTTTAAAACTAGTTGCATTTCGTGTTTATGACAAATTATGCCCATCAAGTTGATATAGAAATTTTTTCTAGGAGGTATGTGAACCGGAAATTCCAACCAACCCTATTGTCGAGAGGTTAAATTTAGTTGAAAGAGAAAATGAGTACTTGAAAGAAAAATTGAAAAGAATTGAGGGGGAGAAGATGGAATTGGAGTTGCATGTTGCCGATGTCGACGATGATCACAAGATCAAGATGGAGAAAATGCGCTTGAAGATTAGAAAGATTAGAAAATATGCCATCGATAGTGAGGCTTGGTATCATTATGCTGTTGGATCCATTGTTAGCTTAGTTGCGATCTTGATCGTATTTGTTGTTGCATTTAAATGCTTTAGCTAGAGAGTTATTTGTTTGTTGCATTTAAGTGTTGTATGAACTTTATGTATGAACTTGTATTAATTTGGTCTATTCGGTGTTGTGTAATGAAGATGAGCCGGCAATGGATGTACGATGACCGATGCTCTCCCCAGTTCGTTGAGGGCGTGCATACTTTTCTGCTTGCGACTGAGGCAAACAAGCGGGCGGATGGTTTTATGCCTTGTCCATGTGCTTGCTGTAAGAATGGTCACAATTACTCTATGTCAAGAACCATTCACATCCACCTGTTTAAGTCCGGTCTCATGCCCCACTATAATGTTTGGACCAAGCATGGAGAAAGAGGGGTTATGATGGAAGACAATGAAGAAGAAGAGGACGACGACAGCTATCCTGGCCATGGGTTCCCTGAATACGATGATACAACAATGGGGGAAGAAGCTGAGCCGGTAATGCGGGAAGAAGCTGAGCCGGCAATGCGGGAAGAAGCTGAAGAAGAGGCATCAGATGAGCCCGTTGATGATGTAGGTCGGGCCATTGCCGATGCAAAGAGAAACTGTGCAAGTGATTTGGAGAAGAAGAAGTTGCAGCGCATGTTAGAGGATCACAAAAAATTGTTGTACCCGAATTGCGTAGGTGACAAGAAAAAGCTGGGCACCACACTGGAATTGCTGCAATGGAAGGCAGAGAATGGTGTATCTGACAAGGGATTTGGAAAGTTGCTGGTAATGATAAAGGATATGCTTCCAAAGGACAACGAATTGCCCGAGAGTACGTACGAAGCAAAGAAGGTTGTCTGCCCTCTAGGGTTAGAGGTGCAGAAGATACATGGATGCCCTAATGATTGCATCCTCTACCGCGGTGAGTACGAGGATTTGAACGCTTGCCCGGTATGTGGTGCATTGCGCTATAAGATCAGCCACGATGACCCTGGTGATGTCGAGGGCGAGCGCCCCAGGAAGAAGATTCCTGCCAAGGTGATGTGGTATGCTCCTATAATACCACGGTTGAAACGTTTGTTCCAAAACAAAGAGCATGCCAAGGCGATGCGATGGCACAGAGAAGACCGTAAGAAAGACGGAAAGTTGAGAGTACCCGCTGACGGATCGCAGTGGAGAAAAATCGAAAGAAAGTATGGGAAGGAGTTTGCAGATGACGCAAGGAGCGTATGGTTTGGTCTAAGCGCAGATGGCATTAATCCTTTTGGGGAGCAGAGCAGCAACCATAGCACCTGGCCTGTGACTCTATGTTTGTGTAACCTTCCTCCTTGGTTGTGCATGAAGCGGAAGTTCATTATGATGCCAGTGCTCATCCAAGGCCCTAAGCAACCCGGCAACGACATTGATGTGTACCTAAGGCCATTAGTTGAAGAACTCTTACAACTGTGGAATGGAACAAGTGTACGTGCGTGGGATGAGCACATGGGGGAAGAATTTGACCTGAAGGCATTGCTGTTCGTGACCATCAATGATTGACCTGCTCTCAGTAACCTTTCAGGACAGACAAACAAGGGATACCGCGCATGCACGCACTGTTTGGACGATACCGACAGTATATATTTGGCTAATTGTAAGAAGAATGTGTACCTGGGACATCGTCGATTTCTTCCGAGCAGGCATCCCGTAAGAAAGAAAGGCAAGCATTTCAAAGGTGAGGCGGATCACCGGACGAAGCCTCGCCAACGTACTGGTGCTGATGTACATGATATGGTCAAGGATTTGAAGGTGGTCTTTGGAAAGGGTCCTGGTGGACAACCTGTTCCAAATGACGCTGACGGACGCGCACCCATGTGGAAGAAGAAATCTATATTTTGGGACCTGCCCTATTGGAAAGACCTAGAGGTCCGCTCCGCAATCGACGTGATGCACGTGACGAAGAATCTTTGTGTGACCCTGCTTGGCTTCTTGGGCGTGTATGGGAAGACAAAAGATACACCTGAGGCACGAGAGGACCAGCAACGTATGCACGGAAAAGACGGCATACATCAGGGTCATGCAAGCTACGCTCTTACCAAAGAAAAGAAGGAAATCTTCTTTGAATGCCTGCTTAGTATTAAGGTACCGTCTGGCTTCTCGTCGAATATAAAGGGAATAATAAACATGGCAGAGAAAAAATTCCAGAACCTAAAGTCTCATGACTGCCACGTGATTATGACGCAACTGCTTCCGGTTGCATTGAGGGGGCTTCTACCGAAAAATGTTCGATTAGCCACTGTGAAGCTATGTGCATTTCTCAATGCAATCTCTCAGAAGGTAATCGATCCAGAAATCATACCAAGGTTAGAGAATGATTTGCTGCAATGTCTTGTCAGTTTCGAGTTGGTGTTCCCACCATCCTTGTTCAACATCATGACGCACGTCCTAGTTCACCTATGCGAAGAGATTAACGTTTTGGGTCCTGTATTTCTACACAATATGTTCCCCTTTGAGAGGTTCATGGGAGTCTTAAAGAAATATGTTCATAACCGTGCTAGGCCAGAAGGAAGCATCTCCAAGGGCCATCAAGATGAGGAGGTCATTGAGTTTTGTATTGAGTTTATTCCTGACCTTAAGCCGGTTGGTGTTCCTGAATCGCGGCATAAGGGCAGACTGGATGGAAAAGGCACGCTAGGAGGGGAACAAATAATATGTATGGACGGACATTCTCTCACTGAAGCACACTACATAGTTCTACAGAATTCTGCCTTGGTGGCTCTGTATATGGATGAACACAAGAATTTGCTACGCTCCAAACACCCGGAGCGGTCTGATGACTGGATTGCACGTGAACAAACCAGGAGTTCCGCCAGCTGGTTGCAGACACGTACCATGCATGACACCTCTATTGAAGATGACCTGTACTTGCTATCCCAGTTACCATCTTCGAATATAATGACTTTCAAAGGGTACGAGATAAATGGTAATACATTTTACACGATCGCCCAAGATAAGAAGAGCACCAACCAAAACAGTGGTGTCCGCTTTGATGCAGAAACCAAGACGGAAAAGGAAACATATTATGGTTATATACAGGACATATGGGAACTTGACTATCGACGTGGTTTGAAGGTCCCTTTGTTTCGGTGCAAATGGGTCAATATGACACGAGGCGGGGTAATGGAAGACCCGCAGTACGGAATGACAACAGTGGATCTCAACAATCTTGCGTATGCAGACGAACCATTCGTCCTAGTCAATGATGTGGCACAGGTTTTCTATGTGAAGGACATGTCTACCAAGCCAAGAAAATGAAAAGATAAGGAAGCGAATGCATCGTACGATGAGCCAAAGCGGCACATAGTTCTTTCTGGGAAGAGAAACATCATGGGAGTGGATGACAAGACAGACAAGTCAGAAGATTATGAAAAGTTTGATGAAATTGCTCCATTCACAGTGAATATTGACCCGAGCATCCCGTTAAATGATGAAGATTTTCCATGGTTACAGCGCAAAGGGACACACGCGAAGAAAAAGTTTCACACCCAAAGATCTGGGATGTGATCGGCTTCACTATCACCACTTTCTTCTGTGTTTCACACCCAGAAGGGAATCTCTGTAATAGTTAGGGTAGTTAATTATGTG
This sequence comes from Triticum urartu, assembly GCF_003073215.2. Taxonomy (NCBI): domain Eukaryota; kingdom Viridiplantae; phylum Streptophyta; class Magnoliopsida; order Poales; family Poaceae; genus Triticum; species Triticum urartu. Next base: position 38,777,107 of record NC_053023.1, on the reverse strand, counting down.
TTTTGACATTTGAAACGCAAAGAAATTTTATGTGCAAACAAATTCTTTCATGCCTTTACTGATTTTTAAAGTTAAGTTATTCACAAACTAGTGATTCACACTAATTTCAAATAATTCAAAATTTAAACTATTCAAATTTGAAAACTATGGGCACTAACAGAAAGTTTGTAATTTTTTGTACCTAAAGCAAAAATATTCACAAAGAAACTCTAAATACACAAAAAAACAACTCAAAATAAATAAAGCAAAAAAAAGCCCGCCTACTAGGCCAGAGCGGCCTGCATACGACTAGAAACCCAACCTGTTGTTGGGCCAGGATGCAGGCCTGCAAAGGCCCAGTAGGCCAACAGGGCAGCAAGAACATGTAGGCCCAGTAGGCCTGCTTTGGGGAGGAGCTCGAGAGAGCTACCGCACGGGGGTTTATAAACCAGTGTGTTCGCCCCTCGGCTAGCGAGGTGGGACTAAACTTGCGCACCGCACCTGCCTCAGTGCACCATCTTTAGTACCGGTTCATGGCACCAACCGGTACTAAAGGGGGGCCTTTAGTACCAGTTGGAGCCACCAACCGGTACTAAAGGGGGTGCGGTTCCCGCCGCTTGGCCTGGCCAAAACAGGCCTTTAGTACCGGTTGGTGGCTCCAACCGGTACTAAAGGTGCCTTCTATATATACAACACTTACGAAAATTTCATTCTCCCTCTGTTTCTTCCTCTGTTTCCCCATTGAAGCACCGCCCGCGCGCCCCGATCGATCGACACCGTCGCTGTCGCCACCCCCGTCCCCGTCGCCGCCCTCGTCTCCGTCGCCGCCCCGGGCCTGTCCCCGTCGCGCCGTCCCCGTGTCACGCCCCGGCCCGTCGCCGCCCCCGGTCGTCGCCTCGCCGTCGCCGTCGCCCCGCTGTGAGCTCTCCCCCTCTAACCCCTCTCCCTCGCCCCCGGCGGCCACCATGTGCGCTGCCCCTCCCCGAGCCCATACACACACACACAAGCATGATGAACACACACACACACGTACATATGTATGAATTAATGCATGTATATATTAGTATATACGTATTTTGTATGTTTAATTAGTTTAGATTTTTTAGATTATTATTTTTTCACTAGTATATATGTATGAATGCATGTTAGATGGATATAATTAGTGTTTAATTATTATGGAATTTTTTTCACTAGTATATATGTATGAATGCATGTATGATTGCGGACAAGTTCGTTCGTCAGTGCGGAGTTCTTGTGAAGGACCAACTCCCGATCTCCCTTCAAGAATGGAGAGAGCCAGCAAAGCCACGTCCAGATCTTACTTTTGTCGACGACAGACAAAAAAGTCTGCTTTGGGATACTCTCATGGAACATTTCACCCTACCAGATCATTTCACAGAAGCAGATGTGCAGAAAGTCAAGGACGCTGCTCTTAGGAAGATGGCTGTTGCATTCAAGAACCACAAGAATCGTGAATGGGACAAGTACGTCAAGGGAGGAAGGAAGACTCCAGTATTCGAGGGAACACTAGTGAATCAAAGTGCTCATTGGGACGATTTCGTGAAATTCAAGGATTCAGAATTATCTAAGGAACGGTCAAGAATAAACAAGGCCAATGCCGCAAAAAAGGATAAGTTCCATAAGCTGGGGCCAGGTGGCTATGCGGTGGGAATGCCTAAGTGGGATAAGTCTGAGAAAGAGATGCTGGATGCAAGTGTCACTCCAGAAACATTGAGCTTGCCCCCCCCCCCCAGGTGCAGGACTTGGTTCTATGCGCATGGGGGGGAGTTGGACCCGAAGACCGGCAAAGTTTCCAAGAAGGCATGTCTGGACGGAGCCGAAGATAAGCTACTTGTTGCAATAGAAGAGGCTCGATCCGGGTTGTTCGAGCCCAACAGAGAGAACGACGAGCTTACGCGTGCCCTGGGAAATCCTGAACACCCGGGAAGAACACGAGGCATGGGCGCTATTCCGTGGTATGAGGGGTTTTCGGACTGGAACGCCGACTATAGAACCCGTGCGAGAAAGAAGATTGCGGAGGAGAAGAAGAGGAAGATGGAGGAGGAGCAGAGGAAGCTCGACTATGAACGCCTTCAAGGCCTAGAATCAGCGCACGCGGACTTGGCAATCAAATTCCTACGGCAGCAGGAGCAGATCGACTCACTTAGCCAGCAAAGGGGGTCTCAGCAGCTGCAGCAGCTAGCGGATGATCCAGCATTGGATACCACCGCCCCATCCATGCCGAGAAGCAACGTGGGTTCCGCCCCGTTTGACGCAATGCTGGATAGATACCCCGTGGATAACACCACGGAGAACACTAACTGCGAGCTACACTTCAAAATTAAGAACATATCCTTGAAGGTGGCGGACGGCGTTGCTTATACAAATTCCCCCGATGCAACCTTCCATTGCAACCCGATTCCAGCAGGCTATGCTCGTGTCATGGTTGATGAGGTGGTGGACCAATATTCGGGGCTAGAGCTTGACATTCCTGGAGGTGACGAGGAGCACACACTCGGAGATGCCAAACATCGTTTCATCCTATGGAGAAAGGATTGCATCATCTTTCGAAGGCCACCGACACCGCGTCACCCGACTCCTCATCGAAGTCCGCCACCGAGTCAGCAGACTCCCGCTCCTCCAAGTCCACCAACGCGTGAGGCCACTCCTCCTCGTCCAAGTCCGGCAAAGTGTCAGGCCACTCCTCCTCCAAGTCCGACACAGCGTCAGACGTCCACTCCTCCTCCATGTCCGGCACAACCTCAGGCCACTGCAAGTCCGGCACAGCTTCAGGCCACTCCTCCTCGTCCAACTCAGCCCCGTCAGCCGTCTCCGCCGCCTCAGCAATCGCAGAAGAGACACCCCGCAGCTATGGTGCGTAGCGGTACAAGTCGAGGTCATAGTACAGGAAGTACAGGCGGAGGCAAGCGATACAAATATGGTCCAAACCTCAGTACTCCTCTTCCTGAGAGGGCTTATGACAGGACCGAGGAGCAAACCGATGCCATAGTGCGGGCAGAAGTCGACGCCCATTTTGGACCGAAACCACCACCGCCGCCAAGGGAGAAAGTGCCTGTGGAAGTAGTTGACCACTTCATTCGTATGGCTCAACCACCAGCTCCTAAGCCTGTTGACACAGACTATGAGCGCCACATCAGGAAGTTACATCGACAACGTCTACAGAAGGAGGCGAGCTCGAGCTCGAGCAAACAACAAGCAGCTGTCAAAAAATGCGGGAAACCGTTGCCCAGCTGGGAGAACAGGCGGCGCAATTGATCCCCCCGCTTGTTGTGCCGCGAACAACACGTGACAATACACGCGCCCAATATTATTGTGGGCAAACAGTTTACGTTCCCGAGGTGGGCGATGTGGTAATAACCCAGGAGCATATAATGCAGGCTGAAACTCTCAACATCACTGTTGGACAACTCCTCGAGATTGAGGACATGCCTGTGCTTACAGAGGAGGAAATAAAACGGAAATATGCCCGGGGCCAATCTTTGGTCAAGCCAGAAGAGGTCAAGAAGCTCCCAACGAGAATGTATGAATTGCATCAATGGTACATGGACATTACCAAGAGATCCGATCGAGAGTCCCTCATGGTGCAAGTCAAGAAGGATCATTACTACCATGAGAAACCTGTGACCGTTGAGTATTCTGAAATGTTTCAGTTATACAATCAAGACGCACTCGACAAATCTATCATCAGTTGCTATTGTCTGTAAGTGATTTCTTTCTGTAATTTAAGTCTCAAGCTAGCTGTAATGATCCTTTTGATCAATCATTACCTGTAATTATCCTCACTATATTCTTTTCTGTGGTATTATGCAAGATGAAGATGTATGAAATGAGAAAAGGTGGACGCTATAGCATTGGGTTCATTGACCCAAACACCGTTAATGAATACACATCGAAAATAAACAAGCATCATGAAAAGCAGGTAGAGGACAGCATGCTAGAGTTCTTGAAGCGCCTCAAATACAATGAAGATATACTACTTCCTTACAACTTCCAGTGAGTCACACTTTCTTGTACTACAAATTCTCTGTTTTTGCCTACTAGCTAGCTACATGTTTTTGCTTACATATGCCCGCTTAATTAAGACATGCAAACGTGTGTGCATGCAGATTTCACTGGATCTTGTGTATCATTAAAGTTGTCGCCGAAATAGTTCAAATACTGGACTCACTACTCAAAGCAAATAGTGACTATAACATCTTGTTTGGGATAGTCAACAGGTAATTTCAATAATTATTACCTATATATCTCGGCCTATTTAGTTCATCATTTCATGATATGAACTATTTAATAACCCCTTTATTCATTTTCTTTGTCGGCGGGCAGGGCTTGGGCAAGGTTCATCAGCGTCACGGAAGACGAATGGAAACGACAGCTGAAATGGTTTCGACCCAAGGTAAGTAATTAAGTAGTACTAGCTAGCTAGCTAGCTGCCATCTCTTTAATTATCATGCTTGATTAATTATTATCTGATCAAATTAAATTCCATTCTCGTAATAAAGGCCCTGAAGCAGGCGCAGGGGACTGATCTGTGTGCATTCTGCATTTGCGAGAACATTCGCATGATGGCGTCCGAAAGGAGCAGATCTCAAAGACAGGAATGGGTACGCTTGTCAGAACACTATTCACAATTTTTACACCATTATCGATATCTAGTCACACAACTAATACACATGCATATTGATCTCCTTCTTAACAGTTCAAAGAGGTGCGGGACAAGCTCCTAGAAATGGAGCGCGTAGAAGCACTTCAAGAGGAAATAGCGGGATTTTTACTCGACCAGGTCATAAATCCGAAGGGAGAATACTATTACCCGCTACCGCCCCCATCGACCAGGTCATGAACCACTCCCAATTGTCATCGTGCTCCGAAGGCACCAATTAGGATAATGCCACTGGCTGCGAAGGCAACATGCATATGTAGGAGAAATTGTATATAGCTATACATGTGTGTATGTGTGAATTAATATGGTGGTTTGTGAGACATTGATGATATATATATGATTGGTTCAACTAGAAATTCTATTTATATATATATATATGCATAACGTGTACAATGTGTAGTATCGTAAAATACCAGCAAACGAAAAAGAATTAAAATGGAAAACACAAAATTAAATGAAAAAGAAATCATAAAACCAAAAAACCCCCAAACATTTTAGTACCGGTTGGTGTTACCAACCGGTACTAAAGGGCTCCCGGCCCCCGGAGCTGGCTCGTGCCACGTGGTTGCCCTTTAGCACCGGTTCGTGCTGAACCGGTACTAAAGGGGGGCCTTTAGTGACCACACTTTAGTGCCGGTTATGGAACCGACACTAAAGGGCCTTACGAACCGGTGCTATTGCCCGGTTCTGCACTAGTGTGTGTAGATTGGGTACGTTGTTCATGCTCTACCCCGTTCCGAGACAGGATTTCGGCGGCGCCTCCCTGTTGTTCTCTGGATGCACATTCTCTCGGCATTTTGCTGAGACGTGTATTTGGAGAACAGCGGGGAGGTGCTGCCAAAATTTTGTCTCGGAATGGGGTAGAGCATGGACAACATACTCAATCTACACATTCTCGGGTGGGATTAGGACCCATCTTTACCTATTACAGATGTAGGTGGATTAAATGTCGTTTCTTGTCAAGCTTGTAAAAAATAAAATATTGATGTGAGTAATTTAAATGAATCCTTAATTTTGTTGTGTGGCTTCCAATAAAGCAGATATGGCAGATAATCAATGGATGTATAGTGGGTTTTTTCGTCGGAATCAAGTAACAACAGAGTGGGTCGAGAAAACTGATGTGTTTTTGAAAGAGATATTCCGCAGTCCAATAAGGGTGGTGCCAGAATGCCCATGTGCAAAATGTAAGAGACGTATCCGCAGAGATAAGAGTGAGATGACTAAGCACCTTCGCACACATGGATTTATTCCCAACTTTAATATGCCCATAAACTTTGCCTAGCGGGACCGTGGTAGAGAGGATGTGATATGAGAACGCGTCGCTGGTTATGAGGACGATGGGGTTAGAGACATGCTAGATGATGTCTTTGCTGCACAGCCGACACCTCCGTCACATTCAGCCAATGAACCGGAGGAGCCGGAGGAAACCGCAAAGGCCTTCCTGGAAATCTTGGCCTCGTCAAAGAAACCTCTCTATGAGGGTGCCAAGCTGTCTGTGCTGGATGCCATCTCGCAACTAATGGCAGTCAAGGCTAGGTATGGCTATAGCCGAGGTTGCTTCGAAGCATTTCTGGGAGTATGGGCTAACAGCCTGCCTGAGGGCCATGAACTGCCGAAAACCGTGTACGCTATGAAGAAAATCATGAAGGCGCTCTCCATGGACTATGAGAAAATACATGTTTTTCCAAAGAATTGCCTTTTGTTTAGGCATGAGTATGCGGATGACAAGTACTGTAGGAAGTGCGGTTCCTCTCGGTATATTGAGGTGTTGGATAAGCATGGTCAGAAGCAGCAGCTAAAAATCCCTGTGAAGGTTCTTCGGTATCTTGATTTTATAAAAAGACTGCAGCGCCTTTTCGTCACCGAGGAGTCTGCCAAAATGATGAAGTGGCACAAGGAAGGGAAAATGTACAATCTAAAAAAAATTGTACATCCATCAGAAGGTGAAGCATGGAAGTCATTCGATATAGAGTAACCGGAGGAAGCAGCCGAGGCTGGGAATGTCAGAATTGCTATAACAGGTGATGGGTTCAATCGATATGGTATGTCGTCTAATCCATACACCTGCTGGTCCGTATTTGTTATTCCACTCAATCTCCCTCCCGGCGCCATAATACAACGCAAGATCATGTTCCTGTCGCTTATAATTCCGGGGCCTGAATATCCGGGGAAGAATTTGAGTGTGTTTATGCAGCCGTTGGTGGATGATTTGCACCATTCTTGGTACTTCCCGAGGTTGACATACGACCGGCATCTGCAGAAAAATTTCTTGATGAAAGTTTGGCTACAATATTGCATGCATGACTTTCCCGGCTATGCCCTGTTCTGCGGATGGTGTACAAGTGGAAAGATGCCTTGCCCAGTGTGCATGCAGGCCTTGATTTTCATTTGGCTGAAGAAGGGTGGCAAGTATGTTGCCTTTGACCTGCATCGACAGTTCCTCCCTCCAGACCATCCTGATAGGGAAGACAAGAAGAACTTCACAAAAGGCAAAGTTGTCCATGAAGTAAACGAGATTCCAACTTTTGTGGTGTGGATGTGCTTGCTCAGCTGAAAGCTCTTAAGCCTGCCGGTGAAGGGAAAGGCAAAGGCAAAGCCACATGCGAAGATGAGGGCGAGGGCAAAGGAAAAGGTAAAGGGAAAAAATGTTTTGAAGGATATGGTGAGACGCACAACTGGACTCACATTACCCCCTTCACGCAGCTTCCCTATTTTAAGGACCTCAAACTTCCATACAACATCGACGTGATGCACACCGAAAAGAATGTCGCAGAGTCCCTTTTTCACATGATCCTCAACATTCCTGATAAGACAAAGGATAATGTTAATGCTAGAGTCGATCAACAGAATATTTGTGATAGACCACGTCTACACATGCAGCCTCCCACAGGCAGTCGAAAATCTTGGTTCAAGCCAGATGCTGACTTCGTACTTAAAAAGGATCATAAGATGGAGGCATTCAAGTGGCTGAAATACGTCGTGAAGTTCACTGATGGTTATGCGTCGAATATAAGTAAGGGGGTCAATCTTTTAATGGGCAGAGTGACCGGGCTCAAGAGTCATGACTATCATGTATGGATTGAGCGGATTATGCCGGTGATGGTTCGGGGCTATGTTTCCGAGCGTGTCTGGCGTGTGCTTGCGGAGTTAAGCCATTTCTTCCGCACGCTTTGTGCTAAAGAAGTATGTCCTAAGAAGATAAAAGAAATGCATAAGAATGCGCCGGAGTTGATATGCAAACTAGAGAAGATCTTCCCGCCAGGCTTCTTTACTCCGATCACACATCTCATTTTGCACCTCGCGAACGAGGTATTGTTGGGGGCCCTGTGCAGAATCATTGGCAGTACGGCCCTGAGAGACAGAACAAGCATCTGAGACAGAAATGTGGAAACAATGCTAAGATTGAAGCTTCCATAGCTGAGGTGGTTATCCTAGAGGAGGTGGCAGACCTCAGGACAGCCTACTATCTGGATCATGTTCCCACGTTGCACAATAAGGTTTCTCGATACAATACAGAAGAACCCAAGTATAAACCCAAGTTGCCTCTATTCATTGAGCAAGGTGGCAGGGCTGGATGCTCGACACCTTATCTCATGCCACGAGATGAGTGGGAGGATGTCATGTTCTATATCTTGCACAACATCAAGGAAGTTGAGGATGAGTGGATGAGGTAATACCTTTGCACCATTCTTTTAGTCAATTCGTTATGTTCACTTTGCCTAGTTCTTATACCGCTTTTCTTATTGTAGTCGATTCGTTGAAGAAGAGTGGACGGGAATGCTGCCTCCGACTGAAGCGGAGGCACTTGCTCTTCTCCGAAAGGGTGCTGATGGAAGGAAAAATTTCATTGTGTGGTTCATGGAGAAAGTAATTTTTCACACTTCACTATTACCTATTTAAATTAAACTCATGCACCCTATAATTTCAATTAAACTTGTAGGGAAATGATCCGACCGAATCAATGGATGAAGAATTGAGATGGGTTTCCATGGGTTTTGACCCTGCCGTCATGACATGCCAAAAGTATGATGTGAATGGGTATCGCTTCCATACAGAGGAGCACCAGAACAGTCGGCCTGATCCCAAAACCATAAATACCGGAGTCTTCACTGAAGGAGATAATAAAGTAGATTACTACGGAAGGGTAGGAAAAATATACGAGGTTACATTCAAACGTGGCCGCGAACACCTAAGTCTCACTGTGTTCAAATGCCGATGGTTCGACCCCAAAAAGGGTCTGAGACATACGCCTTCTGTTGGTTTAGTTGAAGTTAAACCATCAACCGTCTATGCCGGAGCTGATCTCTTTATCGCCGCTACCCAGGCCACACAAGTATATTATCTGCCTTACCCATGTCAGAAAGAGTACCTAAAGGGTTGGGAAGTTGTGTTCAAGGTGTCGCCACATGGTAAGCTACCGGACCCGAACGATGATGATTACTACAACATAAACCCCATGACATACGAGGGAGTGTTCTATCAAGAGGAACATGATGACGTGGTCGGAAACAACGAGGATGATGACTTGGGTTATGTTGACCTGGACCCAAACGACGACGACACACGGATTGATGGTGAGGCAGTTGTGAATCAAAGAGACATAATTATGCTTGAAAAGTTAAATGAAGACACTGACGATGAGGAAGAGCCTCCACCTCCGTCAGACAACGAAGAAGATATGTGTGATAGTGATGATGAGACCGGTTCACAAATAGATTACAATAGTGATGATTCATATGGGTTCTAAAAAATGTAAGTTCTTTTAATGATCATTACAATAGTATGCTTAATGTGCTCTTCTGTTATTAATGTTTTTCCTGTATGCTTGTTTATATGATATCCTTACTAATTCTTTATTCTCTTCTCAATGCAGGTTTGCTAACCATGGGCAAGTCCAGCGGCGCCAGTTTCCTTAGTAAATTCAAAGGACTTACTCGGAGTGGACGAGCCCACAAGGTTCCCTCCCGACTACGCGAGGATGACACCTCACAAGGAGGTGGAGGGGTCGGGGGAGGAGACCCTAGAGGAGGAGGCGGTGGGGGGGGGAGATCCCCTAGAGGAGGAGGCGGTGGGGGGATAGGCAACTGGAGCAAAAAACTCCAGGCCGCGTCCGAAATAGGAGGGTCTTCTTCGATGCCCTCCTATACAGAGGCACCTTCTGAGTCTGAGGAGGAGGAGTATGTTCCTGATGGTGAGGAGGAGGAGGCCGAGGAGGAGGAGGCCGAGGAGGAGGAGGTCGAGGAGGAGGGTGAGGAGGAGGGCGAGGAGGGTGGTGGAGGGGAGGTTGATCCCGAGTTGTGGGGTGACGTGCCACCTGGTGCTCCGCAGGGGTGGCTGCATGGTAATGCCGGACTACCTACACCACCTTCTATCGAGGCGCACAATTGGCTCATTGAACCTGCGGGGACAGAGTAAGTGCCTCTCAATCATATTTTCAACACATGACAACATTTTCTTATTGTACACATGGCAATCCTTTGATTCTTTTGCAGAAACTGGATCCTTCGCGGAAAGGGCCGTAAACCGAACGGCCTTATCACTGTCCTGTTGAAGGAGTTTTGGCCTGGCCTATTCTGCCCGCGGCCAGACAGGGACCCGCAGCTGCGGGTTTTGGCCACGAGCTGGGCCCACTACGAGGCTTGCAGCAACGCGGAGTACGGACGGCCGCTAAGGCCGTGGTCACCAAATTTTGGGTAAGTTCTCTTCTGAATCACTTGTCTTCAGTTTCGTTCATAGTTTATCATTGAATCACTCAACTCATGCCTTGTTTGCTTCTGGTTTATGCATGATTGCAGCAACTCTATAGAGTTCTTGACGAGCACAAGGCCAGAGCCGACGTAGTCTTGCTTGCGGCTGCGAAGAAGAAAGCTCGTCAGTTGTAGTACGAGGTGCGCTGGGTTGCCGTCTCGTAGTACTACCACATCTACCTGCAACAAAAGATGACCAAAACTCAAGCGCAGAGGCAACGACTTACCTTGAACAGGGAGCAGTTCATGATGGTAACTATTACTAACTTATCATTGTTTCAAGCAGTCAACTATATGTTTCGTGCTCACATGTCATGCTTCCAAAATTTGCATAGGTTGTTCCTCGTTGGTGCTATGGAAGGCATGACGGATGGGCGAGTTTGGTGGATAGGTGGCTCGGCGACGATGCAAAGTTTGCTGCCAAGAGCATCAAGGCCCGGGCTAACCGTGGAAAAGACGGGACACACGGCCAAGGAAACAGGAACCACTTGGGCTTCAAGGCCATGAAGGTATATCTATATGCATGATGCATTTTTGTTCTTCTTTACCGTCATGTTCTTATGTATGGCTAACTTCTATTTGACGTTGCAGGAGGACAAGTTGAAGAGGCCGCTCTCAGACATTGAGTCGTGGAAGATGGCCCGCAAGCGGAGTCATCCCAAGGAGGGCGAGAGCCAGTACTACGGCAAGACCGAGGAGCACCTGGAGTCTTACACTCAGTACTATCAGAAGTTGCATCCAGATGTTCCTGTTCCCGAGGTCGCCCAGTCTCAGATCGACGACACGGCGGTGGTGGCCATCCAGGGAAAGTCACATGGTCGGTATCCGTGTTTCGATGGCTTGATAACCCCTTCGATCCCGTACACACGGCTTCAGTCTACCAACCCGAGCCAGTTAGAGAGTATGGGGCGTTCACAGACTCCCTTAGCCTGCCAGCATGTTGTAAGTACTTCCCCTTTATCTTTTTCTCTCTAGCATTCTCAGTTCATTTTCAGCATTGCTCACTTAGAAACAACCTAAATTATGTAGGCATATAAGGCCTTTGTCGAGCATAGGAATCTCGAGGTGCGAGAGTACTTGCAACGAGTGAAGGCAAATGATGATTACAACCGTCAGATGATTGCGGTTAGTTTTGCCCTCTTAAAACCAAGCTAAATTTTTGCACTTTCATTCCATCTGACCTTCTAGTTTGCTTGTTTAACTAACATCCAGGCTATGTTGGCATCTTGGAGTAACCGCACGGATCCACCACAAATGGGACCCCCACCACCACCTGCGGGAGAACCCCCACACGTGCCCACGTTCGATGAATGGGTGGCACTAGGCAGTGATAGTCCGGTTAGTACATTTGCCTAACTACTGACAAACTAGTTCTCGTTCATTCAACACTATCATATCATATTTACCGTTAGAATCTTCTCTCAAACATGTAGGGGACCGGTGGCTCGACTCCTGCTCCGTCGACCCCAGTCACTCCAATCTTCCAGAGTGATGGTGGTCGCGGTGGCGGTTTTGGCGGAGGTGGTCTTGGTGGTGGTGCTTTTGGCGGAGGTGGTCTTGGTGGTGGTGGTTTTGGTGGAGGTGGTCTTGTTTGATGTCATGATGATTCCATGCATGTGGCCGTCATGCCATGCCTTTCATGTTGCTACTTTTATTATGTTCCATGTCTTGCACTAGTTTTATGTTCATGAACTTTCGCCGGTGATGATCTTTAGATGATGATGATGAATTTGAGTATGGTTAGATGATGATGATGAACTTGAGTATGTTTAGATGATAAAATGTCATATTTCTGCATAATTCTATATTATTCTGTTTTGAAATGCTGTCAAATGAATTGAAAAAGAGAAAACAGAGAAAATAAAAAAAAATAAAAAAACTATGCCTACGGCAAAGCCGTCGGCATATATAAGCCCAGGAGATACCAGGACGCGCCACGTGGCAGAGATATGCTGACGGCAAAGCTGTCGGCATAGTTTTCGGTCTATGCTGACGGCTTTGCCGTAGGCATATCTCTGCCGCCAGGAGAAACCAGGGGCCGACACGTGGCAGAACTATGCCTACGGCAAAGCCGTCGGCATAGATCCGTAGGCATAGACCTGCCACCAGGAGGCACCAACGGGTGCCACGTGCCATTCCACGATTCGCCCGCGCTTTTGACGGCGCCGTCCATTGCCGTCAGACGGAAAACAGTGCCGACGGCTATACTATGCCGACGGCTGACGCCGGGCCGTCGGCATAGGCGCCTATGCCAACGGCTATACTACGCCGACGGTCTAACAAAACTACGCTGACGTGATATACGCCGACGGGTCTATGCCGACGGCAGCCATAGGTATAGATCTATGCCGACGGCATAGGACCTATGCCGACGGCCCTGGGCCGTAGGCATAGTCCGCGAGTCCGGTAGTGACACTCGGACATGAATAGTAAATTAAAAATTGAAATTTTTAGGCATCCAAGATGCTCGTGTGCGCAAGGTTCGTGCAAATATTCGTGGTGTTTGGACATCTAAGAAGCTCATGCTAAAAAAATTAGGCGTGTGAGAAACTTTGAAAAAAAATTGAAGCCGATGTTCCCTTCGCGCAACCACGGCGTCCAAATCAGATGCCACGTGAAGGAGGAGCCGACATCGCCGTCATGCCATGTCTGGCGCGGCAAGGCAATGAAGGACTAAGTGCCCTCGGCGATCGTGAAGTCGTGCGGGCGCCTCCTCTACTCGGTGGTATCAGCGATGGCGGCCCCTTGTCCCGGAGCATCATCTCGGTGTTGAAGAAGGCAGCCAGGGAGGTGGCGCGTAGGAAGCAGCGCAATGCGGCGCACCGAGCAGCATTGACGAAGTCTGACGTCGTGACGGCCTCAGTCCTCACGGAGGCCTAGGGCCGCGATCAATCGGTGACCACCGCGGAGACATCTAAGTGGCGACAGTGCCACCTCAACGGAAATCTTTTTGGAATCGGGAGGAGTGGTCACTCAACAATACCCCTGCTGCCACCGGCGGGGGCAAGGGCATGGCTCTCCCCGACCAGGGTCAGTGTTGGCCGAGGCAGCCCTCCGCACGGCGCATGACGTAGCAAAACTGCTCCTCTGCGAGCATTTGGCGGCGGCCGGGTAGGCTGCCATGCCCATGCGACATTACGCCGCTGGAAGGACCACTCCAACGACGATGATGACACGGCCTACGATGGAGGTGCCATCAGCCATGGGCCATCATGGTCAGACGTACAAGGTCACCGTCCGCTACAAGTTAATTTAGACTCTTTTATTAGGTTTTATAATCGAAAGCACAAAATATCGGCTGATTTATGTGAAATATATCAAACTTTTGTCTCCTTTGCATGAATTATGTTTGAATATATTTTTATTGTGGGTGGAGGTTTACTGTAAGTATTGAATAGCCGGATGTGTCAGCAGATAAATATATATCAAACTTTTGCCGGCTTTGCATGAATTAAGTTCGACCTACTCGAATTCTACCTAGGTAGAGGCAGAGTCATACGTATATTATACAAGCCGGTTTCGATTCTACGTAGAGGCAGGGTCATACCACAGAAGTTTCAGTGCATGCATATATAAATCTTCCAAACCCAGGTAGAGTCTCGTCGCATCGATCATAAGATACGTTGGCCGCCGTCGAGTGCGTCTCCATCATCAATCTAGCCGGAGAGATGTCGTCGTGTCCGCCCTACTACGCGCCCGTGTCCTCTGATGAACCTGAGGAGTCCTCCGTGTCCACCGTCGTCGCCACGGCGGTCGGCGCCGGGCACCACATGCTCAAGGTCCAGGGCTACTCGCGACTCAAGACCATGCACGGCGGCAACGGCACCTACGTGGAGTCCAGCGCGTTCAAGGCAGCAGGCCACACCTGGAGGATCTGTTGCTACCTCGATGGGAAGCGCCCGGAGGACGCCGGCTTCGTCTCGCTGTTCCTCAAGCTTGCCTCCACCGACAACGCCCCCGCCGCCGATGCCACCACCACCACCGGCAACGTCCCCGCCCCCGATGCCTCCACCGACAACGCCCCCGCCCCCGCCGCCGCCGCTGAGAGCGTCGTCCACGCCGAGTATGAGTTCGCCCTGGTGCACCACCGAGACACGCTGATAAAGTGGCCGTCGCGCAGCGTTTGCGGGAGCGCCTCCGCCTTTTGCTTGAGCAAGATGTGGGGCTTCCGGCCGTTCATCAGCAAGGAGGACCTGGAGGGCTCCAGGTTCCTCAAGCACGACTGCTTCGCCGTCCGGTGCAAGGTCACCGTCCTCCAGGAGTTGGCCATCAAGGAAGAGGACGCGAGGCCCCTTGGCCCTGGGAAGGCGTTTGCTAGGTTTCTATGTAGTTCCATCCGTGGATAGATGCGCTTCTCGCAATATTTTTGGCTCTTGCGTGTTCGGAGAAACTTGTTATACGTTTACTATTTCTTCTTCTCGTTTCATGTGTACCCGTATCTTTTTTTTTAGGAAGTATGCTTGTATTCGAGTCATAAATTAATGCAAAGTTCTTGATCCATACAAGCACACAACCCATGCATAAATAACCGAATAACAAAGAGCACCCTAAAACAACGAGTAAAACACGAAGATCTCCGAAGCTTTGTGTTATCATCCCTAAACCTTGCGACAAGACTCCTGCAACACAAGCATCTGCAATCAGACCTAAGCAGATAATAAACTTCAACCACAGTATAATTGTCGCCACTGTTGGGATTCGCCCTTCAGGATCGATCACATCAAATCACAATAACAACAATCCTAACCGGACTAGACTCCAAGCGCTCACACGGGCCAAGTACTATGACGACTCGGCATGCAAGCTAATTACAAGCCGGACACGATCTAGTACACAACCCCCACGTACGTCAAGGTTGACTCCAATTAGTACTACTACACGGCAACCAGCAAAGTAGCATCTAACTAGCACTAACTAATTAAGCTATAATAAAGATTATGCTAACAATCTCCCCCTAATCTTGACTTTGTCATCTTCCTCGTGCTTTTTCTCATCTTGACTTGTTGCAGGAAGCCAAGCTAACTAAGATGGAGGCGGATAACTGGGAGGAGTTACAGTTGAAAGCAGCCAGGACTATACGGTTGTGTTTGTCGGACCAAGTTATTTATCATGTGATGGATGAGAATTTGCCGAAGAAGATCTAGGAGAAGCTGAAAAGTCAGTTTATGTCCAAGACTGCGACGACCAAGGTGTATCTGAAGCAAAAGTTGTATGGGATGAGGATGCAGGAGGGCTTAGATCTTGTGGAGTATATGAACGCCTTTAATCAAGTCGTGACGGATCTAGCATGCTTGGGTGCGACGGTTGACGACGAGGATAGGGAAATTTTGCTTCTTTGTTCATTGCCATCATCCTATGACCATTTGATCACTACTTTGACGCATGGCAAGGAGATCATCAAGAATGAGGATATTACTGCGGGATTGCTATCTTATGATATGAGAAAGAAGAACGTGGTGGAAGTATCTCATGGTGAAGGTTTGCTAGTCAAGGGTGAGGAAGGGATATGAGGCTGGGAAGAACAAGAAAAAGAAAAGAATATACAGTGTCACAAGTGTAAGCAGTGGGGACATATGAGAAAGGACTGTCCAGAACTCAATGGTGGGCAAGTGCTAATAAGGCAACTCATGGTGATGACTTAAACAGCAGTAGTGATGTCCTCATAGTATCATACAGGCAGTCAACCAAAAGTGAAGCGTGGATGTTGGATTCATCTTGCTCTTTTCATGCGACACCCAGCAGGGAGTGCTTCTCTTCGTACAAGTCTGATGAGTTTGGTTTAGCCTATGTGGGCGATGACATGGGTTATCGTGTTGCTGGAGTAGGTGACATCAAAATCAAGATGTTTGACGGAGTTGAGCGGATGCTTCGGGGAGTCAGGCATGTGCCAGTGCTAAGGAGGAATCTAATTTCGCTTGGTGTTCTTCATGATGGTGGTATGGTATTCCATTGTGATCGGGATAAGAAGACCGTGAGAATCATGAAAGATGAGGTGACCATGATGATTGGAGGGAGGACAGCTTCGCATCTTTACAAGTTGCAAGGGAGCACTATTGCAGGTGGAGTCACGGAGACTGGAGTTGCGGGAGTAGCAGCGGGGTCTCACGGCGGCGGCGGGTCTGGAGCAGACTCGTCGAGTAGCTCTCAGTAAGCTACGAAGAAGACAACACAAGTCCGGAGTACATGGAAGTTTGACGCATGGACAAATTCAAGGTGGTGAAGAATATTCGTCAAGGTGGACTTTGTTGTGTTTGTGTCGAATATTTTGTACTAGTTGGGTTACGTTTGGACTTGGTGTTGTAGTGTGGGTAGAATACTTGTAGTGCGGAGTCAGACACGTTGTACCCTTGGCCTCTTATATATGAGGAGGCACCCCACATTGTAACCATGACAGCTAGATAGCGACAGGCTCGCAAGGGGGTGCCGGCGTCTTGTGCCGGTGTTGCGGTATCTTGGGGAGGAGCGCCCGTAGTCATTGCCCTGGGGAGTAGGCGAGTTCGCCGAACCTCGTTAACAAATCTCGGTGTCGTCATTGTCCTGTTATTGCTTGTTTTTCGGTGGATCGACTACGTATCTCGGATTAATTCTAACAGCCACGCTGCTCTCATTTTTCTTCACTCCCACGTCGAAAAGACAAGAACACACATATGCATCCAACACGCCTGCACCAGCCTTGTGGCTTTGAGTATCGATGTATGTGCCCATCCAGTTGGAAGAGAACTAGGATCCGGTCTGGCGTCGCGGTCGGGCCAAGTACTCGAGCAAAGCAGGATATCCCTCCAGCAACAGCACAAAGAAGAAGGAAGAAACACAGCAGGAAATCATAGTTTCCATCAAATTCAGAAAACTAAGTGACGTTTAGATCAATAGGGCATGATACAAAATGTAATGTAATTAACATGCAAACTCACTTCAAAATCATCGAGATGCTTTGTAGCATCAATGGAGATGTTTGCCACAATTGTATTTGAAGCTTTCCTCAACCACTTAAGTATTCGACTCTCAGTTGATGCTGGATAAGAAGTTCAGGGAATAAGATATCATCATGAATATTTAGTAACTTGACTTCAATAAATCCTGCATTTCTCATTTATTAATCCAATTAATGCATACAATATACATGTTGGTGAATTGTTTTGATTGCTAAAAGAAGTATCGCATATATCTCCGAATCAGTAATATAAATTGTACTATTATTAAATTAGCGCAGCTAAAAATAGATTAAATTATATGCATGAAAATGCTAATGGTTTAAATTCTCTAGCTTCTGTTGTTGAGATAATAGCTCTGTTCTCTTTACTGTTGAAGCTTCTTCATGATACACGAGATAAACCTGGATCTCTTTTGGTCTGGCATCGATTGGAGGGAATGACTGGAGCATGAATTAGTTGAGGAGATAGCAACCCTTTTTGCGAGGGAGGGGACAGAAAACCTTGACACAACAAGGATCTCATGATTGTTATTGGCTAACTTCAAAGTTCAAAGAAAGTGCCGAGAGCTTCAGATTCTCCAATCATAATTAAGAAGCATTGTTACTATACACACATATACCCTTGTCACAGACATGCCACCCTTATTGCTTCAGTACCACATTATGCCATGATATCAAGCATCTGACTTAAAATCAGTAAACTCATGTGGGAGTTATTTCGAAAAGAGAAAAGTATATTTTTCGTCCCTCAACTTTTGATGAAGTCTAAATTTGGTCCCTCAACTACAAAACCGGACAACTTGCACCCCCAACTCTTAAAACCAGACGAGTTTCGTCCCTTGTTTTCTGCTGTCCCGGTATAGGTGCTGACTCAGCATGTTTTTCACCTGTCTTCATCCACATGGCACTATTTTTCTCTCCTATGTTGCTCTTCTTCCTCCTTACTACCCGGGCATTCCATCGAACATTTGGCGCGCCCCTGCTCCCATGCTCAAGGCCGTCGGTGGTCTCATATGGCTCTTATACTGCTAGCCGGAACCATGCTATGCTTCGAAATCCACATCACCAGCATAACCGTTGCCGCTCTCGGTGCTCCATCTGGACACGGTCTCGCCGCTGCTAGTCGCCCTCTTGCCGCTGGTCCACACATAGTCATGGGGCCTTCTCTTACTTCAGCAAACGCGCCGGCAGACTCATGGTCCTGCGTTATGTACTCGAGTACATTGCACGGAACGTCGGCGACAATGACCGTGACCATGCTGCTTTCGCCACCGTCTGTAGGCTGCACCGCCGCGCGTCGAGCGCTACTGGCGTGTTAGCCATAATCTTGATGCAAGTTTGTTGGTTGACTGCCTAGTTAGTAGGGAAGGATTGAGTCAGTTAGTAGGGAAGGATTGAGTCACACGCATGCATGGATAAGTTGTTAGTGGCCGAGTCATGGATGCATGCATGTAGTACCTTAGCTAGTGCGTGACTTGCGGTGTGGCTGGGTTGTGCGTGCGTGTGTGGCTTTTGGGGTGTGTGTGTGCGCACCATATATAAATCCCCCGCCTGGGTACTCTTGTAGGCTGAGCCGAGTGTAAGCCATGTAGCCATTGTAAAGAAGAAAAGATTGGGGTGTTTGAGCGCCCGTGGCGGCGTTCGTGCGCCGGCCAGAAAATCTCTCGTGTCCACTGTTCTTCTTCTTCCACCTACGTTCGAGTGAGAGGAGAGGTAGCTAGAGGGCTGCGGTTCCAACAATTGGTATCATGAGCTGGTTCATCTTGGGTGTCGTCCCCTTGCCGGAGGCGTGCCTGCGGTGGCGGCGTTCGCCGACGACTGCGCGGTGAAGCTCCGGGCCGTGTGTCGGTCTATGGAGGTGCGCGGCGTGGCGAGGAGGCCGCGGTGGCTGCGGCGGCACGGTGAGGAGGCCGCGGAGGCGCTGCGTGGTGGCGCGGCGGCGCAGCACGCCGTGGCGGCGTGGAGGCACTGCATGGCTGCATGGAGGCCGCGGCGGCGAGCCGGGCGCGACCGGTGCATGTTATGGGTGCACACTGGATGCGTCGGGCGCGTCGGGACCACGGGCACGCGTACTAGCGTGCGGTTGACGTTGGGAGGAGGTGTATGTCGCCGTTGTGCTCGAGTCTGTGCTCGAGTTCGGCAGCATCCTTTCGGCGTTTGTCGCTGTCGGCTGCCATGGCGGACGCGGAGGCGGCACGCGGTGAGCGTTTGGTGCAGTCGGGCTCGTCGGGCGCGTCGGATGCGCGCGGGACGCACTGGTGCGGTCGGACTCGTCGGGCGCGTCGGGTACGCGCGGGACGTGCGGGACGCAGAGGGACGCCAGGCGTGTGTCGCTGGCGAAGAAGGAGCTCGGCGTATGTCGCCGGGGTCGTGACGGAGCACGGTGCGACCGGCGTCGGTGCGCCAAGTCAGGTCTGTGGCGGTCCGACCGGCGTCGTTGCGCTAGGTCGGATCCGCGGGCTGGGTCACGGTCATGACGACGACAACGAAGCGAGCTACATCAACTCCGTTGACGGCGGGCTCACGACACGTCGCAGCGGGCACGGAGGCGCATGATGACGTTGAGCGAAGGCGTTCAAGACGATGGTCGACGGCAAGACGTGTCAAGATTAGGAGGGGAATTGTTAGCCATAATCTTGATGCAAGTTTGTTGGTTGACTGCCTAGTTAGTAGGGAAGGATTGAGTCACACGCATGCATGGATAAGTTGTTAGTGGCCGAGTCATGGATGCATGCATGTAGTACCTTAGCTAGTGCGTGACTTGCGGTGTGGCTGGGTTGTGCGTGCGTGTGTGGCTTTTGGGGTGTGTGTGTGCGCACTGTATATAAATCTCCCGCCTGGGTACTCTTGTAGGCTGAGCCGAGTGTAAACCATGTAGCCATTGTAAAGAAGAAAAGATTGAGGTGTTTGAGCGTCCGTGGCGGTGTTCGTGCGCCGGCCGAAAAATCTCTCGTGTCCACTGTTCTTTTTCTTTCACCTCCGTTCGAGTAAGAGGAGAGGTAGCCGGAGGGCTGCGGTTCCAACATGGCGCACGGCTCAATCACCACTCCCTTCAACATGAACATGGACGACACGTTTTTGCGGGCATGCATCAACTCGTGCAACTGGTGACATGCGTACGTGTGCTACTCGTGTGTTCTGGCCAGAATGGATCGAGCGATAAAGGTCATATACGTGCATGTCTATGGCGGATGGGTGAATCAATCAGCTAGAGGTGAGCAATCATCCAGAGCAACGCGCGACCGAGCCTGGTTGGTGAGCACCAGCACCCGTCATTGATGACCGTGCCATGCTCGCTCACGCCATGCTCACCGTACGTCGCACGCTTGTGTAGCCTCCATGCTTCGCGCTGTCGCGCGAGCTGCACCCCGCCATGGCCAATCTGCAAGCAAACGCCATCTGCTGGCCACCATGCCGTTGGCTGCTCCCCTGAACACCGGCGCGCCGAGCCTACCACCTCAACGCTACCGTGGTCTCGCCGCAGCTCGCGTGCCGCCACAGACCGTCCATGCCACGAGGTGCCCCAGGCCGGCAAACTGGTCACAAAGGCAACGTGGTCCATCCGGGTAACGAGCAGGCCGAGCAGCGGAGATCTCCCATCTCCTGGCGCCGCGCTCACTCTGTTGAGATCACCACCACCGATAGCTTGCTCCTCGGTGCGCTCCCTGCCCGCAGACGCCGCGTGAGAGAGCGGTGGAGTAGAGAGAGAGAGGAACCGGGACAGGTCAATTTTGGGGTCTTCTTTGCCAGGTTGGCATGGACAGGTCAAAACCAGGGTGAGATCAAGAGGGACAAAACTTGCCCGGTTTCAAAAATTAGGGGTGCAAGTTATCCGGTTACGTAATTGAGGGACTAAATCTAAATTTCATCCAAAGTTAAGGGACAAAAAGTATACTTTTCTCTTTCGCAAACAGTGTGAGATTTGAGTTTCACTCAGAGATGAAAACATTCTGGATCAATTGGATTGATTGGAGGCCTATTGATGACACCGACTGCTCCTTTTACCGTGGCATCAACAAAATTGCATGTCACTTTATAAGTGCTCTGCCTCGCAATATCCTAAAATATCATGTCTATAGCTGACAAAGAGTGAATGCCATACACCAACAACCATGATCAGGAAGGTAAACAGAAGCAACAACAATAAAAAATCCTGACATTATCTACTTCCCCAACAATTTATCTTCATGTTGGATCCATAACAGAGAGGAGAGACGAGCGGCGAGTTGTACATGAGGCGTGCATGCGACCAAGGGCACGCACAAACGGATCGAGTGACGACACCTCTGCTGCTCATGCAGGATGTGTCCATTTCAGCATCCATCTTCTTCACGGCATCAAAGACGAGAACGAGAGAGGTGGCCGCTTGGCCAGCGAGCCAGCCACCGCACCCTTCACCGACCTGGCTCGACCTCGTCCTCCACCACATCCTCATCAGCGGCGCCTTCCCCGTGTTGACCCAACACCAGCATCCCCCGCCGACCCGTCCCTAGACGGTGACGGTGACTCTGGCGGCTCTTAGTACATCTGTTCCACCCAAAATGGGAATGGGCGCTAGGGTTATACACTTATAATCATGGCATGTGTGCCCCGTTGGCACCGGATCTCCTCCACCCAACTTCCTTCCGGTGGCAGCTGCAAGCCACGTGCTCCTTCAGAGGAGGAGAAGAAGAGTGGACGATGCAGGGTTGGAGCTCGGCTAGGAGAGGGGAACGAGCAGGAGAATATGCTGAAAAAGTAGCGGAGGCAGAGGCGGCGGCGCAGAAACGCGAGACATCGATGCGTATGCGGAAGCGGTGATGGTTGCATGATAGAGGCGAAATAGGAAGAGATGAGGTTTGCTTCGTGTGGAAGGGAAGGCAGGGGAGGTGTTATCTGGACAGCAACGAATTGTTTCCTTCTCTGGCGTGGATGTAGCGACAACGAATCAGAACAACCAATCAAAACACGCACTACACAACAGCCAAAGGACCAATCACAACTCGAGCCGGATAAACTATTCCTAAGCCAACGTGGCTAGCACGAGAAGACGGCCATATCACGCATGTTGTTGTGTTTGATCGCAATGCGTTACTAATTCTTCTTGTTTCATGTTTACCGGTGTTTCTTAGAATGCTTTTTGCTCCTCTTCAGAGAAAAATATTATGTGTTTACTAGCTCTTCTTGTTTTTTACTGAAATGTCTACATTAAATATGGTAAGGAAATAACCTCATACATCTACAAAAGGGACAGACGTTAACAACCCCACTCGTTGCTCCTCCCAGGTGACACCAAGGGGGAACCGAACCGGAAACCCTAGTGCGGCCGCTGCCGTTAGCGTCTTCGCCACGGTGGTGACAGCCCCCCCACCAATGGTGCCAGGGATCGTGTACCCTCTGTCATTCACGGTCGACCGGTCATTGGGAGTGGCAGCTCAGGCGACTCATCAGCGGGGCGCGTATCCAGCACCCCTACATAATCTTGTAATTTTAGTCTAAGAGTGGAGTGGGATATACAACTAGCTAGTGAGATACGAATGCAATTAAAAAAATCATTTACTTTCAGAATATTCCATACTAAGATGACCTCATTTACACTCGGACATGAATAGTAAATTGTAAAAAAGAAAATGAAAACTTTAGGCATCCAAGATGCTCATGTGCGCAAGGTTCATGCAAATTTTTATGGTGTTTGGACATATGAGAAGCTCATGCCAAAATAAATAAATTTTGGGTGTGTGAGAAACTTTGAAAAATTATAACATAGGGTGACATCGAACTAGCTCCAGTTCATCACCCCTCTGGCGACTCATGGCTCCCCCCTCCACCACCCCTCTGGCGACTCCCTGGGCGACTCCAACGGCGATCCATGGCGCTCCCTCTCTGTGAATCCCTCCGGCCAAGATGGTGTCGCCCCTCCTGGACCTTTCTCCGGGGGTGGAAATTGCCAACAAGGTTAGAGCCCGATTCTCCACCTCTGTTCATTGCCTTGATCCCAACCACGCATTTCATCTGGTGGTCTCCTTTAGCCATTCTTCTTTCCCCTTGAATGTTGAACACGTTGGCCTAGCCCTAGAGTCTTGCATTGGGGGATCACCAGCTCATCTCAATGTTTCTCACATTCGTGGACAAGTTTTCAAGTTCTCTGTTATATCAAAGGCGGTTGGATTTATGATCTATCGCTTAAGATCCTTTCGATGCCCTAGTTTTTCATGTCATTTTCACCTATGGGGTTTTGGTGGTCCTTCATGGACTAGAGAATACAATCTTTGGCTTGATGAGCTAGATCACGAATGGACCACGGTCTCCAGAGCCACTCCAGGTCTTCTAACCGGTGCAAACTCTGTTCCCATCGGTGATCGGCGTCCACCTATCCCACCTCCATGCTCAACTCCGGCTGCCGTCAACAATATCCCGTCAACCTCGGATCATGTGCCAACGGCGAGCGGGATCCTCACTATTCAAAATTCTATCCGCAGCGACCATACTACGAGGCCTACTGATCCACCACAGCCCATCTCCACCCTGGCTGGAGCCCAGCCCACTTCCGTATCCAACCAACGACCCACTCCAGCCCACCGCACCGAGTTTGACCCACCTGGCCATCAACAACCTCATATTTTATCTTTCTGCGGTAAATGCTTATCCTCTGGTCACCTGCGTATTGATTGCAAAAATCAGTTTAGATGCCGATCTTGTTTTCGTTACGGGCATATCTCCCGTTTCTGCCTTTTATCCAAAAAAACCCTTGTCTATCGGGTCAAATCCCACCAAACTCCACCTCGCCCGGCCACACCAGTACCCGATTACCCGGTTGACGACTCGTCTCCCCAAAACCCCACCCCTCCCCCTCTATTCGACCGCCAAGCCTGCCAAACCCCCTGCACCTCATTACACCCCTGCTCTGCTCCGTCGTGCTTCTCCTTTGTCGCCCCAACTTCCTCTGCCACCATGGCCACCTACCCATGCGACCCCCTCCCGCTCCCTCCACCTGGTACTGCCATCATCGAAGCCCATGGAGAACGCCGTCATCGATCTTACCATTACCTTGGCGGAGAAGCTCTGGTTCAATCGGGGGAGTGGGCCATCATCTCCCTCGCCCCGCCACTGGACCCCAAGCAGTTCGACACGGACGCCATGCTCATTCGTCACTATCTCGACCATGAGCGTGGTTTCCGCATTGCTGAGGTGTCCAGGTGCGGCATGGGGGCCGCACTCGTCCGCTTCCAACATGCCTGCGACATCGACACTGCTATTGCCAACAGTCCCTACTTCGTAGGCGACTCGACTCTACGTGTGATCCGTCATGACCGAGGTATCAACTATCAAGACTGCACTTTCTCCCATGATGTTTGGATCATGATGGTCAATTTCCCTCTTGAGGCATGGAGGCCAGACAAGGTCCGTGAGTCTATCAGTGGGTTTGCTAAGTTCTTAGTTTGGAATAGAGATTTATCCAATAGAGCTCGCATACTGGTCAAGATTAGAGTGCCTGATCTTTTGGAAATACCTGTCAGTCATGTCATATGTGAAAGCTTAGATGATTATGGCCATGGGCAATCTTGGACTAGTGACGTGTATATTCTGTCAACTGAACTCCTTGGGGCTATGGGTGGTGATGAGGATCCGATCCCACCTGACGGTGTCTTGCATCCTATGCCTCATGCTCCATTTGGTGGTATTTGGCATGATGCTGAGTTTGATCAAAATGAAAACCCTCATGCTGCGCCTGCTGCCCACCATGCCCCTGAAGATGCACAAGCTGACATCCCCATGGTTAACATCCCGCCCCAGGACCCTGTGATTGCTCATCAGGATCAACCATACCAACCTGCTATTGAAGCTGCCGATGCATTTATTGCTCTACATGACATGATGTCAAAAATTATCTCCAATGCACCTGAGGTCCTTGATATGCTTGATGGTGTTGCTGTAGTCAGTACCCGTGTCCAATTATTCAATGTTGATGATGTCCATGGTCCTGTGAAGAAATGTCTGCTGACTGTTGTTACTGAAACACCACCGGAACCATTGATCCCCTCTGTTATGATCTCTGAAGAGCTGGATGTCCCTGGTTCTTCCTCAGCTGCCCTGTTGCATGGACATGAGTCTGACATGTCACCTGCCATGCTTGATTTTATGGCCAGTAATCCAAACTCACCATCTGCTGAGGCAACACAGGGACTGCCTAAGGAACCAGTCGCTCCTCCTGCCATACCCCCAGTGCAGGTGATCAACAAAAGGAAGAAGGCCAATGCTCCACTGGATGTAAACGACATGCGCCGTAGCCGCCGCATTGCTGGTCTGAGTGTGGGTTTTAAAAATGAAGCTGCTGCAAACAAAGCAAGGAACCTCAGTAACTGACAGAAGAATCTGAACTCCGAGTTTGAACATGAAGTCAGAGACCCAACTGCTCCTCCACCTCCTGAACTTCCACTTGGAACTATCCAAGCTCTTGCTACTATGCAGTGCATGATTCCTCCTGAGGAGGTCTCTGAAGAGAAGCTGATGGCCAAGGTGGACCATGAATAAAGATTCTAGTTGCTCTAATTGGTCTTGTTATATCAAGATCAAGGAAGTTTGCAGAGAGTGTGTTTTCTTTATCTGCTCTTGGACTATTTTATCATTTTTTATTAAGTATTTGGGTTGTAAGGAGTTAAACTCCATATTATATGCTTGTGAGTGGAACATCATGCACTATTTATATTTTTATTTAAGAGGTCTGAATGGTCAATTAAGTATGTGTCAGATGCTTCTGAGCAGTTTGGGTTATCAGATCACATGGCTACCTTATTCCATCACATCCTATGATTGTTACCCTGTTTCTCTGGATATGATTAAGTCTATCCAATATAAGCACTGTCATACTAATTTGATCAATGAATAGAAACTGGAACATCCTAAATTGGAATGTCAGAGGAATTAACTCCCAGATTAGATGGGATGATGTTAGAGCGAAAATCAAAGAAAGCAACTGTGGCATTATTTGCTTGCAAGAAACTAAGCGAGATTATTTTGACCAATCTTACCTCAGAAATTTTTCGCCTAGAAGATTCAATCAATTTGCATATACTGCGTCTGTTGGCCTATCAGGAGGAATTATCACTATATGGAATGGCAGTCTCTTTACTGGAACTGTAGTCAGTCAGAGTACATATCAAATCACTGTGAGATTAACATGCAATTTATCTGGGAACATTTTCTTCATCAGCAATATTTATGGACCCTGCCACAATGATGACAGAACTGAATTTTTTGATTGGTTGAACAATATAGATGCTTCTCAAATGGATCATTGGATTTTAATGGGGGATTTCAATTTAATAAGGAGCCCACTTGACAGAAACAGACCAGGAGGAGACACCAATAATATGCTTTTATTTAATAGCCTAATTCAACAACAGGATCTTGTGGAAATACCTATCAAGGGTAGGAATTTCACTTGGTCTAACATGCAGGACTCACCACTTCTGGAAAAGCTTGACTGGATTTTTACTTCTGCCAACTGGACCCTCACCTTTCCAAATACTTTAGCACACCCTCTTGCTAGAGTCACATCAGATCATATTCCTATTCATATCCAGATAGGCAGTGATATTCCAAAATCCTCTATATTTAGATTTGAGAATTATTGGCTTGAATTTGATGGGTTCTATGAGACTGTTATTCAGTGTTGGAACAGAAATCAACAATTGACAAATTCTGCCAAGGATACTGCAGCCCGGTTCAAATGTCTCAGAATGGGTTTAAAAGAGTGGAGCAAAAATCTCTCAAAACTTAATACCAATATTTCTGCTTGCAACTATGTTCTATCTATGATTGATGGCATTGAGGATCAAAGGAATCTGAGCACTATTGAATCAAACTTCAGAACTATTATCAAGAATCACATAGCCAAGTTACTGGAAGTAAAAAGGATATATTGGAAATCCAGGTTTAAGATGAGGAGTATTCAGCTTGATGATGAAAATACTGAATTTTTTCATGCCATGGCCACCCAAAGCTACAGGAAGAATTTCATAACTTCTTTGCAAGATGAAGATGGGACTCCTTTCCAAAATCACGATCACAAGGCTTAGCCATTATTTGGAAGTCCTACAAAGATAGATTGGGAAAAGCTATCAACCCCCCTATGTTATTCAACCTTGAGGAACTTATTCAACCTAAAGATTTATCTGAACTTGAGGCACCTTTTACCATGGATGAAATTGACCAGGTTATTAAAGAGATCCACTCTGTCAGAGCTCCAGGGCCTGATGGTTTTAATGGCTTATTTCTGAAGATATGTTGGGATATTATCAAACAAGATATTTACACTATGATCTGGGATTTTTTTGAGGGAAACATTGATATCCAGAGCATTAATACAGCTTTTATTACTCTCATCCCAAAGATTACTAATCCTATTGGCATGAATGACTTCAGACCCATTTCCCTGGTCAGCCTTCCTCTTAAAATCATCACGAAACTTATGGCCAACAGAGCTCAGAAAATCATTACCTCTGTCATTCATCAGAATCAATATGGTTTCATAAAAGGGAGAAATATTCAGGACTGCTTGGGATTTGCATTCGAATACATTCATCTATGCCATCAGTCTAGAAAACCTATCATCATTCTCAAACTTGATTTTGAGAAAGCTTTTGATAAGATTGAATATAATGCTATTACTGCTATGTTGAAAGCTAAGGGTTTTGGTCCAAGATGGATAAAATGGGTAACCAATATACTCAACACTGCATCAACATCTGTCCTATTAAATGGTGTTGCTGGGAAAAAAATTATATGCAAAAGAGGAGTCAGACAAGGAGACCCCCACTCTCCACTACTATATATCATTGCCGCTGACCTTCTCCAGACTATTATTAGTGTTGCTTGGGCAAATGGGGAAATCACTCTACCCACAAATCAGGCTTATGGCCTTGACTACCCTATTATTCAATATGCTGATGATACTCTATTGATCATGCCTGCTGATGCAGAACAACTCAGCCATCTCAAATACCTGCTAAACCTATTCAGTATGTCCACTGGGCTATTTGTTAACTACAGTAAATCATCCATGATTCCAATAAATATGGATCAACAATCAGTCAACAATCTTGCAAGCTCTTTTGGCTGTAAAGTTGAAAGTCTTCCTTTCACATACCTTGGACTACCTATGGGCACCACTAAGCCATCTGTTCATGATCTAATTCCAGTTATATCCAGAATTGATAAGAGATTATCAGGGATTGCCAGGTTCATGAACCATTCAGGGAGACTCACTTATGTTAATTCTATTGTTGCATCTATGCCTATATTTGCTATGTGCTCTCTTAAAGTCCATGTCACCATTCTGGACCATGTGGATAAATCAAGCAGAATTTTTCTTTGGTATGGAAATGAAATCAATAAAGGTGGTAAATGCCTGGCCAGCTGGGAGATGATATGCAAGCCCAAACAGCAAGGAGGTCTAGGGGTGTTGAATTTGAGAGAACAAAATAAAGCTCTACTCATAAAGCACCTGTTCAAATTCTATAACAAAGTGGATGTCCCATGGGTAAAGCTAATCTGGGAAGCTCACTATCACAACAAAGAGGTCCCTCATTACAACAGAAGCAAAGGATCCTTTTGGTGGAAAGATTGCATGAAGATGTACGACTACTTCAGGGAAATGACTACTTGTGACATCAAATCTGGTTGCACTAAGTTACTATGGGATGACATGTTGGAAATATGCCCTAGAGGCAATAATAAAAGTATTATTATTATATTTCTTTGTTCATGATAATTGTCTTTATTCATGCTATAACTATATTATCCGGAAATCGTAATACACGTGTGAATACATAGACCATAATATGTCCCTAGTAAGCCTCTAGTTGACTAGCTCGTTGATCAAAAAATAGTCATGGTTTCCTGGCTATGGACATTGGATGTCATTGATAACGGGATCACATCATTAGGAGAATGATGTGATGGACAAGACCCAATCCTAAGCATAGCGCAAGATCGTGTAGTTCGTTTGCTAGAGCTTTTCCAATGTCAAGTATCTTTTCCTTTGACCATGAGATCGTGTAACTCCCGGATACCGTAAGAGTGCTTTGGGTGTACCAAACGTCACAACGTAACTGGGTGACTATAAAGGTGCACTACAGGTATCTCCGAAAGTGTCTGTTGGGTTGACACGGATCGAGACTAGGATTTGTCACTCCGTATGACGGAGAGGTATCACTGGGCCCACTCGGTAATGCATCATCATAATGAGCTCAAAGTGACCAAGTGTCTGGTCACTGGATCATGTATTACGGTACGAGTAAAGTGACTTGCCGGTAACGAGATTGAACAAGGTATTGGGATACCGACGATCGAGTCTCGGGCAAGTAACATACCGATTGACAAAGGGAATTGTATACGGGGTTGTTTAATCCTCGACATCGTGGTTCATCCGATGAGATCATCGTGGAGTATGTGGGAGCCAACATGGGTATCCAGATCCCGCTGTTGGTTATTGACCAGAGAGTCGTCTCGGTCATGTCTGCATGTCTCCCGAACCCGTAGGGTCTACACACTTAAGGTTCGGTGACGCTAGGGTTGTGAAGATATGTATATGCAATAACCCGAATGTTGTTCGGAGTCCCGGATGAGATCCCGGACGTCACGAGGAGTTCCGGAATGGTCCGGAGGTAAAGAATTATATATAGGAAGTGCTATTTCGGCCATCAGGACAAGTTTCGGGGTCATCGGTATTGTACCGGGACCACCGGAGGGGTCCCGGGGGCCCACAGGGTGGGGCCACCTGCCCGGGGGGGCACATGGGCTATAGGGGTGCGCCTTGGCCTATATGGGCCAAGGGCACCAGCCCCTATAGGCCCATGCGCCTAGGGTTCCATAGGGGAGGAGTCCCACTAGTGGAAGGCACCCCTAGGTGCCTTGGGGGGAGGGAAACCTCCCCTTGGCCGCCGCCCCTAGGAGATTGGATCTCCTAGGCTGGCGCACCCCCCCTTGGCCCTCCTATATATAGTGGGGGAGAGGGGGGACTTCATACCACAGCCTTTGGCACCTCCCTCTCCCCGTTACATCTCTCTCTCTCTCGCAGTATAGGCGAAGCCCTGCTACTGTGACGCCCTGCATCCACCACCACGCCGTCGTGCTGCTGGATCTTCATCAACCTCTCCTCCCCCCTTGCTGGATCAAGAAGGAGGAGACGTCTCCCGTCCCGTACGTGTGTTGAACGCGGAGGTGCCGTCCGTTCGGCGCTTGGTCATCGGTGATTTGGATCACGTCGTGTTCGACTACTTCATCCCCGTTCTTTGAACGCTTCCGCTCGCGATCTACAAAGGTATGTAGATGCATCCGATGACTCGTTGCTAGATGAACTCATAGATGGATCTTGGTGAAACCGTAGGAAAATTTTTGTTTTCTGCAACGTTCCCCAACAGTGGCATCATGAGCTAGGTCTATGCGTAGTTCTTCTTGCGCGAGTAGAACACAATTTGTTGTGGGCGTAGATTTGTCAACTTTCTTGCCACTACTAGTCTTATCTTGCTTCAGCGGTATTGTGGGATGAAGCGGCCCGGACCAACCTTACATGTACGCTTACGTGAGACCGGTTCCACCGACTAACATGCACTAGTTGCATAAGGTGGCTGGCGGGTGTCTGCCTCTCCCGCTTTAGTTGGAGCGGATTCGATGAAAAGGGTCCTTATGAAGGGTAAATAGAAGTTGACAAATCACGTTGTGGCTTTCACGTAGGTAAGAAAACGTTCTTGCTAGAACCCTAATTCAGCCACGTAAAACTTGCAACAACAATTAGAGGACGTCTAACTTGTTTTTGCAGCAAGTGCTTTGTGATATGATACGGCCAAAGTTGTGATGAATGATGAATGATCTATATGTGATGTATGAGATGTCCATGCTATTGTAATAGGATTCACGACTTGCATGTCGATGAGTATGACAACCGGCAGGAGCCATAGGAGTTGTCTTTATTTTTTATATGACCTGCGTGTCATTGAGAAACGCCATGTAAATTACTTTACTTTATTGCTAAACGCGTTAGCCATAGTAGTAGAAGTAATAGTTGGCGAGCAACTTCATGAAGACACGATGATGGAGATCATGGTGATGAAGATCATGGTGTCAAGCCGGTGACAAGATGATCATGGAGCCCCAAGATGGAGATCAAAGGAGCTATGTGATATTGGCCATATCATGTCACGTTTATTATTTGATTGCATGCGATGTTTATCATGTTTTGCATCTTGTTTACTTAGAACGACGGTAGTAAATAAGATGATCCCTCAGAACAATTTCAAGAAGTGTTCTCCCCTAACTGTGCACCGTTGCTAAAGTTCGTCGTTTCGAAGCACGCCGTGATGATCGGGTGTGATAGATCCTTACGTTCACATACAACGGGTGTAAGACAGTTTTACACATGCAAAACACTTAGGGTTAACTTGACGAGCCTAGCATGTACAGACATGGCCTCGGAACACAGAAGACCGAAAGGTCGAGCATGAGTCGTATAGAAGATACGATCAACATGAAGATGTTCACCGACGTTGACTAGTCCGTCTCACGTGATGATCGGACACGGTCTAGTTAACTCGGATCATGTAATACTTAGATGACTAGAGGGATGTCTAATCTAAGTGGGAGTTCATTAATAATTTGATTAGATGAACTTAATTATCATGAACTTAGTCTAAAATCTTTGCAATATGTCTTGTAGATCAAATGGCCAACATTGTATTCAATTTCAACGCGTTCCTAGAGAAAACCAAGCTGAAAGACGATGGCAGCAACTATACGGACTGGGTCCGGAACCTGAGGATCATCCTCATAGCTGCCAAGAAAGATTATGTCCTACAAGCACCGCTAGGTGATCCACCCGTCCCATAGAACCAAGACGCTATGAACGGTTGGCAGACACGTACTGATGACTACTCCCTCGTTCAGTGCGGCATGCTTTACAGCTTAGAGCCGGGGCTCCAAAAGCGTTTTGAGAGACATGGAGCATATGAGATGTTCGAAGAGCTGAAAATGGTTTTTCAAGCTCATGCCCGGATCGAGAGATATGAAGTCTCCGTTAAGTTCTTCAGCTGTAAGATGGAGGAAAACAGTTCTGTCAGTGAGCACATACTCACTATGTCTGGGTTACATAACCGCTTGACTCAGCTGGGAGTTAATCTCCCGGATGACGCTGTCATTGACAGAATCCTCCAGTCGCTTCCACCAAGCTACAAGAGCTTTGTGATGAACTTCAATATGCAGGGGATGGTAAAGACCATTCCTGAAGTATTTGCTATGCTGAAATCAGCAGAGGTAGAAGTCAAGAAGGAACATCAAGTGTTGATGGTGAATAAAACCACTAAGTTCAAGAAGGGCAAGGGTAAAAAGAACTTCAAGAAGGAAGGCAAGGAAGTTGCCGCGCCTGGCAAGCAAGCTGCCGGGAAGAAGTCAAAGAATGGACCCAAGCCTGAGACAGAGTGCTTTTATTGCAAAGGGAAGGGTCACTGGAAGCGGAACTGTCCCAAATACTTAGCGGACAAGAAGGCCGGCAACACCAAAGGTATATTTGATATACATGTAATTGATGTGTACCTTACCAGTACTCGTAGTAACTCCTGGGTATTTGATACCGGTGCCGTTGCTCATATTTGTAACTCACAGCAGGAGCTACGGAATAAATGGAGACTGGCAAAGGACGAGGTGACGATGCGCGTCGGGAATGGTTCCAAGGTCGATGTGATCGCCGTCGGCACGCTACCTCTACATTTACCTACGGGATTAGTTATAAACCTCAATAATTGTTATTTAGTGCCAAGTTTGAGCGTGAACATTGTATCGGGATCTCGTTTAATACGAGATGGCTACTCATTTAAATCCGAGAATAATGGTTGTTCTATTTATATGAGAGATATGTTTTATGGTCATGCTCCGATGGTCAATGGTTTATTCTTAATGAATCTCGAGCATATTGCTACACATATTCATAGTGTGAGTACCAAAAGATGTAAGGTTGATAATGATAGTCCCACATACTTGTGGCACTGCCGCCTTGGTCACATAGGTGTCAAACGCATGAAGAAGCTCCATGCAGATGGACTTTTAGAGTCTCTTGATTATGAATCATTTGACACGTGCGAACCATGCCTCATGGGTAAAATGACCAAGACTCTGTTCTCAGGAACAATGGAGCGAGCAACCAACTTATTGGAAATCATACATACTGATGTGTGCGGTCCAATGAGTGTTGAGGCTCGCGGTGGCTATCGTTATGTTCTCACCCTCACTGATGACTTGAGTAGATATGGGTATGTCTACTTAATGAAACACAAGTCTGAAACCTTTGAAAAGTTCAAGGAATTTCAGAGTGAGGTTGAGAATCAACGTGACAGGAAAATCAAGTTTCTACGATCAGATCATGGAGGAGAATACTTGAGTCACGAATTTGGCACACACTTAAGGAAATGTGGAATAGTTTCACAACTCACGCCGCCTCGAACACCTCAGCGTAACGGTGTGTCCGAACGTCGTAATTGCACTCTATTAGATATGGTGCGATCTATGATGTCTCTTACCGATTTACCGCTATCTTTTTGGGGCTATGCTTTAGAGACTGCCGCATTCACTTTAAATAGGGCTCCGTCGAAATCCGTTGAGACGACACCGTATGAATTATGGTTTGGGAAGAAACCTAAGCTGTCGTTTCTAAAAGTTTGGGGATGCGATGCTTATGTCAAGAAACTTCAACCTGAGAAGCTCGAACCCAAGTCGGAAAAATGCGTCTTCATAGGATACCCTAAGGAAACCATTGGGTATACCTTCTACCTAAGATCCGAAGGCAAGATCTTTGTTGCCAAGAACGGACTCTTTCTGGAGAAAGAGTTTCTCTCGAAAGAAGTAAGTGGGAGGAAAGTAGAACTTGATGAAGTGTTACCTCTTGAACCGGAAAATGGCGCAACTCAAGAAAATGTTCCTGAGGCGCCTGCACCGACTAGAGAGGAAGTTATTGATGATGATCAAGATACTTCTGATCAAGCTCCTATTGAAATTCGAAGGTCCACAAGGACACATTCCGCACCAGAGTGGTACGGCAACCCTGTCTTTGAAATCATGTTGTTAGACAACGGTGAACCTTCGAACTATGAAGAAGCAATGGCGGGCCCGGATTCCGACAAATGGCTAGAAGCCATGAAATCTGAGATAGGATCCATGTATGAAAACGAAGTATGGACTTTGACTGACTTGCCCGTTGAACGGCGAGCCATAGAAAATAAATGGATCTTTAAGAAGAAGACAGACGAGGATGGAAATGTGACCATCTATAAAGCTCGACTTGTCGCTAAGGGTTATCGACAAGTTCAAGGGGTTGACTACGATGAGACTTTCTCACCGGTAGCGAAGCTAAAGTCCATCCGAATCATGTTAGCAATTGCCGCATTCTACGATTATGAGATATGGCAAATGGACGTCAAAACGGCATTCCTTAATGGTTTCCTTAAGGAAGAATTGTATATGATGCAGCCGGAAGGTTTTGTCGATCCTAAGAATGCTAACAAGGTGTGCAAGCTCCAACGCTCGATTTATGGGCTGGTGCAAGCATCTCGGAGTTGCAACATTCGCTTTGATGAGATGATCAAAGCGTTTGGGTTTACGCAGACTTATGGAGAAGCCTGCGTTTACAAGAAAGTGAGTGGGAGCTCTGTAGCATTTCTCATACTATATGTAGATGACATACTTTTGATGGGAAATGATATAGAACTCTTGGACAGCATCAAGGCCTATTTGAATAAGAGTTTTTCAATGAAGGACCTTGGAGAAGCTGCTTATATATTAGGCATCAAGATCTATAGGGATAGATCGAGACGCCTCATAGGTCTTTCACAAAGCACGTACCTTGATAAGATTTTGAAGAAGTTCAAAATGGATCAGACCAAGAAAGGGTTCTTGCCTGTTTTGCAAGGTATGAAATTGAGGTCAGCTCAATGTCCGACCACGGTAGAAGAGATAGAAGAGATGAGTGTCATCCCCTATGCCTCAGCCATAGGTTCTATTATGTATGCCATGCTATGTACCAGACCTGATGTAAAACTTGCCGTAAGTTTGGTAGGAAGGTACCAAAGTAATCCCGGCAAGGAACACTGGACAGCGGTCAAGAATATCCTGAAGTACCTGAAAAGGACAAAGGACATGTTTCTCGTTTATGGAGGTGACGAAGAGCTCGTCGTAAAGGGTTACATCGACGCTAGCTTCGACACAGATCTGGATGACTCTAAGTCACAAACCGGATACGTGTATATGTTGAATGGTGGAGCAGTGAGCTGGTGCAGCTGCAAGCAGAGCGTCGTGGCGGGATCTACATGTGAAGCGGAGTACATGGCAGCCTCGGAGGCAGCACATGAAGCAATATGGGTGAAGGAGTTCATCACCGACCTAGGAGTCATACCCAATGCGTCGGGGACAATCAAACTCTTCTGTGATAACACTGGAGCTATTGCACTTGCCAAGGAGCCCAGGTTTCACAAGAAGACAAGGCACATCAAGCGTCGTTTCAACTCCATTCGTGAAAATGTTCAAGATGGAGACATAGATATTTGTAAAGTACATACGGACCTGAATATAGCAGATCCGTTGACTAAACCTCTCCCTAGGGCAAAACATGATCAACACCAAAATTCCATGGGTGTTCGATTCATCACAATGTAACTAGATTATTGACTCTAGTGCAAGTTTGGAAATATGCCCTAGAGGCAATAATAAAAGTATTATTATTATATTTCTTTGTTCATGATAATTGTCTTTATTCATGCTATAACTGTATTATCCGGAAATCGTAATACACGTGTGAATACATAGACCATAATATGTCCCTAGTAAGCCTCCAGTTGACTAGCTCGTTGATCAACAGATAGTCATGGTTTCCTGGCTATGGACATTGGATGTCATTGATAACGGGATCACATCATTAGGAGAATGATGTGATGGACAAGACCTAATCCTAAGCATAGCACAAGATCGTGTAGTTCGTTTGCTAGAGCTTTTCCAATATCAAGTATCTTTTCCTTTGACCATGAGATCGTGTAACTCCCGGATACCGTAAGAGTGCTTTGGGTGTATCAAACGTCACAACGTAACTGGGTGACTATAAAGGTGCACTACAGGTATTTCCGAAAGTGTCTGTTGGGTTGACACGGATCGAGACTGGGATTTGTCACTCCATATAACGGAGAGGTATCACTGGGCCCACTCGGTAATGCATCATCATTATGAGCTCAAGGTGACCAAGTGGTTGATCACGGGATCATGCATTACGGTACGAGTAAAGTGACTTGCCGGTAACGAGACTGAACAAGGTATTGGGATACCGACGATCGAGTCTCGGGCAAGTAACATACCGATTGACAAAGGGAATTGTATACGGGATTGATTTAATCCTCGACATCGTGGTTCATCCGATGAGATCATCGTGGATAATGTGGGAGCCAACATGGGTATCTAGATCCCGCTGTTGGTTATTGACCGGAGAGGCATCTCGGTCATGTCTTCATGTCTCCCGAACCCGTAGGGTCTACACACTTATGGTTCGGTGACGCTAGGGTTGTAGAGATATTAGTATGTAGTAACCCGAAAGTTGTTCGGAGTCCCGGATGAGATCCCGGACGTCACGAGGAGTTCCGGAATGGTCCGGAGGTAAGAATTATATATAGGAAGTGCAGTTTCGGCCATCGGGACAAGTTTCGGGGTCATCGGTATTGTACCGGGACCACCGGAAGGGTCCCGGGGGCCCCGGGTGGGGCCACCTGCCCGGGGGGGGGGCGCACATGGGCTATAGGGGGTGCGCCTTGGCCTATATGGGCCAAGGGCACCAGCCCCTATAGGCCCATGCGCCTAGGGTTCCATAGGGGAGGAGTCCCAACTAGGTGGAAGGCACCCCTAGGTGCCTTGGGGGGGAGGGAAACCTCCCCTTGGCCGCCGCCCCTAGGAGATTGGATCTCCTAGGCTGGCGCACCCCCCCTTGGCCCTCCTATATATAGTGGGGGAGAGGAGAGGACTTCATACCACAGCCTTTGGCACCTCCCTCTCCCCGTTACATCTCTCCTCTCGCAGTATAGCGCGAAGCCCTGCTACTGTGACGCCCTGCATCCACCACCACGCCGTCGTGCTGCTGGATCTTCATCAACCTCTCCTTCCCCCCTTTGCTGGATCAAGAAGGAGGAGACGTCTCCCGTCCCGTACGTGTGTTGAACGCGGAGGTGCCGTCCGTTCAGGTCATCGGTGATTTGGATCACGTCGTGTTCGACTACTTCATCCCCGTTCTTTGAACGCTTCCGCTCGCGATCTACAAAGGTATGTAGATGCATCCGATGACTCGTTGCTAGATGAATTCATAGATGGATCTTGGTGAAACCGTAGGAAAATTTTTGTTTTCTGCAACGTTCCCCAACATGACATATGGAATGGGGATATTAGGAAGATCAAATACCCTGAGCTTCACTCTTTCAATCTAAAGGAAAGCATATCAATCAAAGAAGCCAAGGAACTGGATAATATTTATAGTCTGTTCCAACTTCCACTCTCCATTCAAGCTCATCAGCAACTCCACTCTCTATCAGGGGAATTAAACAATATCAGAAATACAGATGACAAAGACATATGGACTTTAATTTGGGGTAACAATAAGAATATTACAAAAAAGATCTATGGATACCTTATGAATGGTGAAGATGCTGCTGACACATTTAAATGGATATGGAAATCATGTTGTCTTCCAAGACATAAATTTTTCTGTTGGCTCATGCTAAATGACAGGATAAATACATGTGACCTTTTGACCAGAAAAGTCATGCACCTAGATTCCAATGTATGTGTTCTATGCAACAGTCAAGACAATGAAGACAGGACCCATCTACTATTCTCTTGTCCATTTAGTCAAGGATTCTGGTGGAACATTGGATTTGAATGAAATTCAGATATGCAGATCAACAATATGATTATTGATGCTAAACACAGATATAAAATTGATCACTTCATGGAAATCATGATACTTGGTTGTTGGAGCATATGGAACCAAAGGAATGGGATGATCTTTGAAGGGATTCCTTGCTCAATAAATGACTGCAAGATTGACTTTGTCAGATATTTCAAAATGACCATGCTGAGGGCTAAAGCCACTCTAAAAGAGGGCATGTCCTCTTGGATAGATAATATTTAATTTTCCAATAATCTTTTTGTCCCCTAGAGTGTATTCTCTTGGTTGTCCCCTCAACAACCTTTTTGATTATGTAATTTGGACAATTTCTTTATAAATGAAAATGACTCACGGTAGGGGATTTACCCTACTATTCTTTGGTCAAAAAAAAGAATCTTTGAAAAAACTATTTGAAGCCGATGTTTCCTCCATGCAACTGCGTATCGGACGCCGCGTGGAGGAGGAGTTGGTGTCGCCACTGCGCCGCATCTAGCGTGGCAAGGTAGAAGGACTAGGTGCCCCTGGCGATCTGTGGAGGAGAAAGCAGCCAGGGAGGTAGCGTGTAGGGAGTGGTGCACCGAGCAGCATTCACGAAGTCCGTTGTCATGCTGGCCTCGGTCCTCACGGAGGCCTGGGTCCACGATTAATCAGGACCACCACGGAGCCGTCTCCGCGGTGACAGTGCCGCCTGGACAGAGAGCTCGCCGGGATCGAAGGAGTTGTCGCTCAACGACACCTCTGCTGACACCGGCAGGGGCAAGGGCATGGCTCCCTGGCCAGAGTCGGCGTTGACCGAGGCAGCCCTCCGCACGGTGCAAAACGTAGCAAAGCGGCTCCTCCACGAGCGTCTCGCAGCGGCTGGGACCACTCCGATGACAACAACGACGACACGGCCGACGACGGAGGTGCCACCGGCCATCCCAGCCAGACGTACAAGGCCACCGTCCGCTACACGTTAATTTAGCCTCTTTTAGG
Source organism: Triticum urartu (assembly GCF_003073215.2). Classification (NCBI taxonomy): domain Eukaryota; kingdom Viridiplantae; phylum Streptophyta; class Magnoliopsida; order Poales; family Poaceae; genus Triticum; species Triticum urartu. The sequence continues at coordinate 38,737,856 of NC_053023.1, read as the reverse complement.
TTTTATAATTGAAAGGACGAAATATTGTCTGATTTGTATGAAATATATCAGACTTTTGTCGTGTTTGCATGAATTATGTTTGAATATATTTTTATTGTAGATGGATGTTTACTGTAAGTGTTGAATAGCTGGACGTGTCAGACAGAAGTGTTGAAATGTCTCAACAACAAAAAAAGCAGAAGTGTTGAATAGCCGGACGTGTCAGCAGACAAATATTATTATGTCCGTTTTGGGGCCGTGACTAAGGATGACAATTTTAACCATGGACATGGATATCCATGGATACCCGACCCGAATGGATAGGGTTTGGATATACTTTTGTGTCCATGGTCGTCGCCCAAACCCGATCCGATTGCTTGTGGGTAGGCCATGGATATAATCTTATACCCGTGGGTATACCCAAACCCGGCCCAATAGTAAGACTTAATGGGCAAAAATCTGCTATCCCTACCCCACAGTCACATGTCCGATTGCAAATTTACACTTTGTTATCTAAAACATGCAAAAGAAATTACACAATCCCCATCATAACTTTTATTAGTTGACATTTATTTCCTTGTTAATGACTCGTCATTCTCATTTGTTAGAAAAATACTAAATGATCTTAGGTCGTTAGTGGACGTTGATTTACCATAAGTAAAGCCAAGCCTGCCACGAGGTGAAGAATGGAAGAGCTTTTGTTAACATTGTGTTATTTCTTATTTATATGTCTTGAGAGGACCCAATGAATATCCAGTGGGTATGGATATCCATCGGGTTTGGATATAGATACAAGTTTTCACCCACGGATATTTTCATGGGCGGGCAAAGATTGTCTTCATGGATATGGATGTGGATTTGATATTGTTCAACCCGATCCAAACCCGACCCATTGCCATCCTTAGCCGTGACTGAGTAGGGGCCGCGACCCACGATGTAGCAATTGGAGTCTATATATCCAATTCTACCCAGAGGCGGAGCCATACATACAACCCGGTTCCGATTCTACCTAGAGGCAGGGTCGATCATACCCCAGAGGTCTCAGCGCATATTTAAATCTTCCAAACCCAGAGCCTCCTCGCACCGATCGCACAGAAGATACATTCGCCGCCGTCGAGTGCGTCTCCATCATCAATCTAGCCGGAGAGATGACGTCGTGTCCGCCCTACTACGCGCCCATGTCCTCTGATGAACCTGAGGAGTCCTCCGTGTCCACCGTCGTCGCCACGGCGGTCGGCACCGGGCACCACACGCTCAGGATCCAGGGCTACTCGCGACTCGAGACCATGCACGGCGGCAACGGCAGCTACGTGGAGTCCAACGCGTTCAAGGCAGCGGGCCACACCTGGAGGATCCGTTGCTACCTCGACGGGGAGCGCCCGGAGGACGCCGGCTTCGTCTCGCTGTTCCTCAGGCGCGACCCCGCCACCGGCAATGCCGCCGGCGCCGCTGAGAGCGTCGTCCACGCCGAGTGCGAATTCGCCCTGGTGCACCACCAAGGGACGCTGGTGAAGTGGCCGTCGCACTGCCAACGCTTGAGCGCCTCGGCCTTTTCCTCCAGCCACATGTGGGGCATCCCGCAGTTCATCAGCAAGGAGGACCTGGAGGGCTCCAGGTTCCTCAAGGACGACTGCTTCGCCGTCCGGTGCAAGGTCACCGTCATCAAGCAGCTCTCCGCCAAAGAGGAAGAGGACGCGAGCCCCCCGGCCCTGGGAAGGCGTTTGCTAGGTTTCTGCAGTTCCATCTGTGGATAGATGCGCTTGTCGCAATAGTTTTTGGCTCTTGCATGTTGGGACAAAATTGTTACGCGTTTACTGGAGTATTGTACCTGTTTATGTATATATATAATGTATTACTTGTTTCATGTGTACCAGTGTTCCGGAGAAAAATATTACAGTATGCTTTTACTTTAAATTATGGCTTCCAGAAATATCTAGATTAAATAGAGTAAGGAAACAAACCCAGCCTCTGAGTCACTTGGTCCGACCAGTGGTTTACAAGAAAAAGGACCCTTCTTGTTGTGGCCAGGCGCGCGGATCCGGCACCCCTACAAAGTTCTGTACCATCTTTTATATGGTGTATCTTTTTAAAAAATCTGCCGCCTAGCGAGTCGTTGATCTGGTGATTGAGCAGCCCGGGGTCACCTTCCACCATTGCTACACATGTCGCGTTGCGAAAATTTTCTGTAACATGGGTTATGTTGCGGAAATTTTTGTAACATATGTGAAGTTGCAAATTATTTTTGTAATGGATGTTTTGTTGTGGTTTTTTTGTAATAGAGGTCTTGTTGTAATTTTTTGCAGCAGGGGTCTATTACAGTTTTTCTGCGACAGGGACCTTGTTGCAGAAACTCGCTGAGCAACGACCACGTCGACCGAAATAAAGGCCGGTGCTCCCTCGGGGTGGTGGGCGACGGTGTATGCAGCTCCTCGCGGTGGACACGGATGCCGGTGCTCCCCCGGGACGGCGGGGTGCAGCATGAGTTTAGGCACACCGCGGCGGCCGGCGCTCATGGTGAAGGTGGGCTGCAGCGGCGGCGCCCATGCCCACGACCTTGTCGGCATGCTGCCGGTGGCCGCTGTCGAAGTAGTGCGAGAAGGAGTTGGTTTGACGGGGAGCTTGGGAGGAGCACGAGTGGTGGCTGCCCTCGTGGGGGTCTAGATCCAGATCCCGCAACATACCAGTTGTCATGGTGGGAGAGATTGCAACAACGATTCAGTTGCGAAAACTAGTCTAGATAATATGTTGCTTCTAGCCATTTGATTAAAATTTGATCTAACGGTCACGAAGACGGCGGACGCACGTGTGATCATCCGTTGGGTGATCTCAATCATTTCCCAAAAGATATTATCAAAAGTACAAAGCACCTTAAATATACTCCCTCTGTTCCGAAATAATTGTCGTTGGGCAACCCCAGTGCAAATTCCGTCACGTTATATATATTTTTTCACTTTCCTATTTTGCCCTCCCACTCGCTCCCACTAGCTTGCTCGCTCGCCGCTTTCCCAATCCTCCCCGTCGCTGCTCTCCCAATCCCTCTCCCCTCTATCGCCGGCCTCTCCCTCTCCTCGTCGCCGCCCTCTTCCTCTCCTCGTCGCCGGCCTCTCCCTCTCCCCATCGCCGGCCTGTTCCATCACCCCTTTCTCCCCACCACCCCGCCTCCACTCATACCCCGAAGGTCAACAAAAAAGTGAATCTTTTTGTGCCGGCGACAAGCTTCTAGGTGACGGATGTGTGGATGTGTAGCGGCGCCAGAGCGGGATTTGGGCAACGGAGGCGTGGACGTGGAGCCGCGGCCGAGCGGCGGATCTGGAGAGGCGCCGGAGCAGCGGAGCGGCAGGCCTGGAGCGGGGCCAGAGCAGCGGTGGGAGATGGAGTTCCCTCTCGACCCAGTCGACAGGTACGGATGCGATGGAGGACCAGCTAACTGGCGGCGGCGATGGGACGAGCAGCTGGAGCATTTGTTGGCGGGATGAGCAGTTGGAGTCAGTGGCGGGGCAAGCAGCTGGAGTAGGAGGGCGACGCCGAGCTCAACGGCGACTCCTACGACAACTGCAGCAAGAGAGCGCCTACAACCGTTGTGGCAGGAGTACCTCGGTGAGCCCGTCACTCAGTCTGCAACTCTGATTCAGTAGAGTAGTTCTTGCAATAGTCAGATTCAGAAACAAATCAAAATCGTGAGCGAGGTGGGACTAATCAGGCAACAAGTCCTTCCTTGTTTCCCCAAAATCCGTTGGCATGGAGTACTTGTTTGATTTAGCCAGGGCGTCTATTTTGTTTCTGTTACATTGCGACTGTGGTATGTTTACTTATCAAGTTGCACCCATTGGTGCTCTGCTATGGACTTGTGAGAAAGAAGATTTTCCTATGTGGAGTAGCCATTGAACAACGAGTAGGAGTAGTTCTTTGATTCAGTATTTGCACATTCAAATACAGAAGCTCATATTCTTGCAATACTGTACAAGTAGTTTGTCAATGTTAACCTCGACGTATCTGCAGTTTCAGTCACTTCTTGCTACTCCTCATTACTTTGACGTGTCTGGGGTATTTTGAGTAGTTAAATAAGTGCAGTTCAGTTGCTTCAGTCGCTGCTTATTTCTTCAGTAGCTAAATAAGTTTAGTTTAGTTTAGTTGAAGTGAGCTACGTTCTCGTTGCGGCCTTGCGTATTTCAGAGATCGAGAGTGTAGATCAAAACATAGTTGAGCATTACGCAAATCAAAATCTACTTCGGCCCCGCTCGCTGCGGCCCGGTTTCAGAGATCGAGAGTAAGAGTTTGTACTGGTAAACTCCATTTTCTAAATCAAGCATGGCAAGTTTTGTACTCATGGAGTACTTGTTGGGGATCGTAGCAGAAATTTAAAATTTTCTATGCATCACCAAGATCAATCTATGGAGTAATCTAGCAATGAGGGGAAGGGGAGTGCATCTACATACCCTTGTAGATCGCTAAGCGGAAGCATTGCAAGAACGCAGATGAGGTAGTCGTACTCGTGGTGATTCAGATCGCGGTCGATTCCGATCTAAGCGCCGAACAACGGCGCCTCCGCGTTCAACACACGTGCAGTCCGGTGACGTCTCCCATGCCTTGATCCAGCAAGGAGAGAGGGAGAGTGTCGGTGTCAAAACCGGCGGATCTCGGGTAGGGGGTCCCGAACTGTGTGTCTAGGCCGGATGGTAACAGGAGGCAAGGGACACGAAGTTTTACCCAGGTTCGGGCCCTCTTGATGGAGGTAAAACCCTACGTCCTGCTTGATTAATATTGATGATATGGGTAGTGCAAGAGTAGATCTACCGCAAGATCGGAGAGGCTAAACCCTAGAAGCTAGCCTATGGTATGATTGTTGTTCTATATGTTGTCCTACGGACCTAAACCCTCCGGTTTATATAGACACCGGAGAGGGTTAGGGTTACACAAAGTCGGTTACAATGGTAGGAGATCTACATATCTGTATCGCCAAGCTTGCCTTCCACGCCAAGGAAAGTCCCTTCCGGACACGGGACGAAGTCTTCAATCTTGTATCTTCATAGTCCAGGAGTCCTGCTGAAGGTATAGTCGAGCCATCCGGACACCCCCTAATCCAGGACTCCCTCAGTAGCCCCTGAACCAGGCTTCAATGACGACGAGTCCGGCGCGCAGATTGTCTTCGGTGTTGCAAGGCGGGTTCCTCCTCCAAGTACTTCATAGAAGATTTTGAACACAAAGATAGTGTCCGGCTCTGCAAAATAAGTTTCCACATATTGCCATAGAGAGAATAATATTTACACAAATCTAATCTGCTGACATATTTCGTAGTGTGACGCACCATGGCCAAGCCTTTATTCGAATCGTTTTATTATCCCACCTCAGCGTGTCATGCAAGGCGGTTTCCTTGGCACGTCTTGTTAAAGCAGAGATCGTGTCCCCTTATTCCAGGATTCTCATCAATACGGGCGTGGGTAACCCAACCGCTTCTAGGACTCCTATACTATAGGAAAGTCCAAACGGCCACGGAGAGGACGCTTGATATTCACCCTCTTTATAAAGGGACAAGGCTTTTATTTTTTCCCTCCCGTGCTCAATCGAATCCTTCCCCCACCTCAAGCTCAAACACCCAAAGTTCAGGTCAGGTGCTCCGTACCTTCAATCATGTCCGGATCTAGCCTTCAAGGCCGATGGGTGCCTTCCTCCGTCACGGAAGAAGACATCAAAAAGTTGAGGGAGGCCAGATATCTGACCGCCGAGGTTTTGCATCGGCTGCCTGCCCGAGGGCAGGCCGTCCCCTCCCCCGAACCCAACGAGAACATCGTGTTCGTGTCCCACTTCCTCCGAGGTCTAGGCCTTGCTCTGGATCCTTTCATCAGGGGTTTGATGTTTTATTACGGGCTAGATTTCCATGATCTAGCTCCGGACTCCTTTCTTCATATTACGACATTTATTGTCGTGTGTGAGGCCTTCCTCCGGGTTACCCCTCACTTTGGCCTGTGGCTCAAGACCTTTAAAGTAAAGCCGAAGATGATCGAGGGGCAACATGCAGCGTGTGGAGGTGCCTCAATATGCAAGATGACGGGAGCTCCATGGCCCAAAGGTTCCATTCCAGAGGTGTCTGAATTGTGGCAACAGGAGTGGTTCTACATCACGGCTCCTAGAAGTGCCAAGTGGGCGGCCGCCCCTGTTTTCCGCTCGGGCCCTCCAGCACAACGGATGTCATGGATCAGCAGAGGTCTGAGCTGGGGTCCAGCCAAGGACGTTCCTATACTGCAAAGCCACATTCGAGATCTCTTCAATGGAGATTTTAGTTTGGTTGCGGTAATACAAGTTATGCTGGTTCGTCAAGTCCAGCCTTGCAAACGCCGGCCCCTTCGCTTGTGGGAGTTCAATCCCGAGGGACCGCGTGTCACTCAAAATTTCCTCGGCCTGACGCATGAGGAGATGTACAAGTCATTCTTCAGACCTCAGGTAGAGTGTCCGGAAATCACCGAGGACGTGGGCCTGAGCAGTAACCGCGCCGCCGAACAGGTAAGGAATCTTCCGGCCGAACATACTATCTCTCATTTGTTACGAAGTTATTTCTGAGAGTTTGCTTTTTGACCAGGACTGGCTAACAAAGGATAAGTTGATTCGGTGTTCGGCCCCCCTCCCTGAGGGTTTGGACAATCTGGTATTGGAAAAGATGCTCCAGGTCGCACCTTGCCCAGAGCCCTTGAAGGAAGATACCGGGGAGGATAATACGGGCGGACGCGGGCCCCCAACGCTGCCCATTCTAACCGAGCGAGCGAGCGTCCCCATGAAGGAAGACGATCGGGGGAGGAAAAGGACTGCGCCCGGGGATTCGGAAGCCGAAGCTTCCAAACAGGAGAAGAAGTCTCCCACGGAGGGTCCTACCTTGGGTGGTGCTTTTTCCGCACAAAGTCCGCAGGGGGATCAATTCTCCAGCGAGTCGTAATTGACCCGAAATACTTTAATAGTACAGGTATACCATCTTTTTCTTTTGAGAAAATAACCACCGCATATATCTTTGCAGTCCGGGCCTTAGCCCCTCTCAAATGAGCTCGTCTTCGTGGGATCTTCTTCCAGAGATGATGGAGAGCGAAAAGCCTCCTCCGGACTCCTCCGCTCCGGAAGCGGGCGACCCCGAAGTGTCGTCGCGGAGGGCCTCTCCGAGTCCGGTGAGGCCAGAAGATAATCCCATTGACCCCCGAAGCTCCCAATGTCCGGCTCCCGAAGAGAGCGGACGAAAGAGTCCGGCACCGTCTGGTCTGCGAACGGATGTTCTGAGGGAGTTGGTGGGGCGAGCGGCCATCTCAGATGAACACCATGTGCTGATGAATACGGTGATGGAGAGAATCTCGTCCGCCGAAAGCGGATTGCATGAAGCTTTTATGAGTCTACTGACAGGCTTTGAGGTACGTAAAATAATGTATGATAGTCCTGCACATGCTAGGTGTGCCCTGTGTAGATAGTAGCCCCTGAGACTCTGGTTGTCGTCAGAAACGATGACGAACAGAGGATCATATTCCCAGGTAAGAACCATATTGCCTCTATGTGCAGGTGATGGAAGCTCCGGTGGCTAGCCGGACTAGAGAGTTTGCCCATTTAAAACGGCAGTTGGATGCGGCAAACGCCGACATCGAGCTTGTTAACAAAAGGCTTGATGAGGCACAGGTTAAGTGTCATTATCTAGTAAACGCCACATAGTAAGAGCAGCATGATGCCAGCATCTTTAATATGTTGTGACTTCAGATGGAGCTGCCGGTATTGAAGCCTTGCGGGCAGAACTTGCCTGAGCCAAGGAACAAGCGAGGTTTAGTAATGCGGCTGCTTTGAAGGCGGCTGAAGAGTTGAAGGCCGAGAAGGCCGCGCATGGCGAGAGCCAAGATAAGATGGCCAAGATGGCCATAGAATTAAAAGCCGCCGCCGACCGTTGCCGGGTTCTTGAAAAGGAAAACCTAGCGAAGGCATCGGACCTTGAGAAGGCTGCTGCGACGAGAAAAGACATCTGCTCTGCTATGAGGGCGAAGAAGGAGGAGCTGCGGGAAGCCGGGGATATTGTAGCTGGGAAATCCTTTATGTTGCGGAGAAAGTTCGGAGATCCACGGTATGCCTCTCTGAATCGGCTGTGGAGTTCGGAGGATGTGTATATGGATTTGGCAGCGAGCGCTGCCGATGCGGCCAAGTACTTCCAGGGTCAGACGGACCGTGAAGTGGACCAGCTGTTTTGGGCACAATTCCATTCTCCCGAGCGTCCGCTTTCATTGATGGGCCAATTAGCCGAATGGGCCGAACTGAATAGGTTGTCCGGACTCGCCATGAGGTCTGTTGTGGATCAGCTATGGCCGGAAAGGCCAAAACCGAACAGCTATTTCAGCTTGGTGTAGCAGTTCCTTGATGCGGTGCCGCGCATTAATGCGGTGAAGAGGTCGGCGTGGATAGAGGGCTCACGGATGGCCTTTGCCTGTGTTAAAGCATACTGGGCGGAGATGGATGCTACCACTGTTGCAGCGTGGGATTCGGCCATAGGCCGAATGGCTGCTGAGCACTATTTTGAAGAAGTTCTTGAGGGTGCTCTTTTGATAGAGACTCAGTGCTCAAAAAATATTATGTTTGAGTGACATGTAATCTCATTGTAAGCGAAATGCTTTTATAAATTTTTATAAGGCTATTTTTATACTTTTGCCTGAAAGTAATATGATGCCTCCTGGGCGGCCGTTTTATGTATACATGTGTATAACCTGAAAGATTGCAGCCATCGGCTTCAACCCCCACGCATACAATGCGGAGGTGCTCGCAAAAAACACGCGTTCACACTTAACCCAACGTCTTGGTCCTATTAAGGAGGTGATAGAGGAGCGAGCGAGGCAACCGGACTATAATGCTTTAGCACTTTCACTTAGCCATAGGAGTTTGACAGTGGGGCTACTAGATAGCCCCTGGTGGCTCCGCACTCTCCCGATCCCGGGGTGCGTACATGCCTGGCCGGAAAACGGCCCTTCATTAAGGCGGAGGAATTCTAACATTCCAACAGGTCATCGAGTGGTTGACCAGTCTCACACTATATCATGACAGTCAGTTTTCGGCTTTCTCTACTGAGGTGCTCGTCCGGATGAACCAGGGCACAATCGCAGTAGTTCTCCTGGTGCTACCTTAGCCGGTAAAGCGGAACATAAGGTACCAAAACACAGGAGCTGGGAAAACCCAACATTTGACCAAAGACAATGATTCGGAGCTGATGCATATAGGGCCAAACTCGCAACGCCGAACACTCCCTAAGGTATTCGGTCTTTGTGGTATAAACCGGGCCTAAATAATGGCCTTTGTAAGAAGCCCCTTGTGTCCAGGTACGTGCATTGTTCTGGCGTGGCCACATGCCAAGACGTCAGCATCCTTCTCAACGGTGGATATGTATCAACAAGAGACAGTAAAAAAGGTTTACGCAGGGTCTTAATCTAAAAAGAATCCTTGGAGCGGGTCCCTGTTGCACGTCTGCGCCTGTGTCTCCGTTGTGCCGTATCCTGGACGGGTGTAGCACGATGATCGTCTGTAAAAGAGAGGAATTTAGGTGAAAAAGTTGTCGTGCCAAAAAGAAACTGTGTATAATTCAAGATGAGAAAAAATTGCCACTTGTCTGTGCGCGTTGAGCCCCTTGTATGGACAAATAGGGGTGTGACCATTTGTTCGGTATAAATAGCGGCGCCGGACTCGATTAGTTGTGTCTGAGGTCTTGACGACCTATTGGATGCTTACGCTGGTCCGGGCGCCTTTAGTGTGCGGCTGCCAAGGCAGCCGCACTCTCTTCGGCGCGCAGAGATCGCTTGTTATTTCCGTTCACTGAAATGATGCCACGTGGACCGGGCATCTTGAGTGTGAGGGAGGCTTAGTGTGGTATTGCATTAAAGCGAGCGAAAGCTTCGCGTCCGAGCAGTGCTTGATAGCCACTTTGGAACGGAGCGATGTGGAAGGTTAAATGCTCGCGACGGAAGTTATCGGGGGAGCCGAATATAACTTGTAGTAGGAGGGAGCCCATACAATGAGCCCCTGGGCCTGGCGTTACTCCTTTAAAGGTAGTATTGCTATGGCGAATGTTTGTTGGGTCTAACCCCATCCCGCGGATTGTATCCTGATATATTAGGTTTAGATTGCTGCCACCGTCCATCAAGACTCGTGTGAAGTGATATCCGCCAATTACTGGGTCTAATACCAGGGCAGCCCATCCCTGCGTGTCGGATACTTGTTGAGTAATCGCGATGGTCGAAAGTGATCGGTTGAGACGACCAGTGGCAGGACTTCGCGGTGACTGGCACTTGGGTATATTTTCCTGGGAGTGCCGCGTTGTTTTTTCCCTTGATCACGTGTAACACGTTTACTGTCTTGACTTCTGGTGGAAATTTCTTTTGTTCCCCAGTGTCTTGCTTGGGAGGCTCGTCCTCGTCTTCACTTGGTGTATCCTCCCCCTTGTGTACGGCGTTGAGCTTGCCGGACTGCTTGAAGACCCAACATTCTCTGTGGGTATGATTAGCAGGTTTACCAGTGGTACTATGGATCTGACATACTTGGTCCAGAATTTTGTTAAGGCTGGACAGTTCATTCCTGGTGCCTTTAGAGGGCGGCTTTTGCTGACCTGGCTGAGAGCTTTTGAATCCGGCGTTTACTACCGTGCCCTTCATGCTGTCTTCTTTATTCCGGCGTTTGTTATTGCTGTTGCACCGTGATTTCCCGTTTCCATCTCTAACTTTAGATGTACTGGGGTCGCTAGTGCTGCATCTGGCTAGCCAGCTATCCTCACCCGCGCAAAAGTGGGTCATGAGGCTTGTTAATGCGGCCATCGTTCTCGGCTTATTTTGGCCGAGGTGGCTGGCGAGCCATTCGTCACGGACGCTATGCTTAAAAGCTGCCAAGGCTTCGGCGTCCGGACAGTCGACAATCTGGTTATTTTTAGTAAGAAACCTGTTCCAAAGCTTTCGGGCTGACTCTCCGGGCTGTTGAGTTATATGACTCAAATCGTTCGCATCCGGAGGTCGGACATAAGTCCCTTGAATATTTGCCCGAAAGGCATCTTCGAGCTCTTCCCAACTTCCAATGGAGCTTTCGAGGAGGCCTTTAAGCCAGTGATGAGCTGGCCCTTTGAGCTTGAGGGGTAAGTACTTGATGGCGTGGAGATCATCTCCTCGAGCCATATGGATATGAAGGATGTAGTCCTCAATCCAGACCCCAGGGTCTGTTGTTCCGTCGTATGTCTCTATGTTTACGGGTTTGAATCCGTTCATGGTCCAGCACCTCATCGGTGAAACATAAGGGGTGTGCGGCACCCCTGTAGCTGGGTGTACCGCGTTGTTCGGATGTTTGTTGTGTTGCATTGTATGCTGGGGCGCGCTTGCGTGGTCCATAGATGGATCTTGCTGCACCGTCTTTTGGGTGCGAGCCCTCGCATGGGTCGCGTGTTGTACTGTGAGTGGCGTTGTATTCCGCTCTGTGTTGGTAGAGGGGTCGTTTATCCGGACAGGTGGCTGCTTTGATATTTGGTTGTGGGGGGTCTGAGGCCTTCTCATCGAATTCAGGTAGCAGCTTCCGCTTTGGGTAGCTCTTGGAGGGGCGATTGTCGCCGTACCTCGCTGCTGTGTTGAGTATTTTACTCCATCTGATTTGGAGTGTGTCTTGCGCAGCCTTGAGCCTTTGCTTCTGCTTTTTAAGACTCCTTGCGGTAGCAACAAGCCTTTTACGGGCATTCTGCTGCTCCGGGTGCCTGTCCGGCGTTATGTCATCCGGACCATTATCCTTGATAGAATTTGTTTGTTCGGTTTGATTATCCGGATTGCCGATGTCCGGCAGCGGTTCGCCCTGCTCTAGCGCTGGGTCTGTGTGATCGTTATTTCTGTCGAGGCGGGATTTGGGCGGCGCTTGCGTCGCCGCTTTGACTGCTTCTCAAGGGAACAAGCCTTCGGTGCGTCCTTCCGCTCCTCGTCGTCATCTTTTGGTGCGTCCACCATGTATACGTCATATGATGAGGTGGCTTTCCAGGGACCAATAGGCGTTGGTTCTTCATCGGCGTCCATACCGTCGATGTCTTCAGAGTCGAAGTCGAGCATGTCGGTTAAATCGTCGACAGTGGCTACAAAGTGGGTGGTGGGTGGGCTTTGAATTTCTTCATCGTTCGTATCCCAACCTTGCTGACCGTAGTCCGGCCAGGGCTCTCCTGATAAAGAGAGAGACTTTAGTGTCTTCAGAATATCGCCGAAAGGCGAGTGCTGAAAGATATCCGCGGCAGTAAACTCCATGATCGGCGCCCAATCGGATTCGATCGGCAGGGGCGTGGAGGGTTTGGAGTCCGAAGAGGAGTCCGGCTCCTTGGAGTCACGAGTCCCGTGGAGTGCGGGGCTGGTGTTCGGCTCGATCGCCATTGGGATCGCAGCCCCCAACGCGGCGTCCAACCACCCATCCTCGATCGGCGTAGTTGGCTCTGAATTAAGGGTCGAAGCCGATGCGGGTGCGGCCTCCAGGGCACTGTTCGGCGGCAGAGCTAGATCATGCTTGTCGTGACAGTGCCAGGCGCTCGGCAGTGGCTCGAATCCATCGAGGATCAAGTCCCCGCGGATGTCAGCCATGTAGTTTAAACTTCCAAATCTGACCTGACGGCCAGGGGCATAGCTTTCGATCTGCTCCAGATGGCCAAGTGAATTGGCCCGCAGTGCGAAGCCGCCGAAGACGAAGATCTGTCCGGGGAGGAAGGTCTCACCCTGGACTGCATCGCTATTGATGATCGTAGGAGTCATCAAGCCTAACGGAGACGACACGGAGGAACTCTCAATGAAAGCACCAATGTCGGTGTCAAAACCGGCGGATCTCGGGTAGGGGCTCCCAAACTGTGCGTCTAGGCCGGATGGTAACAGGAGGCAAGGGACACGAAGTTTTACCCAGGTTCAGGCCCTCTTGATGGAGGTAAAACCCTACGTCCTGCTTGATTAATATTTATGATATGGGTAGTACAAGAGTAGATCTACCGCGAGATCGGAGAGGCTAAACCCTAGAAGCTAGCCTATGGTATGATTGTTGTTCTGTATGTTGTCCTACGGACCTAAACCCTCCGGTTTATATAGACACCGGAGAGGGTTAGGGTTACACAAAGTCGGTTACAATGGTAGGAGATCTACATATCTGTATCTCCAAGCTTGCCTTCCACGCCAAGGAAAGTCCCTTCCGGACACGGGACGAAGTCTTCAATCTTGTATCTTCATAGTCCAGGAGTCCGGCTGAAGGTATAGTCCGGCCATCCGGACACCCCCTAATCCAGGACTCCCTCAGAGAGGTTGGGGAAGACTCCATCCAGCAGCAGCACAACGGCGTGGTGGTGGTGGAGGAGCGCGGGACTCTAGCAAGGCTTCGCCAAGCACTACGAGAGACGAGGAGGGAAAGAGGTAGGGCTGTGCCAAGAGGGAGATGATCTCCTATGTCTGGCAGCCCCAAAAACCCCCAATATACATAGGGGAAGGGGAGGGGCTGTGCCTCCATCTAGGGTTCCATCCCTAGGGGTGGCGGCAGCCCCCAAAACCCATCTAGGGTGCGGCCAAGGGGGGAGAGAGGGGGGCGCCCTAGGGTGGGCCTTAAGGCCCATCTGGACCTAGGGTTTGCCCCCTTCCCACTCTCCACGCGCCTTGGGCCTTGGTGGGGGGTGCACCAGCCTACCTGGGGCTGGTCCCCTCCCACACTTGGCCCACGCAGCCTTCTGGGGCTGGTGGCCCCACCTGGTGGACCCCCGGGACCCTCCCGGTGGTCCCGTTATGTTACCGATAGCACCCGAAACCTTTCCGGTGACCAAAACAGGACTTCCCATATATAAATCTTTACCTCTGGACCATTTTGGAACTCCTCGTGACGTCTGGGATCTCATCTGGGACTCTGAACAACATTCAGTAACCGCGTACATACTTTCCCTATAACCCTAGCGTCATCGAACCTTAAGTGTGTAGACCCTACGGGCTTGGGAACCATGCAGACATAACCGAGACAACTCTCCGGCCAATAACCAACAGCGGGATCTGGATACCCATGTTGGCTTCCACATGTTCCACGGTGATCTCATCAGATGAACCACAATATCGGGGATTCAATCTATCCCGTATACAATTCCCTTTGTCAATCGGTACGTTACTTGCCCGAGATTCGGTCATCGGTATTTCAATACCTCGTTCAATCTCGTTACCGGCAAGTCACTTTTACTCGTTCCATAAACACATCATCCCGTGATCAACTCTTTGGTCACATTGAGCTCATTATGATGATGTCCTATCGAGTGGGCCCAGAGATACCTCTCCATCACACGGAGTGACAAATTCCAGTCTCGATTCGTGCCAACTCAACAGACACTTTTGGAGATACCCGCAGTGCACCTTTATAGCCACCCAGTTACGTTGTGACGTTTGGTACACCCAAAGCATTCCTACGGTATCCGGGAGTTGCACAATCTCATGGTCTAAGGAAATGATACTTGACATTAGAAAAAGCTTTAGCAGACGAACTACACGATCTTGCGCTATGCTTAGGATTGGGTCTTGTCCATCACATCATTCTCCTAATGATGTGATCCCGTTATCAATGACATCCAATGTCCATGGTCAGGAAACCATGACCATCTATTGATCAACGAGCTAGTCAACTAGAGGCTTACTAGGGACATGTTGTGGTCTATGTATTCACACATGTATTACGGTTTCCGGATAATACAATTATAGCATGAATAATAGACAATTATCATGAACAAGGAAATACAATAATAATCATTTCATTATTACCTCTAGGGCATATTTCCAACAGTCTCCCACTTGCACTAGAGTCAATAATCTAGTTCACATCACTATGTGATTGTAATGAATCCAACACCCATAGTGTTTGTTCATATCTTGCTTGTGAGAGGGGTTTATTAGTCAATGGGTCTGAACCTTTCAGATCCATGTGTGCTTTGCAAATCTCTATGTCATCTTGTAGATGCAGCTACCACGTGCTACTTTGAGCTATTCCAAATAACTGTTCTACTATACGAATCCGGTTTACTACTCAGAGTCATCCGGATTAGTGTCAAAGTTTGTATCGACGTAACCCTTTACGACGAACTCTTTTACCACCTCCATAATCGGAAAAATTCCTTAGTGCACTAGTTACTAAGGATAAGTTCGACCGCTATCATGTGATCCATTCCTGGATCACTCTTGTACCCCTTGACTAACTCATGGCAAGGCACACTTCAGGTGCGGTACACAGCATAGCATACTATAGAGCCTACATCTAAATCATAGGGGACGACATTCGTCCTTTCTCTCTCTTCTGTCGTGGTCAGGTCTTGAGCCTTACTCAATACTCACACCTTGTAACACAGCCAAGAACTCCTTCTTTGCTGATCTATTTTGAACTCCTTCAAAATCTCGTCATGGTATGTATTCATTTGAAAGTAATATTAAGCGTTTTTGATCAATCCTTATAGATCTTGATGCTCAATGTTCAAGTAGCTTAATCCAGGTTTTCCATTGAAAAACACTTTTCAAATAACCCTGCATGCTATCCAGAAATTCTACATCATTTCTGATCAACAATATGTTAACAACTTATACTCATCAAAAATTCTATAGTGCTCCCACTCACTTCTTTGGAAATAAAAGTTTCTCAGAAACTTTGTATAAACCCAAAATCTTTGATCATCTCATCAAACCGTACATTCCAATTCCGAGATGCTTACTCCAGTCCTTAGAAGGATTGCTGGAGCTTTGCATACTTGTTAGCGTCTTTCAGGATTGACAAAACCTTCTGGATGTATCACATACAACCTTTCCTCGATAAAATCGTCGAGGAAACAATGTTTTGACATCCTATCTGCAAGATTTCATAAATAATGCAGTAACTGCTAACATAATTCCAACAGACTCTTAGTCGCTACGAGTGAGAAAGTCTCATCGTAGTCAATTCCTTGAACTTGTCGGGAAACATCTTAACGACAAGTCGAGCTTTCTTAATTGTGACACTTACCATCATTGTCCGTCTTCCTTTTAAAATCCATCTCCACCCAACAACCTTACGGCCATCATGTAGTTCTTTCAAAGTCTATACTTTGTTTTATACATGGATCCTTTCTCGGATTTTATGGCCTCGAGCCATTCGTTGGAATCTGGGCCCACCATCACTTCTCCATAGCTCGTAGGTTCATTGTTGTCTAGCAACATGACTTCCAAGACAGGATTACGTACCACTCTCAAGTAGTACACATCCTTGTCGACCTATGAGGTTTGGTAGTGACTTGATCCGAAGTTTCATGATCACTATCATAAGCTTCCACTTCAATTGGTGTAAGTGCCACGGGAACAACTTCCTGTGCCCTGCTACACACTAGTTGAAGTGATGGTTCAATAACCTCATCAAGTCTCCACCATCCTCCCACTCAATTCTTTCGAGAGAAATGTTTCCTCGAGAAAGGACCCGTTTCTAGAAACAATCACTTTTGCTTCCGGATCTGAAATAGGAGGTATACCCAACTATTTTTGGGTATTCTATGAAGATGCATTTATCCGCTTTGGGTTCGAGCTTATCAGCCTGAAACTTTTTCACAAAAACGCCGTATCCCCAAACTTTTAAGAAATGACAGCTTAGGTTTTTCTAAACCATAGTTCATACGGTGTCGTCTCAACGGAATTGTGTGGTGCCCCTATTTAAAGTGAATGTGGTTGTCTCTAATGCTTAACCCATAAACGATAGTGGTAATTCGATAAGAGACATCATGGTATGCACCATATCCAATAGGGTGCAGTTATGATGTTCGGACACACCATCACACTATGGTGTTCCAGGCGGTATTAGTTGTGAAACAATTTCCACAATGTCTTAATTATGTGCCAAACTCGTAACTCAGATATTCATCTCTATGATCATATCATAGACATTTTATCATCTTGTCACGACGATCTTCAACTTCACTCTGAAATTACTTGAACCTTTCAATAATTCAGACTTGTGTTTCATCAAGTAAATATACTCAGCATCTACTCAAATTATCTGTGAAGTAAGAACATAACGATATCCACTGCGTGCCTCAGCACTCATTGGACTACACACATCAAAATGTATTACTTCTAACAAGTTGCTTTCTTGTTCCATCTTAATGAAAACGAGGCCTTTCAGTCATCTTGCCCATGTGGTATGATTTGCAATGTCTCAAGTGATTCAAAATCAAGTGAGTCCAAACGATCCATTTGTATGGAGTTTCTTCATGCATATCTACCAATAGACATGGTTCGCATGTCTCAATCTTTTCAAAAACGAGTGAGTCCAAAGATCCATCAACGTGGAGCTTCTTCATGCGTTTTACACCAACATGACTCAAATGGTAGTGCCACAAGTATGTGGTACTATCATTACTATCTTATATCTTTTGGCATGAACATGTGTATGCACTACGATCGAGATTCAATAAACCATTCATTTTAGGTGTAAGACCATTGAAGGTATTATTCAAATAAACAGAGTAACCATTATTCTCCTTAAATGAATAACCGTATTGCGATAGACATAATCCAATCATGTCTATGCTCAACGCAAACACCAATCTCGATGGTAGAGGGAGCGTACGATATTTGATCATATCAACATTGGAAACACTTCCAACACATATCGTCAGCTCACCTTTAGCTAGTCTCCGTTTATTCCGCAGCCTTTTATTTCGAGTTTACTAACATTTAGCAACCGAACCGGTATCTAATACCATGGTGCTACTAGGAGTACTAGTAAAGTACACATTAACACAATGTATATCCAATATACTTCTATCGACCTTGCCAGCCTTCTCATCTACCAAGTATCTAGGGTAATTCTGCTCCAGTGGCTGTTCCCCTTATTACAGAAGCACTTAGTCTCGGGTTTGGGTTCAACCTTGGGTTTCTTCACTAGAGCAGCAGCTATTGCCGTTTCATGAAGTATCCCTTCTGCCCTTGCCCTTCTTGAAACTAGTGGTTTCACCAACCATCAACAATTGATGCTCCTTCTTGATTTCTACTTTTGTGGTGTCAAACATCGCGAATATCTCAAGGATCATCATATATGTCCCTGATATATTATAGTTCATCACGAAGCTCTAGGAGCTTGGTGTATGGACTTCGGAGAAACTATCACTTATCTCATCTGGGAAGATCAACTCCCACTTGATTCAAATGATTTGTTGTTACTCAGACAATCCTGAGCACAAGCTCAACATTGAGCTTTTCTCCTTAGTTTGCAGGCTAAGAAAATTGTCGGAGGTCTTATACCTCTTGACGTGGGCACGAGCCTGAAATCCCAATTTCAGCCCTCGAAACATCTCATATGTTTTGCGACGTTTCAAAACGTCTTCGGTGCCTCAACTCTAAACCGTTTAACTGAACTATCACGTAGTTATCAAAATGTGTATGTCAGATGTTCGCAACATCCACAGACGACGTTCGAGGTTCAGCACACTGAGCGGTGCATTAAGGACATAAGCCTTCTATGAAGCAATGAGGACAATCCTCAGTTTACGGACCTAGTCCGCATAATTGCTACTATCAACTTTCAACTAAATTTTCTCTAGGAACATATCTAAACAGTAGAACTGAAGCGCGAGCTATGACATAATTTGCGAAGACCTTTTGACTATGTTCAGGATAATTAAGTTCATCTTATGAACTCCCACTCAGATAGACATCCCTCTAGTCATCTAAGTGATTACATGATCCGAGTCAACTAGGCCGTGTCCGATCATCACGTGAGACAGACTAGTCATCATCGGTGAACATCTTCATGTTGATCGTATCTACCATACGACTCATGCTCGACCTTTCGGTCTCTTGTGTTCCGAGGCCATGTCTGTACATGCTAGGCTCGTCAAGTCAACCTAAGTGTTTCGCGTGTGTAAATCTGTCTTACACCCGTTGTATGTGAACATTAGAATCTATCACACCCAATCATCACGTGGTGCTTCGAAACAATGAACTATCGCAATGGTGCACAGTTAGGGGGAACACTTTCTTGAAATTGTATGAGGGATCATCTTATTTACTACCGTCGTTCTAAGCAAATAAGATGTATAAACATGATAAACATCACATGCAATCAAATAGTGACATGATATGGCCAATATCATTTGCTCCTTTTGATCTCCATCTTCGGGGCTCCATGATCATCATCGTCACCGGCATGACACCATGATCTCCATCATCATGATCTCCATCATCGTGTCTTCCTTGAAGTTGTCACGTCAACTATTACTTCTACTACTACAGCTAACGGTTAGCAATAAAGTAAAGTAATTACATGACGTTTATGTTGACACGCAGGTCATAAATAAATTAAGACAACTCCTATGGCTCCTGCCGGTTGTCATACTCATCGACAACTGCAAGTCGTGATTCCTATTACAAGAACATGATCAATCTCATACATCACATATATCATTCATCACATCCTTTTGGCCATATCACATCACATAGCATACCCTGCAAAAACAAGTTAGACGTCCTCTAATTGTTGTTTGCATGTTTTACGTGGCTGCTATGGGTTTCTAGCAAGAACGTTTCTTACCTACGCAAAGACCACAACGTGATATGCCAATTGCTATTTACCCTTCATAAGGACCCTTTTCATCGAATCCGATCCGACTAAAGTGGGAGAGACAGACACCCGCTAGCCACCTTATGCAACTAGTGCATGTTTGTCGGTGGAACCGGTCTCACGTAAGAGTACGTGTAAGGTTGGTCCGGGCCGCTTCATCCCACGATGCGTCGAAACAAGATTGGACTAGTAACGGTAAGCATATTGAACAAAATCAATGCCCACAACTACATTGTGTTCTACTCGTGCATAGAATCTACGCAATAGACCTGGCTCATGATGCCATTGTTGGGGAACGTAGCAGAAATTCAAAATTTTCCTACGTGTCACCAAGATCTATCTATGGAGAGACCAGCAACGAGAGGAAGGAGAGTGCATCTACATACCCTTGTAGATCGCTAAGCGGAAGCGTTCAAGTGAACGGGCTTGATGGAGTCGTACTCGTCGTGATTCTAATCACCGATGACCAAGTGCCGAACGCACGGCACCTCCGCGTTCAACACACGTACAGCCCGGTGACGTCTCCCAGCCTTGATCCAGCAAGGAGAGAGGGAGAGGTTGAGGAAGACTCCATCCAGCAGCAGCACAACGGCGTGGTGGTGATGGAGGAGCGTGGCAATCCTGCAGGGCTTCGCCAAGCACCACAGAAGAGGAGGGAGAGAGAGATGCAGGGCTGCACCAACGAGAGATCGAATCGCATGTGTGGGCAGCCCTCAATATATATAGGGAAGGGGAGGGGCTGCGCCCCCTCTAGGGTTCCCACCCCTAGGGGGGCGGCAGCCCTAGATGGGGACAAGGGTGGCGGCCAAGAGGGGAGGGAGAGGGAGGCGCACCAATATGGGCCCTAAGGCCCATATCCCCTTAGGGTTTGCCCCCTTTCCACTCTTAGGCGCCTTGGGCCCTTGTGGGAGGCGCACCAGCCCACTAGGGGCTGGTCCCTCCCACACTTGGCCCATGCAAGCCCTCCGGGGCGGGCCCCACTTGGTGGACCCCCGGGACCCTCCCGTGGTCCCGGTACGTTACCGATAAACCCCGAAACCTCTTCCGGTGACCAAAACAGGACTTCCCATATATAAATCTTTACCTCCGGACCATTCCGGAACTCCTCGTGACGTCCGGGATCTCATCCGGGACTCCGAACAACATTCGGTAACCACATACAAACTTCCTTTATAACCCTAGCGTCATCGAACCTTAAGTGTGTAGACCCTACGGGTTCGGGAGACATGCAGACATGACCGAGACGTTCTCGGTCAATAACCAACAGCGGGATCTGGATACCCATGTTGGCTCCCACATGTTCCACGAGATCTCATCGGATGAACCACGATGTCAAGGACTTCAATCAATCCCGTATACAATTCCCTTTGTCTAGCGGTATTGTACTTGCCCGAGATTCGATCGTCGGTATCCGATACCTTGTTCAATCTCGTTACCGGCAAGTCTCTTTACTCGTTCCGTAACACATCATCCCGTGATCAACTCCTTGATCACATTGTGCACATTATGATGATGTCCTACCGAGTGGGCCCAGAGATACCTCTCCGTTTACACGGAGTGACAAATCCCAGTCTCGATTCGTGCCAACCCAACAGACACTTTCGGAGATACCTGTAGTGTACCTTTATAGCACCCAGTTACGTTGTGACGTTTGGTACACCCAAAGCATCCTACGGTATCCGGGAGTTGCACAATCTCATGGTCTAAGGAAATGATACTTGACATTAGAAAAGCTTTAGCATACGAAATACACGATCTTTGTGCTAGGCTTAGGATTGGGTCTTGTCCATCACATCATTCTCCTAATGATGTGATCCCGTTATCAACGACATCCAATGTCCATGGTCAGGAAACCGTAACCATCTATTGATCAACGAGCTAGTAACTAGAGGCTTACTAGGGACATGGTGTTGTCTATGTATCCACACATGTATCTGAGTTTCCTATCAATACAATTATAGCATGATAATAAACGATTATCATGAACAAGGAAATATAATAATAACTAATTTATTATTGCCTCTAGGGCATATTTCCAACAGCCACCACACACCCCGCATGTATGAGGGGCCGGTGCCACGCTCCGGTGGCATTGCTACCCCCCCCCAGCGGCCCCCGTCCCGCCTAACCCTGGAGCGGTTGACCATGAGATCTAGCCCTTTGACTTTCCACGGAAGGGCTTTGAACAGTGGACCTCTCCACCCGGTTGTGTCAGGTCAGCTCAGAAGGGACACCTGGGAGCAACATCCGGGCCAAACCGACAGCTACATCCCCTCTGTGTAGACCCGATGCGTCCGTTTTCCCCCTCCAGGTGCCGGCGGCGGCGCCGTTTGTTAGGGGGGCACACCCCGGAGATGCGTGCCGCCTCTTCTAACATGCCACAACACCACCCGGTTGTGGTAGGTCATCCCATAGAAACACTTGGGAGCAACGTCTCCTCCGTATAGACCCGATGCGGCTCATTCCGCCCTCCAGATGCTGGCGGCGGCGCCGTCCGTGAGGGGAGGGGCGCACCCCGCGGACGTCAGGGGGTCACACTCCGGAGACGGGTGCCGGGCGTTTGCATCCGCCACTGAACTTCTGTCGCATAGCTGTTTTTGATTTTAATAAAATATAAGGACCTATATTCAAAAGAACATGACGACACAGTATTAATGTGCTCGAAAAAAATACAAACTATATATATTCATAATCTATGGAAAAATTACAAACTACATATATATTCATATAATACATAAAAAGCATAAAAACATATTAAAAAGCATAAAAACATATGAAAAAAACGCGTGTAAAAAAATATATAGCTATGGCCGACGGCATTGCCGTCGGCATAGAAACGGCAGGGTTTTGGGAGGCGCCGTGCCGCAGATCGGTGACGTGGCATGTGGAGATATGCCGACGGCCGCCCGTCCCGACCGTCGGCATAGGGTTGACGGCGTTAGCCGCCAGTCACGGGCGGGGTCGCCGGGCCCACAGGTATGCCGACGGCTGGTTTATGCCGACGGCTGCTGTCGGCATGTCTGAATCTACGGCGACGGCCGTTCTGTGCCGACGGCATAGCTCCGTGTAACCCGACGGCCAGGGTAGGCCGACGGCCAGGACTAGGCTGTCGGCATATCTCAAACTAGGCCGACGGCAGCCGTAGACATAGTTTTGGCCGTCGGGGTAGGACCGTTTTCCGGTAGTGTGTAAAGGAGCTCATGTTGACATGGAAGGCTCTGAGAAAGGCAAGAGAAAGACACACTGGAAAAAAGTATGGCGTAGGCTTCTGCGACTTCAGGTTATTCAACAAGGGCTTGCTTGCTCGGCAAGCATGGCGTCTGCTCACAATTCCTGACAGCTTGTGTGCACGACTGTTACGAGCAAAATATTACCCTCATGGCAGACTTGAGGACACGGTATTTTCTGCAAATCCGTCTGCCTCCTGACAAGGTGTTTCGCATGGTCTAGAACTTCTGAAAAAAGGCCTTATATGGAGGATTGGCAATGGCACACAAGTCCGTATTTGGCGTGACAGATGGGTACCGAAACCTGAGTACAAGGCAATATCTCAGAAAGGTCGATGCCGGTTGAGGTGGGTCTCCGAATTGTTTGATATTCATGGCAACTGGGATGTTAACTTGATCCAACAGTACCTTCCGCTTGATGCTTCACTCATCTTAAAGATTAAAACTACTACCCGTAACCTGGAGGATTTTCTTGCTTGGGCCGGTGAGAAATCAGGTGTTTTCTTAGTTAGAAGTGCCTATAAGCTTGCCTTTGATGAGTTGAACCAATCTGCACAGACTTCTCCAGCATTTCCCCCCAGTGGTGAACAATCTATGTGGTCAGCGATTTGGAAAAGTACTGCACCTCCTAAAGTGCGCATTTTTGCTTGGCGGGCTGCAACAAACTCTATGCCTACATGGGAACGTAAGCGATCTCGGACGCTTGAGATTTCGTCTCTTTGTCCAATTTGTGGCACTGAAACTGAAGATACTTTTCATGCCCTTTGTCGCTGCACTTTCGCCAGAGACTTATGGCACACTATGTCGACCTGTTGGGATTTACCAAAACTAAATGACTTGACCAATACATCAACAGACTGAATCCTTCAAGCTGCAAGTAATATGTCTGTCAATCAGTCCCTGTGCTTCTTGATGTTGCTGTGGAGAATCTGGTATGTGCGGAATGAGGTTGTACATTCGAAACCTGCACCCCCTGTTGAAGTGTCGAAGCGTGACCCCACGTCCCCTACGCTCCTCGCCTAGGGTTTGTCTCCTCTATGGCGATCTGACCGCCTAGAGTCCCACCACCCAACCTACACCGATCGGCACCCCGTTGATCCCTGCAGTCTTCCCGCCGTGTCCCGATGGCCTCCTCGGACGCCAACTCGGCCACAAGCGGCAGCGCCTCGGCGCCCGCGAACTCCGTCCTGGAAGACTTCTTCGACCAACTAGATCTGAACGATGAGGATTTCAACGATGTGGAAATTGATGAGGAGGATCCGGTGATCCAAGAAAGCGTGCGGTGGTTAGCCCTTGCTAGGGTTCATACCGAGAAGAATTTCTCCCCGGCCGCATTCTATAAGGATATGAGAGCGTCCTGGAATCCGGCACAAAGGGTGAGATTTCGCCCCGTTGGTCCCAATAGATTCGTAGTCCAGGCCTCATGCCTGGGTGATTGGGAGCGGATGATGATGCATGGGCCATGGCTATTTCGAAACATGGCGGTCCTGTTGTGCCCGTATGACGGGTTTACCAAAGCTGATGAGGTAGTCTTCGATCATATGCATATTTGGTTACAGATTCATAAGCTGCCGGATCCCTATTGCAAGCAGGAGATTGTGGGCAAGCTGTTGAAAGGCGCGGGCAAAATCCTGGAGATGAGATTGAACGGCAACACCCACGGCGACTACATTAGGGTTAGGGTGGAGCATGACATAAAACTCCCCCTAACCAAGTTTGTGAGCATAGTTCGATCTCAAGCAAGACAAGTTTTTCTGGTTCGCTATGAGAAGTTGGCCAGATTCTGCAAGTTCTGTGGCCTCATTGGACATGAACACAAGGAGTGCGGCTCTGGGGTTCATGATCAACAGAAGCTCAAGTTCGGTGACTGGCTATACGCCAACGGCCCTAGCCGTTCTCGTCCCGAACCAAACCCTAGCAGGGCGAAGGCCCCGCAGCAGACGGGAGATAATGGCGGCTCCAAAGCTCCGTTGGATCCTCGGATACATGGGACTGATCCGGATCTACTGGATACGGCGACCAGCCCGCCTAAGTTACGTCGTGAACATATGGAGCTGGAACGTGAGGCAAGAAAAAGACTCAACATGGATATTGCTGGGGATGAGGGCATGCACACATCCAACAAGCCCAAAACCCTACTTGCCATCACGGATTGTAAGGGAAAAGATGGAGAGGAGGCTACGTCGCCTTCGAGCAGTACATCTAGTAGCAAACACGCCAGAATGTCACAGGAGCTTATTACAAATGAGATATCGGCGGCCTCCCGCGAGGAGGACCGCCGGACGCAATGAATATACTGTTCTGGAACTGCGCGGGGGGGGGGGGGGCCCCCCGGGGGGGGGGGGGGGGGGGGGGGGGGGACCCGCCGGACAGTTCGTGAGGTTTTGGCCCTCTCAAAAGCCAACTTCCCCAAACTAGTCTTCCTCTATGAGACTAGACAGGATTCTGTTAAAGTGGAAAAGCTGCGTTGGAGACTCGGGTTGAAAGGCTTTCATGGTGTGAGTAGTGATGGAAGAAGTGGTGGTTTGGCTCTGTTCTGGGATGAGTCGTTGACAGTGACGGTGATAGATTCTTGCGGCCGTTTTATTGACGTCAAGGTAGTAGATGGCGGTTCGGGCACTTCTTGGCGAGGAACTTTTATTTATGGGCAGCCACGTGTTGAGAATCGTCATCGGATGTGGGAGCAACTGTGTGGGCTTAGGGCCAGCTCACGGGAGCCATGGGTGGTGTGCAGAGATTTTAACGAGGCACGTTGGCAACATGAGCACCTCTCTGGTACGCCGCGGTCTGAAGCTCAAATGGCGGCGTTTAGAGATTGCTTGGAAAGATGCGAGTTGGAAGACCTGGGCTTTTCAGGTTATCCTTTCACCTACAACAATGGTCAGTAGGCGGATCGGAATGTTCAGGTCTGACTGGACCGTGCTTGCGCTAATGAATCATGGCGGGACTCTTTTCCCCCCGTGAAGGTGACCCATCTGGCCACTCCCTGTTCGGATCACTGCCCCATCTTGATCCAGATGGAGGGTCAGCAAGATGAGAGACGTCGGGTACCCACTCTACGCTATGAGATAATGTGGGAACGGGACCATACTTTACCTGACATGCTAGCCAGGGCGTGGAACAGACACAAACAACCTGACAGCTTGGGTTTGGTAGCAAAATCCCTGAAGGAGGTGCTTAAGGATTTAAAAGAGTGGAATAAAATTAAGTTTGGTAACGTGTTGAAGGAGATCGAGAAGCTGCGATCACAACTTGACGAGTTACAGATGACGGGTTCTGACTATGCTGTCATTCGTGCAAAGATGAACGAATTGGATGAGCTGTTATACCGTGAGCGGATGCTTTGGCTCCAACGGTCTCGTATTGATTGGTTAAAGGAAGGGGAACGGAACACCAAGTTTCTGCACAGAAGAGCTGTCTGGCGAGCTCGTAGAAACCTCATACGCCGGTTGCAGAAGCAAGATGGTTCTTGGTGTCACGTTCCATCAGATATGGAGAGAATGACATCCTCCTACTTCAAGGAGATCTTTACTAAGGACCCAACCCTTTCACCGGATGGGGTTCTTGATTGTATACAGCCTAAAGTTTCAGTGGAGATGAATGAATCACTGTGTAGACCTTATACCGAGGAGGAAATCTCGGATGCTTTGTTCCAGATCAGGCCCCTCAAAGCCCCGGGCTGCGATGGCCTCCCGGCCAGGTTTTACCAGCGCAACTGGGGTTTAGTAAAAACTGAGATTGTTGCTGCAGTTCAACAGTTTTTCTTATCTGGTGTGATGCCTGATGGTCTAAACGACACAGCTATAGTGCTTATTCCTAAAGTTCCCCACCCGTAGGAACTGAAAGATTTCCATCCTATTAGCCTGTGTAATGTGCTTTATAAGGTGGTCTCCAAGTGTACTAGATCATGATTGCGCGCGTTTCTGCGCTCCGTATATTTTTAAAATTTTTAGAATATTGTGTAAACATTTGAAAATATATATATCAAGAAAACAAAGTTACATAAAGGATAATTTAATCATTCACATAATGGGAGACTTTCTGCCCCGTTATATTGTTTCTTAATTTATATATATGAGATAGGCATCCCAACCTCACCAACTGAGAGACACAAAAACAAAGAAATTGACTATGTCAACGCCACCTCCAAAGAAGCATACATATAGGATTAACGAATCATCCACCGTTTATTTACAGATAATCTATATACGGATACTTCTTACCATGCCTGACTTAACCCCAAAAGGCTAGGAATGTCCGCATGTGCAGCACACATTAACCTCAAAATTTTCCATAGTGATCAAGAATATCACAATTTAGCTCAACGGGTGGGTATAGAAGTTTTTCCCAGGACAAATAAGTAATAGGCTTGTATCCAAAAAAAGTTTAGAGACTAAAGCACGAGCAATGCTCACGGGGGCTGGGATGGACGCGTACACCTTTTGGGCTAGAATCATGTTTCAAACTTCATCAGTTGGGTTAAACGCACGCAACCGCCGGCCCAATAAGCACACGTGGCCCGAACAATCACAGCCGGCCTAGATAGCTCCACCGAGCAGCGGCCCAAGAGAAACATCAGGACATCCAAGATCGACCTGATCGGACGGTTAACGATGGCAAGCGCCGTGGAGGCTCGTAGCTCGTTCCGTTATACTGTTTCTCAATGGTGAACAGACTCCGGCCTCTTCTGATAGAACTTATATCTGAAAACCAGAGTGCTTTCATCCCATGACGGTTGATCTCTGATAATTCGATGATTGCCTTCGAATGCATCAATCATATACAATCTGTAAGGCACTCGGGCCCCGGGCTGTGTGCGTACAAACTAGACCTGTCGAAGGCCTACGATCGTGTGGACTGGGATTTCTTGGAGCGGGCTTTGGCAAAATGGGGTTTCTCTCCTGTGTGGATCTCCCGTGTCATGGCGTGTGTTTCATCTGTGAAGTATGCGGTGAAGTTTAATGGGAAGCTGTTGGATTCTTTTCTCCCTCAAGAGGGCTCCGTCAAGGTGACCCGTCATCTCCCTTCCTCTTCTTGTCTGTTGCTGATACTCTATCCTCCTTGATTCATAAGGCGACGCAACAAGATGGCCTTGAAGGGATAAGATATGCAGGGGGGGCACCGGAAATCTCCCACCTTCTGTTTGCAGATGACTCGCTACTATTCTTCCAGGCAACAGAACAGCAGGCACTGTTAGTGAAAGGTTTGTTGAACACGTTTGCGACGGCGACTGATCAGCTGATAAAACCGTCCAAATGTTCCATCCTCTTCTCAAACCAGTGCCAACAAGTTGTTGCTACGCAAGTTAAAAATATTCTGGAAGTTACCCAGGAAGCTTTTGAGCCCAAATATTTGGGCTTGCCGATACCTGAAGGCAGGATGCACAAGGGGAAGTTTGTGTCATTACAGGAATGGCTAAGGAAAGTTCTTGTCGACTGGAGTGAGCAATACATGTCTTCTGGCAACAAAGAGGTTCTGATCAAGGCGGTAGCTCAGGCCATTCCGACCTATCTTATGAGTATTTTCAAAATCCCCTACTCAGTGTGTGATGACCTGACTCGTATGATTCGCCAATACTGGTGGGGGGTGGAGAACAGCAAAAGGAAAATGGTTTGGATGAGCTGGGACAGACTACGGTTACCGAAATCCATGGGTGGCATGGGTTTCTGAGACATGAGGGCTTTTAACCAGGCTTTGCTCGCCAAACAGGCCTGGAGGCTTATCGACAATCCGGATAGCTTATGTGCGTGTCTGCTGAAAGCTAAATATTACCCCTCTGGTCAGCTACTTGATATAGTCTTCCCGAACTCCAGTTCAGAGGTGTGGAAAGGAGTTTTGCATGGCCTTGCGCTTATCAAGAAGGGGGTCTTATGGCGTGTTGGTAATGGTACAATGATCCGGACATGGCGTGATCCGTGGATCCCGCGCCCTCACTCATTCCGTCCGATCACTCCAAAACGGAACTGTCGTTTCAACTGGGTTTCTGATTTCCTTGATGACAATGGGGCTTGGAGGTATGATCGGCTGAGGGAGTTTTTCTGGGATATGGATATTGAGCACATTCTAAAAATCCGACCCTCGCCGCGCCAACGTGATGATTTTTTGTCTTGGCACCCGGAAAAGAGTGGACAATTTACTGTAAGAAGTGCCTACAAGCTGGCCACTTACGAACACAACGATACCTTTGCAAATGGTGCATCTAGCACCAACCCGGAGGGGAACCGATCAAGCTGGAACTATATATGTAAGTCCAAGGTTCCTCAGAAGATGAAGATTACGGCTTGGAGGTGTGCAACGGGTACACTAGCTACACAGCTGTGTAAATCCTATAGACACCTGTCTACGACGTCCACCTGCCCGCTGTGTGGTTTTGAGGTGGAGGACTCTTTCCATGCATTAGTAACCTGCACCCATGCAAGAATTTTATGAATAAATATGCGACGAAGATGGCCACTACCTGGAGATGAGGCTATCATCTCTGATGGGAAAGAATGGCTGGTTTCCTTGCTGGCCAGATGCTCGGAAGATGTCTGTGATTTGCTCATCCTGCTTGTTTGGAGGATTTGGCAGTTGTGGAATAATATGACCCATGGGAAGGCAGCCCCCCCCCCCCCCCCCCCCCCCCCCCCCCCCGCCCCCGGTGCCGTCTACCGTCGAGTACCTGGATAGCTACTACAAATCGATCAAGTTAGCTGGCCGCTACTCTACTGAAGATATCCTAAAGGGGAAGATGACTACTGTGGATATGGACAGACCGAGGCACACGATGGAGCGTCTTGCAGCTCCATGGCCGGCCCCGGCGCAGGGCACCGTGGCGCTCTCGGTTGATGGGTCGTTTCTCCAAGAGGATGGCTCTGCTGCAGCAGGGATGGTGCTTAGGAACGAGAAAGGGGAGATTCTGATGGCCGCGTATCGATATATCTTTCATTGCAACTATCCACTCGAAGCTGAGCTACATGCGATCATGCAGGGTATGGCCTTGGCCATGCAGCACTCCGATCTCCCAGTGGTTGTGCAAACGGACTCCTCGGAAGCCCTGTCTAGCTTGACTAACGGTGCGTTGGTTCACTCGAGATACGGTCATACAGTTCTGGAAATCAAAGATCTGCTTGGTAGTAGGGAGGTTTTTCCACAAAAGATTAGTAGACTTCAAAATAGAGTTGCCGATCGTCTGGCGAAATATAGCCGGTCCGAACGAGCTACGGCTGTGTGGCTTGGTTCGGTTCCACCATGTATCGAGGACATTTGGCCCCTCGACTGTAACTCTATTCATATGTGATAAAACTCCCTTTACCCCCGCAAAAAAAAGAAGAAGTGTCGAAGCGTTTTTTGAGCAGCTATGTCCAACCCATTTTATCGCTTTCACATTCATTGGATGCAGATTCAGTCAAAGGTAAAGCAGTTTTACCTGAGTATATGCTTCTTTGCACAAAATCGAACAAGAGAAAGAAGACAGTAACAGATAGCTTACAATGGGAGAGGCCAAATATAAACACCGTGAAGCTTAATACAGATGGCTCTTATATGGAATCTGATGGAAATGCAGGAAGCGGTATGATTCTACGAGATCATAATGGCGACATAATCTTCAGTTCATGCCGTCACTTGTTGCATTGTTATGATTCTCTGGAGGCAGAATTACTTGCAATCAGAGAAGGATCGTCTCTCTCACTTCAGTGGAGTCAACGTGCTGTTTTAGTCGAAACAGACTGCTTGGAGGCTTTGAACATGATTAAAAAGGAACAAATGAACAGATCACAATATACTCACTCAGTTTCCAAATATTTGTCTTTCTAGAGATTTTAACAAGTGACTACATAGAAAGGAAAATGAGTGAATCTACACTCTAAATATGTCTACATACATCCGTACGTTGTACTTCATTTGAAATGTCTAGAAAGACAAACATTTGGGAACGGAGGGAGTAGTTTTCTAGTTCGTGAGATTAAGCTTTTTATGTCTCAGCGAAACTCTTGTATACTCACATAAAGCGATCTCCAAATTCTGTAAGCCATGCATTGGCAGCTTTTGGTAGGACGAGGGTCGAACTGTGGTGTGGCTTTGTTCAGGCCCGGATGAGATTGTTAAACTCTGTGAAACTAGTTGTAGCATTGCTATGTGAATAATATATGTGCTTTTCCGCAAAAAAAAAGATTCTGAAAGTGAATGATTTTTTAAAATGCATTTGCACCTCACTAGTTGAGTCTGATTGCCTTGAGATCATTGATGCCTGCAACGAGGAGAACGAGATCTGAGCACTATATTCAGCAATCCTGGCGGACTGTTTTCAGATTGCTCATGCAGTACCAAGTCTCAGCTTTATACATTGCCCTAGGGAAGCAAATAATTTGGCACACATCCTTGCCAGACATGTGTATGATTCAAAGCTATTTCTGCTATGGGAGGATGAACCTCCAGATTTCCTCTTATCGCATGTAATCAAAGATGTAAACCTTTCTATATTGCAATTAAGTGCCAATAGGCTCTCCCTTAAAAAAGTACAGGATTATGCAGGGGTGACGGATACGCGCTCCACTGATGAGTCAACCGCTGACACTCCCGATGACCGGTCGACCGTGAATGAGAGAGAGGGAACATGATCCCTGGCACCTTTGGTGCTGGGACTGTCAGCACGTGGCGAAGACCAACGGCAGCGGCCGCATTAGGGTTTTCGGTTTCCCCTTGGTGTCACCTGGGAGGAGCAATGATGAGAGGGGGATCATTTTCTTGTAAACTATTGGTGTGACCAAGTGACTCCGCGGTTGTTAACATCTGTCCCTTTTGCAGATGTAATGGGGTTATTTCCTTACCATATTTAATCTAGACATATTTTTCAGTAAAAAACAAGAAGAACTAGTAAGCATATAGTAATAATTTTCTCTGAATACGAGCAAAAAATATTGCAAGAAACAGTGGTAAACATGATGAAACAAGAAGAAGGTAACGCATTACAATTTTTTCCAAACATGCAGGAGCCAAAAACATTGCAACAAGCACATCTATCTAGCCACAGATGGAACCACAGAACCTAGCAAACGCCTTCCAAGCGGTGGTCTCAGCAGGCCTCGCGTCCTCTTGGACGGCCCACTCCTGGACCTGGACGACGGTGACCTTGCACCGGACGGCGAAGCAGTCGTCCTTGAGGAACCTGGAGCGATTCAGGTCCTCCGCGGCGATGAACGACGGGCAGCCCCAGGAGTTCCCCTTGTCGAAGGCGGAGGCGGTCCCGCGTTCGCGGTGCGACGGCCACTTTACCAGCGTCCCTTGGTGGTGCACCAGAGCGAACTCGTACTCGGCGTGGATGACGTTCTCTTCGGCATCGGCGTCAGCGTCGTCGTCGTCGCGCCTGAGAAACACCGAAACGAAGCCGGCGGGCGCGCCCCGTTGAGGTAGCAGCAGACCCGCCAGGCGTGGCCCGCCGCCATGAACACGGCGGACTCCAGGTAGCCGCCGTCGCTGCCGTGCATGGTCTTGAGCCGCGAGCAGCCCTCGACCCTGAGGATGTGCTCCCCGGCGCCGACGGCCGTGGCGGCGACGGTGGACACGGGGGCATCCGCGTGTTGCAGTGGTTGGTCATCCGAGGGCACGGGCGCGTAGCACGGCGGAGACGACGACAACATCTCTCTAGATCGATGGGAACGCTGCGTACGTATTCTAGTAGGATCGATGCGATGCGATGGGACTTCATATCAGGTTTGGAGGATTTATATAGGCAGAAGATCGGTAAGAGACATGGACGGATTCAGTCAGCCTCGGTCCTTTCCTTTTGAAAAGTGACGCGCTTTGCGTCTTCGCTTCCGGGGAACCTTTGAGTCGTAGCCGTAGCTTCTGCAGTCTTTCGTATCTCTACTTTTAATGAAGCAGTTGGCAGCGTTTTTGGTACCGAGCGAAATTTCGCGATCTCGCGCGGTTACCGCGTTTACCGTCGCCCCTCGAGGAACACACATAACGAGCAAAATATCTCGAATATTTTGAAATTTTTGAATTCAAACGTTCACTGCATAGTTAAATAAGTAGCATCTCTTGTATATCGACAGAACAGGTAGTGGCCTGTTGGCAAAGGTATCGTTTCCTTAGCAGCAAGTCGCGGGTTCGAGTCTGGCCTCGTGCAGTTTTATTTTTTTCGAAAAAAAGCAAAAGTTAAAAAATGCTGCAGTGACCAGCGGTGGAACTCGCGACGTACGCGCAAGCTGTAGTTGCGCTCCACTAACCACTACGCCAGGGAATGGTCCATGATATGTATGAGTAAAATACTTAGTATATCGACGTCAAAAATATTTGAATTCAAATTTTGATTTTAAATTTCGCCCGAGTTTTTTTCGGAATTTCGCGGTTACCGTGGTAACCGCGAATTCCGGTGACCCTCGAGAAAAAAGGACGGCTTAGGATCCAAAACCTTGGCAGTTGGTAGTCTCCATCGGTCAATTTTCGTCTCACCAGAGATGGTTAATTTTCGTCCTCCATCTCACCTCCCGCTACCCAGCGATCCCCCCTTCCTCCCTCGAGACCGACCAAAAAAATGGCAGGCTACCACGAGGCCCGTTCTGAAACAATATGGTTCAGCGACAGAAAATCGTTTTAAAAAAAATCTATGACGGTTAACCTACGAAAAGCCAGCCCCTTGTGCTCTCGCATCCCCTCGCACGCACGAAAAAAAAACAGCAAAAATAATCCCGAGAGAAAGTCCAATCGCGTCCCGCAAACCCTAGCCGCCGCTGGCCTCCCCCTACCCGTGCCGCAGACGCACACCATCCTCTTCTCCTCCCTCCCGTCAGCGACCTGCCTCCACTCCGCGAGGCAGATCGATCGAGACCCATGGCTGGGGTCGCTACCGTGCCTCGCCGTGCAGCGCATCGGGTATCCACCTCCCATCCCCCATCTTCCTCCTTCAAATTTTGGCAGCAACGACCGTGAGTGTGGCTGCTCCTCGTCCGTGCTCCGGCAGACGTCCCCTACCCACCCCCCTCCGCTGACGGTGGCCAGAACGAGGTGGGTTCAACCGGGAGAGCCCCGGGTGAGATCGCGTGCGAGTGGACGGAGCAGGCGCTCGTGGTCGAGGTGAACCATGGGCGCAGTCGGAGCAGAGAGTCGGGGCGTAGGAGATGAGGAGAACGGCGTAGGCTTCATGATGGAAGGAGATACGGCGGCGGACAAGGAGGAGGTCGGGGGTTACACGGAGGTACAGGTGGATGTCAGCAACCTGCCCCCTATGACGTCGATGGTGAGCACCCAATATGTGAGCACCACGCGCAGATGTTCCTCTTAACTTGCGACCTTTCCCTGCTGCCTTAATTTCCCCCTACAACTCAGTCAGGCCTCAAGCTACTCCCTAATTTTTGTAATTTGCATTATGTATATTCTGAATTCTTGTTTGATTATAATGAAAGAAGTGGCATAGGATCTGCAATTGTGTTGGGGTAAAGTTTAGTGATATTGGTGTTTCTTTTCAAGATTCTCTTTTTTTGGCAGTACAAACTTCTCAAGCAAAGACGTGTGATCCATTTATTTGAGTTGTAGGTTGTAATCTATCTATTTGATCTATTTAGTGATATTTCACGTCGACTGATTGTAGGTACTTTGACGTTAGAAGGGATACTTGCCCCTTTGGCGAATGATGTTTTTACAAGGTATACATGATCTCGTTTCAGATTCAAATCTATCATCACATATATTTCTTATATAATGTGTGAATTCTCAACTGAAACTTGACCGGTGCCTAGAGTGATATTTTGCCTGCTGTTACCTTCTCATACTTAATGTGCAGCAGTAGTTCTGAATGAAGCCTAATTAAAATACTAAAGGCAGTAAAAACATAACTGCTGATGATAAGCCATGCAAATAATTCGTTAAGAGTAGGTGATGATAAGCACCTCTAAGTAATATTGTAAGTTTTCTGCAATCGGTGCTAGCTTAGGTGATGTGGAACGTTAAGAGTAGCTGATTGGTATGTTCATCAAAGCCATGCTTTGTAAAATAGGGACTATCAGATGGCCTTGGAATATAACCATTGTAATTTGACTCATGTAATGAACTGTGCAAAATAACATATATGGTGGTTATCTTCTCCTTTCTTTCAGTATTCAATTGCCTATTTTCCTACGCTCTTTGCTTCTTCGGTTTGACTCGTGCAGTACTGTATGTTCTCCAGCATGCCTACACCGATGGGCATTTGGAGGAGCCGGCAACGGTGGCAGTGCTTCATTTTCATGCCGACAATGGAAGTATGGACCAGCAAGAAATATCGAGTTGGTACTCTCTATTAGTCTTCTCTATATAATGTATAACCTCTGCTTGCTTCTCATAGACGATTCTGATGTATAAACCTCTGCTTACTCTCCGATAGAAAATTCCGTTCGAACATGCAGATTGGCATACTTGCTCAGAAGGTTACAACTGTAGGTAAGGCATCAAACTATATGTCTCAAATTAAGGTTTGTTTTTGGTTGGATGCAATTCTTTCAATAACATTCTTCTATAAATAAACTGAGGTTGCAATTATCTGACCATGTATTTTTGAATTGTGTTTTCCATTGAACATTCAAAACATCCAGAAGGAAGCAGTTGAGAAGAGAAGCACTTAGGGGATGATGTCGATCTTGCACATTCAGCTTCATTAGAGAAGCACTTAGGGGATGATGTCGATCTTGCACTTAAGGAAGCAGTTGATAATTTTTTTATTTTACAGTACATTTGGATGTCGGAGTTCGTTGCAATACCACATAAGCATCATTTGAAAGCTTGATTTTGTCATTGAATTTAATGTATTTGTCCTTATAATATTTTCACCCACACTGGCCTTTTACCTACTCCTATTAATATACAGCAGCAAACAAGTCCTTGACTCCTTCAGGAGTATTCAGTAAGACTAAAAAGCTGAAAAAGATATTAATGCCTTCAGGTAAATGCTTCTTCGTGTACCATATATGGCAGTTTGCTAAAAAAGAAAAAGAAAACAACGGAGCAAATTAAAACATAATATGTTTATCAAAAAGGCAGAAGCTAATCGATGAGCAAACATATTTACATTCTAATATTTTTTTTCTTTTCTTTTCTTGATATGTTATTTCCTTTGCTGATCCTTCTCTTCTTCATATGAACAGGCCCCCAGCTAGATTGACGAGAAAGTTTATTTTGCACATGGTCTTTTCTGGTTTTGTCCTTGTAGCAAGAAGTACATTTTTATAACAATATCAACTTTGCTCTGGTGTGTGCAATGATTTCATTCAGATACAGACCTTTTGGAAATTGTGGTTTTCTTTTGTATTTTTGTCCTAATATGGAATGTTCTATTGCTGGATTGAATTACTCTCTCAGCATTTTTATTTTGACATATTATAATGCTCAGTTTGTTTACAGGCTGCTGAATACTGTCGGGGGAAGGAATCAGTGCTGAGGTAACTTCTTTTCTAAAATATATTCTCAGTGTAACTATCAATATGATTTTACTCTACATGGTACATGCCATGAATACTAACTTATTTTCTACTGATATGTTTTAACAGGTGATCAGCATTCGATCAGTTAGGCCACTGGATAGAGCTGCGATAAAAGCATATGTTACGAAAATAAATAGGTTGGTGATTCTTGAAGAAGGCTCCCCCCAACATCGTGTTGGTGCTGAGATATGGTTTTCTCTCTCTCTCTCTCCACACACATCCCAACCCTCTTCCAATTATTCATTCAAATTATTGTACAGAATCTACAATTATAAGAAAGAAGAATTTGATAAATTAGAGAGAGATATGCTTTCATAAATTGCTCACCCCTGAAGGTTACAAATTCAAGTGCTGGGTTCGAAGGATGAAGCAAATCCCAAGTCACATGTTAATATATCTTGATGCACATTTGTATTTACTTTGCTTCAGGTTCGCATGCAGTGACGGAGATTCATCGGCTCGCCTCCATTTTCTTGGTGAACCCACATTTCCCTCTAAGGTTTGTGTTTTCCCCTTTTTATAGTATTTTTTTATTTTCTTGCTCGAGCCACAGATTCTACTTCTGCATATTGTTTACTTTATCCTCGCTGCATCGGCCTTGCATATGGCCATTGGGTACTGATCGCCTCCATGTATTTGGTGAGCCCCCATAGCTCTAGGTCTTTTGATTTTGTTTAGTTTGTTAGATTTATGAAGAGCTCTTCTATTCCAAATTGAGAAACCTATGCTTCTTTCCTATGTTGGTCCAAAAGGCCACTTGTTTGATAGCAGTTTGATATCAGCAAAGTTTTTAGCCAAAACTGCTTTTGATTCGGTTCAGTTTGTGTTGTAGATATTTGATCGGTAATTTTGTATCTTTACGTACCCAGGTACATTCTGAAGGAGAAGATTGCTGGTTGAGAAGGCCATTTATCTGATATTAGTTTATTGAAGAAATTGCCCATGATGTATTTTCAGTACATTAGGATTTTTGTAGTCGCATGGTTCTGATAGGAAGATACCGTTTCTACTAGGTCAACAATCTCCCCTTCAATAATATTTGATTTACATTTTGTATGCCATTCATCGAATCAATGTGGATTACAATGACCACTCATATGTTTTGATTGCAGTACTTCTCTATGCTATTTCACTATTTTGGACTCATGTTCTTTTCATTGTGATGTAGTAATAAGTGAAATAAATTGAGTCTAATTCTTTGTGTGGACATAGGCGTTTCAAAGAAATATATGGCTTGTTTTATTTTTGGCACTTTCTTCCCGGCCACTGGATATGCACTTAAGTTCCCCAACTAGAAGCATCTCCCTGTCCATGTAACCAATAATATTTTGGAAGTAGAATGTACTCAGGATCATAATGGAAAATTTTGTTTTTCTCAAAACCATGTCCCACTGTACATGGCACGAGAGTTTGAGCAGAAACCTGGGGTTAGCTCCTTGCCTACTCCAGGAATTATGCACTCGAACTATTTGAGCAGGGTTTTTTCTGTCTTTTGGATAGCATCTTGCAGCCAACATTTCTGAATTCCAGCATTGGTATCATTAAGCATTTTAGTTCTACCCCATATGGATATTAGTTAACTTTATGTTCTTATGACGTAAGTACATGCGAATTGTTCCGTTCCTTCTGGAATCAAATCTTTTTGGATGTCCGAAAGCACTTCTGGTGGATCAGAAAATTGTGTTTTTCTCAGCATCTTAGTTTTTCTCTATGGAAGTATTTAAAACAGTCATCATTCTTTCAAGAATGTTACCAATACAACACTGTTTTTGTGTTCCGAATTATGCGTAAATGCCCAAGGGCAGTGGACCAAAGTCAACAACATAAGTCGTTTGGCAAATGTGTCTTAGTTCCCTTTCAGTCTCTTCTGTAACATCATCTCTTTTAAAAAAGATCTTTTCTATATCAGTGCACTGTAAATATAGAAATGTTGGTTTAATCGAGTGTGTGATTGTCGGTTACCATGAAGGAAATCACTGTAAGATTTGAGAGATGCAAGGCTAACGTAAAAGCAGTAAGAGTCTTTGAGATGCCAAAACTTCTCTCATACATGTATTTTGTGTACATGTAAATCTTGATCTTCCAGCAACATTGACAGCAGGATAATTCTCTTTCTTTTAGTTGACCACAACATGTGATCAGGGCCCATTTGGAATGCAACTAGTGTCAAGTGCACCATCATCTTAAGCATTATTTACTCATGTTGTCACTGATTGCATATACAATACCATCAGAAGCATCCATTAAAAATGTGTCCTTAGAAGCATCCATTCAAAAAAGTGTTGAAGAACTATAGAAGGCTGGGTGTTGGCTGATGTTGTTTCGGTTACTATTCCTTGTGATTCTAAGTTATTTGCAACATAGTAAATACTTAGTATACCAGTCATATTTTCTTGTCAACATGCACCTATTTGGAGGCTTATCCGGTATTATTGCAATCTGGTAGAACTGTGTTACTACTAAGAATTGAATATTTTTAGTCAGAATACTATTTTAATGATCAATCACAATGTTGGACGTGACCACCTACTTATTCCCGAGACTTTAAGTCTTTGGTGGCTTAAGCACAATATGCCCGGCATATGTTCTACATCTGCGGCATGTAGTGATCCTACTGGCATTTCAAGAGGTCTTGTAAATACAACACTCTTCCAAAGTATTTCCAAGTAAGTGTTCACCTCGTGAGATTTATTAAATGTTTTAGATATGTCGCTTGTGAATGCTCATCGGTAGCTAATATCCTGAGTATTTTGATAATGGGTTTAGGTCTGGACGGTTATTGAGCCTGCATTGATGAAATAGTTGACAAAGAAGGAACTGAAATGAGGTTACTGAGCCTGCATTGAAGAATTTTGGTTGATGAGCTGATATCTGACCAAAAACTCAAGAACTAGAAGCAAGCCTGACATCCTTTTTCTATAGTCGGTATGTTCTCGGTAGCAAGCCTGTCATCCTTTTCTATCCACATGAGGCTTACTGTTTTTTGTACTTATTGTCACCAATCAATAAAACATTGTGTATTCATTGCATATGGTGAATGGCCTTCTAGATTTGTGAGTTCATAGGTAGTTATACAACAGCAGAGCCATGTTCTAAAAACAGATTCGAGCCTTTCCATGGTTTGGAGTTGGGTCCCGGCGAAACGTTCAAGCGCATGAAATCAGTTCTTTTCAAGAATGCAACTGCCTTTTCTCTCTCATAGATTCCACTCGTAACATATCACAAGTATCTTCAGTCTAAGAAACTAAGAAAAGTGAACTTACATGATTTATTTAAATTACTAAATAACTTACTAGATAATGTATATTTCCATTCGAGCATTCCAAAAACTGAATGACACTCCATTAAGCTGTAGGATGCATAAGGTAAGCAAAATATAGGAAGTCTAGACATCTGTAGTAATGCCAGAAGTGGAAGAACAAGGGAAAGAAAACATTTAAAAGGGCCAATTATAGGCGGAAAAGATTCACGTGGTTAATAGTTCATGTTTTGCACCAAGGAAGAACAGAGGAATGGAACCAAAGAGAAATGAGTGAGCATACACCTTTGCTAGATTTTATGAACTGAACTAATATACAAAAGCACATGTTGTTATCTTGGTGCATGTAGTTATTTAATTTAACAACTTGAATTCCACATGAAGCGTACTGTACTGGACTTCTCTGGGTTGTACATCTGCTCATATTCCATAATTTGGATCAGAAATGAAGCCTATGTGTATGTATAAAGCATTTGCATTATACTAATATTGTGTGTGTGTGTTGTTTTTAATGCCAAAGGTAAATCTGAACCTGCTCAGACCACGGGGAGGATTTCTCTGGTGGACTATCTCTGGCAAGGTTGGCATGGGAGTAGGCCCGTACCATGGGTTCGTGTGGCTGGAGAACCGTGGCCAGTGCTGCGATTGCCTGGTGTCCATGTGGGGCATAGCTCAGCATTAGGTGATATCCTTCTATGATAACCTAGCTGTACACAATTTCTTCAAAGAAAATTAAGATTGATATCAAAGTTGAGATTTGCAATGTATTTAAATTAGTTCTTAAATTTCTCCCAAAGCTACTGAAATTTCCCTTATTATATTTTTCTGTAGATACTGGTTGTTCTAAATTAAACCCACTACTTAAATTCCATACAAATGAGAGGCTCAAGGAAG
The DNA here is from genome assembly GCF_003073215.2 of Triticum urartu. Classification (NCBI taxonomy): domain Eukaryota; kingdom Viridiplantae; phylum Streptophyta; class Magnoliopsida; order Poales; family Poaceae; genus Triticum; species Triticum urartu. The sequence goes on along the minus strand of NC_053023.1, from coordinate 38,697,489 downwards.
CAACAAGTAGGATGAATGAGTTAGCGGGCAGAAGCATAGATCACGGAAAAACAAGAATATGTTTGCTCCCCATGCTTTGCATTGATGTATAGGTTCGGAAGTTTAAAAGCTTCATGCGCTCCCCATGCTTTGTATTGATGTATAGGTACGGAATTTAGAAGCTTCATGCTTTGTATCTCAGTATGTTCACAGTGGCTTCATTCTACAATTTAAAAAGGTGAATATTGGCTGGATAATGACACAAGTGATGCGGCTTCAGTCATGTTTCTTAAGCTACCGTGGTTATATCATCACTAGGCCATATAGTTTACCACTAACCTTCTTAAGTTCTTCCACTTAACCATCATGATTGCCGACTAATTTTTGTGTTCATGGTTATATTTCAGAGAACCGGTTTAGATAAATGCGAACACTGGTTGGGGGTTCTAAGAAGGATAACCCAAAATGGGAGCATGACAGACACCATGGTCCAGGAAATAAGGGGGAATCCCGTGGTGTCTACTATGCTTTCAGAAATCCTATGCAGTCAGGGAGATTCCTTCAGATTTTTGCATGATGAGCAGGTAGATGTAAAGGGTCGTGGTGTCTACTATGCTTTTCAGAAAGGTGAGTGCATTTGTGAAGCTTCCTGCAGAGTTTCACATGATGAGTAGGTAAATGTGCTGCTTGTGCATTTACCAAGTAGTTATATTGGAGAGCACACAAGCAACAGACTACATAGCTTGTGCTAATTTCCATGATAAGTTTTATCGCATATGAACAATTTATATTGCGAGTTAAGTTATTAATAGAAATTGAGTTGCTTATCATTGAGTAAAAAACGTTCCTTTATAGTATTTATAGTTTTATACTAATACTTTATCAAGGTGATATGCCGAAGATTTGTGATTATCACTGTATGGCCTTTACATTGCTTTGTTCATGTCTATACATGTACTTAACTTGGATGAGCTATTAACTGCAAAATATATTTCATGAACTCCGTAGCAGATATCTCGTTTCAAAGTAACATAGCCAGAGATGTTAACATTTGTTGTTGGAAACACAAGCACTAAATTTTTTATTGCATTTGAACTAGATATGGTTGTATCTTAGAGATTGTTGCTTTGGACAGGATTTACTATATTTTTGCAGCAGGCTACATGCTTCTCTGAATGACCATTTAAGGAGTGAACATGAACTGCTAATGTATATGTTCCATGCTCCATGGGGAGGGAACAAGGATTGATTTTCGCGGGGAGTAGGGAGAGTATGGTGAGTTACTTCTATAGTGCTATGGTTCACAAACTGTAAGTTGGTGATCTATGAAATATCTTTGTTGTTGCTTTAAGGGGCTTCTAGAACTACTTGATTGTGAAACAAGTCACTAGGTACTGCTCAGATGAATTATATGGATGGTACCACCGTCCAACCTGTAGAAACTCCTATCCCTGAATTTCTATTTATTGGAACCATTAGATTTATAAGTATTTTAGTCATTATGTTTCTACAGAGGCTATGTGAAGCAAAGAAACTCCTATCCCTTTTAAATTTTAATACATGTAAAGTACTACATGTCAGTAAGGAGCTGACACTCTTGGACTGTGAGAAATTATTGACGTCTGGTAATGAAAATATTATTCTACAAGGAATACTATCGACAAGGATTCAAAAAGGACCAAATGCCACGGCAGTGGTTGTAATATTAGTCGAGATGAATCTGAAAAAAATGAGTCGAGATGTGGAGATATGATGGATTTTGCAATACGTTTATCCTGCTATGAAAAATGTATTATTTTTTAGGGTTTTTATCAGTTATGCCACCGGTTGTGTCCCACTACTCAGTTTTGCCACTAGAAATTTCAACTGCTCAAAAATGCCATCGCTTCATTAGACACATGCTCAAAAATGCCACTAAACATCATTATTGTGATCTCAAATCTTTGTTGCCATGTTATAATGACATAAATACCTATGAACCAACATGCCAGCTCTCCCTCTATCTCACTACAATAAAGTATGGGGCCCACTTGATCCCAACAGCGTTCTTATTTTCCCGTAAAATTATTTGCTTGGTTACTCCTGACAAGTGGGGCCACACATATCATTGTGAGATAGAGAGAACTGACATGTGGGTCTAGGCTTATTTTTGTCATAGAACATGGTCAACGGGTTTGACGTAAAAATAACTATGTCTAATGGCATTTTTGAGCAAACATCTAACAGAACGATGGCATTTTTGAGATATCTAATGGCATTTTTGAGCAAGCATCTCATGGATTGATGGCATTTTTGAGCAGTTGTAACTTCTAATGGCAAAACTGAGTAGTAGGACATAATTAGTGGCATAAATGATAAAAACCCTATTTTTTATTAGAGAAGGGCGGTTCCAAGGCAGAGATAGTGAGTAGAAGAAAAGTTATCTACCATAAAAGACGACAAGGTCACATGACATGCACTGATTGCATTTGCTTTATGGCGCAATATGTTTATCCTTCTATTAAAAATATACTATTTTTTATTGGAGAAGTAGGAAGAAGAAAAGTTATCTACCATAAAAAGGGTCACATGACATGCACGATGATCCTAACGTTACATGTTAGACATGTTTTTAAAGGTGAGGGCTTCAACAAAAAAAGAGATGTCTCGCTATGGCAGGAAAACGAATAGTAAGGGGACGGTCTGGCAGAAAAAAGAGAGTGCATCTTGTGGTGGGGTTTTTTGGGTTGAGACCACGTGTTGGTGATAACAGTCGGATAGTCTGGATAACCATATTTCCCCTTCAGAGTGATGCTACTACATCTACGGGAAGTTCTTTTACGGGTTCAACGGATTATCGACTGTGGACCAATAGGATTTAAGATCAGGAAAGGATGGGGCCAACCCCGGCTGGAAATCAGGGGGAGAAAGATTAGTTAAAATGAGATTTTCTAAAACTCTTGTAAGTGCGTCTAGGATTATTGTCTCCTTCATATATAGGATGTATTTAAGGTAGTCCAGATGGATAAATTTTATGAAGACAAATTCATTCTTATGCATTGTGGCCCGTAGCAACGCACGGGCGTTCTACTAGTACTTGTAATCGGTGTGAGATATACTGTAAACTGGAAGATCTTTGCGATGTGGTTGAATGATTAGGAGAATAGTGGTATTCCAGTTCATCAGCGTTTAAGTCATGGTGCTCGCATTTCTTCGTAAAATCTCTAGATGATACTCCCTCCGGTCCTTTTTACTCTGCACATTGGATTTGCCGAAAGTCAAACTTTACTAAGTTTGACCAAATTTATATTAGAAACTATTAGCATCTATAATATCTAGTAAATATAATATAAAAATATATTCCAAGATGAATCTAATGATATTGGTGTTGTTATGTGAATGTCTATAATTTTTTATATAAACTTGGTCAAAGTTGGATGAGATTGATTTCAGACAAACCTAATATGCAGAGTAAAAAGGACCGGAGGGAGTATGTCGACTCAGTCTCTCGGAGATGCTCATAGAGGTAGGGTGTGTAGGCGTCTCGTCGTCGATGTGAACGTCTCCTTGCACTGAAAGCGCATCGCCGGAAATTCTAAAATAAATTCAGGAATAATGCGAGCACCAGGACTTTTGAACCCTGGTGGGCTGGGGATACCCTGTCCCTCTAACCATCCAACCACAGATTGATTCGATTTATTTTGTTTGGTTTGATGAGATTGTTTCCGTTGTATAACACCGTGGACCATGTGTCTGGTCATTTTTGTTGTAAGGAACGCTTCCCACCTTTTTAAATAATTAGCACATATGCCCGTGCGTTGCAACGGAGAAAATTTGATTTAGTTATATAGAAAAACATGTTATGAAACAAGTTAACAAAATGATTTATGAGTCCAAGGTTAATTAATTCAACATATAAGAAGATAACACGAAGTGCTTAGAAAATAAAGACAGGCATGTAAGAAGTATGATCCTCGGATCTCACCAACCCCCGCTCCCGTGTGGCTCCAAGGGGCTGCACCGGGGCGCCCAGCCAGCCGCCGGGGAGTCTACCTTCGGCCTGATCTTCCCCTCGCCGCCGCCACAGGGGGGCCGCCGGGCAAAGCCCACGCGGTGACGGCGGCGGTGAGGCCTTCTCTTCAGGGCTAAGGCACAAGATGGCATGGTGGCTAAGTCGGTGCGGTGCTCGTTTTCGAGCAACGGCTAGGCGGAGCAGCGCCCTAGGCGTGCATGGATGCATGGCAGTGTAGCAGCATGCGTCAGCGGCAAGTCCTCCCCGACTGGATGGCAGCGGCTTCGGATCCCGGCGCGGCATCAGGCATTCTCTGCGAAGGCTCCCTGGCGATGGAGTCCGGTTTGTCGCATGGCTGTACTCAATGGGTATCCTCGGAAGGTGCCGTCTTGTCTGCCTTCCAGGCTCCAGTTCGGCCATGTACGTCCTGCGACCACGACTGCCGATGTGGCCGCGAGGGCGGCATGACGTCTGGTTTGGGGGGCTCGGTGCGGCTGAGCTACTCATCTCCGTGTGGTGCGGGTGGTGGCGGTGGTGCCCGCCGAGATCTCCGGCCTACTGTTGGGAGCGGGCGGGTGGCGCGGTCTTTCGGTTCTTTTTGCTCTAAGATGGTGTTCTGCCGGTTGCCGATCCTCATGGATCTGGCCATTGACGAGTTCCAGAATGCTCCGTTGGAGATTTTCATTGGGTGCTTGACGCCTGTAGATTTCTAGATCGGATTGGATTCGGTCATGTGCGCCCCTATTTCAGCCCAAGTGGCTTTAGAAGAGTGTCACACGAAGCTTCGTTATCTGTTGACAGTATGGGACATGTTGGTATTTCGATTTCCATGGTGAAGACAGTGACAGAGAACGTCATGGTGGCTGAGATCAGAGGTCTTTTAATAGCGGATCGAGTCTTCGCGGCGATAAGGACTTTGCTTGGTGATTTGTGACTCATGACAGCGGCATCGGCAAGTGGGGGCGGCAACACAGGCGGAGTACAGAGTCTTAGCTTTCGGGTGAAAGCCCAAGGTTTGGCTTTAATTGGTTGTGACTGGCGGCGACCTTGTTGAAGGCATTGTTTTGAGAGCGCAAATCTTCTCCAGGGTGAAAACCTAAGATCTAGGATCGGGCGATGACGGTGGTTCTACACCATTTCCTTTTTGGAGGCGTCGTTTTTGGAGAATTAGGACTTTGGGTGTTGTCTAGGTGGTGGTTCGTGCTGTAGCTACGAGGAATTGATCATTGTTGCAAGAACACTTTTTTCTTTTTCTTTTTTATTGTCTTTTGGTTGCGTGCATCCATAATGTCTTTATGATATTGCGTTGTTGCAGAGGCCGGATGTAATTGGTATCTCCGTGATATTAATATATTCCTTTTATCAAAAAAAAAGAAGTATGATATTTAGTAACTCTCCTTTATATTTTTAGCTAAAATGTCCAAAACTGAAAGCATGCGATTGAATTTAATCAGAACACGATACTAATTACTAAGCATTGCACTCTTCTCAATATCAGCTTAGGCAGACTACAGTGATAAGCATGAGACTAATAGTTTCACCAACCATATTAGTTTTCATATTGTATTTCAGAACTGGAAGCTTCCAACAATAAACAGTAATAGTTTAAAATAAAACTAACGGTTGAATCATAAGTGACAACCTACAAGAAACAAATTCATTGTCAACCTTATGTCTATTTCAAAGGTTAAAAACTATTGTTAATAGAGAAGATTTCTAATGAATCGCATGCCAAAGAGAATCTCATTGCTACCAGTTATGCTATCAACTTATTAGTATTGAAATACATTTTACATTTAGCTACCATATTGAAATACAAATATTACGGTACAGAGGGAGTAGAAGACAACGAACCGAAGTAATAGAAATTGAAGGCCAATTACCGGGGACATGGAAGGCGAGCTGTATCAGTACTGCGTTGTAGCATCGCAGGGCGGCAGAATCGTAGCATGGTACACCAAGGGAGATGAATGCGGACGGCTCCTGGGGGATGGCCGTTCAGCTGCCGTGGCGGACACCCCGAGGTCATACTTAGGGTGATCGGACACACGTAGAGCCGGGTGACCACAACCAAAAAATCCTAAGAGCTAGCTAATCTTAAATCACCTTCCTCTGATCATGCATCGTTCGCCTTTATTTCTTTGTTTGCTTGTAAAGACTTGGTGGTTTCTATTAAAGCAAATCGGAGAGGTGACTCTCTTTATCAGATAATAATAGTAATAATAATCCAAAATCACCTACCCTGGCTCGCGCTGCGAGATACGCGGTCCCACTCCCTGTTGGAGTAAGCTAAGCTAAGTTCATAGCCGTACAGTTTTGTTTTGTTTTCTATTTAAATAATGTATATGCATGGCTGTTGATGTGATCTGCAAATGCACGTAGCTTGTGGAGGAGTGTCCCATGCACGTACTCCTTCTCTCGTTGTTTTTCTCCTGGTTCGTACTTGCGCTGTGTGATGAAGTCGTGGGATGGCGCTGCTGTTACGGATCAAAGCGAGCTGCCCGGCCAGGAGGTAGTTCAGCAAGCTGGCCGCGAGGTAAAAACGCTGCGATTTAGGCAGCACAAAACTTCCTGCACCTCGCGTGTATCTCTTTCCTCAGCTCCACACTCTCTCTCTCACGAGCGTTCGGCAAAACACTCCCAGCCCCAGGTCGAGCTGCCGTCGGCCGAGAGTTTCAAGGCTTTAGTGCAAGACGCCGGCTTCCCGGTGCGGTTGAGCACGCTGAGGTCGAACCGTGTTGCGGCGTTGCTGTCGCTGACGTTGACGCCGAAGAGGGACATGGATCCGTCACTCTTCTCGTTGTTTGGGCAGCACTCGATTCTTCAGCAGTGGCCGCCAACGTCAAACCTGGGTGGTTGGACCGTCTGCCTTGTTGCAGTGAAGGTCGGGAGTGGGTCAGCACTCAGCAGTAGGCATGCGCGTTCACGGCGTGCAGGTTGACGGCTGCAAAAACTAAAGAAGGGAGGCGATGGAGGGCACACAAAAAGATGCAAATCTCGTTGTTGAAGACGGCGGCGTCTAGATGGACGCATCTACAATTCTACACCCGCGTGAGGGGCAGCGGATCTTGGCGTTGAAGGCGATGGCGGCATTGAGACCAATACGTTTGATCATGATAATAGGGTTGTGTCGGTTCCGGTATATTTATAGTATTTGGGAGTGTCTATTTAGCATTTGACTGTTTTACAATTGAAGAACATTCAAATTTTCTGACTAATAAGCAGATGTCACTTATATGTCCAAAATCTACCCCACCAACGTTGTATGTAGCTCTATTTCAAAAATAAAACGGGTCAGGAAATAAACCCGATTCAACTAAACCTGGACCACAACCCAGTTTCACAAAAACAGAAAAGGAGGGTCCACAAAACACACCGAACAGCTGCCATTCACCAATTCTTGACCCCCTTCACCAGTTTCACCACTTCTTCACCCCCTTCAGGCCTTCACCACGCTTGACCTATTACATGAGAAAAACAACTTTAAAAAGAACCATCAGAGAAACTAGTTACAAAGAAATTCCAGAGACAGCAGGAGACTCCGGAATGTGTGATAGCTAGCGATTGTAAAACTCTAGAAATACAAAAATTTTGCTGTCTTATGTCAAAAATTACAATAGCAAAGGCATGGAAATTACACTACAACCCTGAAAAAAACATATAGTGGATTTACACTGTAAAATACAAAGGAACTCACAAGGATTTACAATCGTATTACTCATAAAGTTACACTGTAAACACCCACGAATTATAGTCATATATCCCACGAATTACACTGGAAATCCCCTAGAATTGCACTGTTATTATCAGGTATTTGCACTTGTAAAAACTGGTGAACTTACACTGTAAGTACTAAGTACCCATGTCATACTACAAGGTAAATCGGTAGTAAAATCCACTGTAATATATTTGACATAAACCTACAATAATTACAGTGCTAAAGCATTGAAATTACAGTGTAAATCTGCAGTAAAATTCACTGTAATCCATCTGACATAAACCTACAAACATTATAGTGCCGAGGCATTCAAATTACAGTGTAAATCTGTAGTAAAATACAGTGTAAGCCATACAACAATTCATTACTGAAGCTAACTGAAGAATACCAAGAATCTGCTGTAAATCACTGTAATATATATGAAACATATAACAATTACAGACTTGTAGCGTATAAATTACAGAGAAAATCTTTGATAAATTACAGTGATGAAGCAACTGAAAGTAATCTATAAAACAAAAAAACCAAAAGCCCTACAACAATTACAGCACTTAACCATGCAAATTACAGTATAAAACTACTAAATAATAAAGTGTAACCATGCAACAATTACAGTCCTAAAGCATAAAAACAGTGAAAATCTGGGGTAAATTACACTGTAAATTTGGAGTCGGAAAATTACAGTGCAATTTTACGCATATTACAGTGCAGATCTGAGCTAAATTACACTATAACTCTAGGGTATATTGCGCTGTAATTACAATAAAGAAGCATATGCATTACACTCAAATTCTGATAAGATTACACTGTGATTCTTGCTAATACTGGAACAACACTACAGGCCTACATCAGCACTACAGACCTAGTACACACAAATTCAGAGAAATTCTGGGGTATATTAGCATGAAACCATGGAAACTAAACACCTACATCTGACAACAAAAATCAAGAGGGATTCAGGGACTACAAGAGCTAACATGAGCAGGAAAATGAAACAAATAACACCTACATCTACATAGCAAAGGGTCAGCCAAAATCAAACTACAAATGACAAACTACATCTACATTGCATAAGCCAGCAGGATCCTAAGCCAGACCATGTACAACTACATCTACATACAAAAAATGCATGCGGATTAGACACCCTGGCCACCAGAAAACAGGGGAATCCAGCGCTACAACTACAAAATCGCCTACCTCTACGGCTCTTCATCTACAGTAGAACAAACAAATTAGCAGGGAGGAGCGACCACAACCATCAGATGACCTAGAACACCCACCTACCAGTGGCTACACCAATGACTAACAACACAAAACACACATCTTAGGCGGGCAGGAGGGGAGCAAAATGGCGGACTACAACAACACGGCAGCATGCACCTATAATAGAAATCACATAGCACACAAAACCAACAACAACGCATAAAAAACGACTACCAACAATCGACAGCCCTAGATCTAGAAGCTACACGAACAGAGACAGGGCAAATCGAATGCGAGAAAGAGGGAGAGAGAGGAAGACCCAACCGGGGGAGACGAGAATCAAAGGGAAAATCAAATTCGAGCAGAGAGGCGGCTGGAAACGCCATGAACCCGACGGAATGGCCTCCTGTCCTCCGCCGCTCAAGCGCCTCCTCTCTGCCCCTCTGCCTCATCGAAACAATGCCACCTAAAATGAAATAGGGAAAAATTGGGGGGAAATGAAAAGGAACCGAGAGACCCCGAGGGCGCTAACGGGCTAGCCCAAAATAATAACGCACCCTACAAAGAAACCCACCCTGAAAATCAGAGTTCTCAGCGTGAATCTTAGTGCGAGATCAGACGGACAAGAAATTGAATGACAACAAATTGAAAAACAGTCGACTGTAAAATAGCAAAACCGTATTTATAAACGTAGATCCTGAATCGTTTCGTATCTAACCCGGAGAAAACGTTCTGATTTATATTCCATGTACGTGAGGACGTAAAAAAAGGATGGCGATGGGAGATGTGTGTGAGAGGGTAACTTACTTTTTTTTGAGGATCAACATTGCTGCATTTATTTAATCGAGAACACTCGGAATCTCATCTGATTTTTTGAGGATCAACATTGCTGCATTTATTTAATCGAGAACACTCGGAATCTCATATGAGATTACTTCAAATACATAGTCTCGGGTAACCCCAATCAAACCTTACAAAGCTCATCACCTACACCTACTTTAGCTAATCTATGCGCGACAACATTAGCTGAACAACCAACCCATGATACCTTAAAACTAGTGAATGAATGCAACAACGTCTTGATTTCCTGGAGTATTTAACGAAAAACTACCACATTTCATCGAACCGTGCCTACAAATTACCACTTACAAATTTATGCTGAAAATTACCATGTTTTCACTAATCTTTGACTAAAAACTACCATGTCAGGAAAATGCCCGATTCACCTCTTATAAACGTCTTTCTGACAGGATGGGCCCACTAGTCAGGTTGACCGTTAACTTTGACCGTTATTACAAATGGGGCCCACACGCCAACCCTCTTCTTCCTCCTCTCTCTTGAATTTTAACAAACACCTTGTGCTGGAGCTCGTCCGGCCGTTCCTGGTGATGGCTGCTCGTGCGGCTAGGCTGGTTGGAGAGCTCGCGGTGCGCGGGTCTAAAGGTGGCAGCGGCTGGTGCTGGGGCGGCCTGTAGCGGCGGTGGCAAGCTCAAACGGTGGCGGAGCTCGGCTGTGCACGGGCGTGAGGTTGTGGCTGGCTGGTGAGCAAACTAAGCGGCACTACTGGTTTATGGGAACGCTAGGAGCGCACGTGTGCAACGGGTTCGAGCAGAGGAACTCTGGAGCATCGAGCTCGTTGGCCATGGCGGCGGCCGGAGCTCGGAGCTCGTGGAACGATGACTACGGAACCCAACACAACAGCTAGAGCAAAGGGAAAAGATGTGGAAGCTCACAACGCATCGTATGGCGTTGGCTTCGAGGCCGAGGAGGCTCTGTAGACGACGAATCGACGGTTTTGGTCTTCGGGTGCCGGCGAGGAAGACGACTTCATTCGGTTGGTGCAGTGCAGCCGCGGACAAGTTCTTCCGTGGAGATGACCGGCGCGAGGTGGCGGATCTTCTGGACATGACGGATGGACGGGGGATGGCCGGTGGCCTCGTCGGCGCGAGGAGGAGAGTTATGGCGCGGCCGCATCTGGAGAGGCGAGCCATAGGGGCGGCGGCCTGGGCCTCCCCGCGGCGCGACCTGCAGGCACCATGTGCCACAGGGCAGTGGCCTGGGCCTCCCCACGGCGCGTCTCGGCCGGCAGTACTCCGGCGGCGCGGCCACTGATGGCCTGGGCAGAGCGGCGCGAGCGGTAAGATTTTGTTAGGTGATGGGTTAATGGGTAGGTTAGGGATAGGTTAGTGATTTGTTAGGATTAGATGGGCCACTTACCACTTTGCCCGCGTGGTTAGATTAGCCTAACTAGTTGTATTTAGTACTTGTTTCTCAGAAAAAAAAGTAATTAGTATGTTCATTAAAAACTTGAGAAATTTTACTAACACTAACATACGGACCCCACATGTCATAACGGTGAACATAACGGTCAATCTAACGGAGTTGACTACTGTGCCATGTCAGCGCCTACATGTGGGCTAACCCTGTCATAATCATGTTTAATTTCGGCCGAAGCAGTCACTAGTGTTTTTTGAAAAAAAACTAATCAAAAAGTGGTAGTTTTCGGCATAAATTTATAAAATGGTAGTTTGTAGGCACAGTTCGACGAAATGTGGTAGTTTTTTGTTAAATACTCTGATTTCCTGTATCCACGGCCCTGCACATGACATCTCCATCTGTGGATGATTTAGCATCTGTACCATCCTTTGAGAGTCCAGCTCGACATGTATCTTCCCTGTATTGATTTCCTGAGCTACTTGTAAGGCGCGTCTGCAGGCCAAGATCTCCAACTTACTTTATCTACGTGTCAGTTCATTCCTTATCATGGCTCGATTCCTAGGTGCGCTACAAACCGTTCTGACGGATGGACGAAGGCACCAACAACGGAAGAAAGGTGGATGAAATTACGGTGGTAAGAAAAAATATCCCTTTTATTATTAGGCAGAGATAGGGATACATTCTAAAAAAACTTTTTTCCAATAATATAACTCACCTAACGCGCACACACACCCTATCCCTATGAGTATCTTCGAAAAACTGAGCCGGCATATCATCTTAATATTTTACGAAGAAAGACCTGTGACGTCGGCGGGGCCTTCTCCCTCGTGCAGTGGTGGCGAGATCTCCTGGCGGCGGCGCATGGTATGGCGGTGATCTGGCGGCAAGGAGCGGTGGGATCCCGGCGACATGTGTGACGGCAGCGACAGCAGAGGCGCTCCTGTGGCGGCAACCGGGATCACGGCAACTTGTGTGACTAAAGAAGGATGGACGGATGTCGTCGTGGTGAAGCCCAAGGCCATGATGATGGATGAAGCCGTTCGTCGTCGTCAAGATTTGTTAGTTTGTCTTTGTTGTTTTCAGAATTGCCAATTGTGTTGGTAGGATGGATAGTAGGTATAGTAGCTCTTAAAAATCATCGATCCTGATATTGATGTATAGGAGGCAAAACACACAAGTTGTATTTCTACTCTCATACGTGATATCTCAGTTATATATCATTGTTGATTTGTATTCTCCCAAACGCGTTATGCTACTGAAATTTCTAGCGAAAATTTGGCACTGACTTGTCAAAATTTTAGCCTTGTTTGTAACAAAATCACAACTTTAGGGTCTTGGCTACAAAGTTCGGCATTTCTTCGCGACATCAAATGAGTGGTAATGCATTATAATAGGGTTACAATCGAGAGCCAGAAGTACCTCTATACATGGTGGTCCTCTATGTAGCCATACAGTAGTGCTACTTTCCATGTGACTACGACATCAACTGATCTGCTACCCTTGTCGATAGACTTAGTCTATCAGTAGAACGCCTTGCCTGAACCAACTTTCATCTTGTTTCTCCTTATTGTTTTTTGAGAAACAAACAATATAAATATGTTTTTAAGGATAAGAATATAAATATATGACCTAGCGCCAATGAACGCCGCCACCTCGAGACAACAGTCGAGTGCCTGTTTGCCCACCATGGCGTCCAGTGGGCCAGCAAGGAGGTTGTTGCTTGCCGACCAGGCCATTCATGACCCCGGTGATGTTGAAAGATGGCCCAATCACCGACAGATTCCGAGATGTGCCTTTTAGTTATCCCGTCCTTGCCCCTGGTGTCCAGTGGCGGAGCTATGTTGGGGGCAGGGGGTGCTGCAGAATTTTTTCAGGGGGCTTAGATTAGAGATTTTGTAGCATTTGCCCCCCCCCCCCCCCACACACACACACTGATGATTTGCGTTTTTTTGCTCACCACTTTTAGGTTCATCACAAACTTATTACAGTAAGCTATTAGACGGCCAGCTTGGTGGCGAGCAGAAACTGCGTGGCGAGGGCCACGCCGCAAGCGATGACAACGACTACGCCCGCAGAAGTAGATTGGGTGGCCGGCACATGTTGCATGATGGGCCTTTCCTAAGAATTTCATTTTATTTTACTTATTTGTACGTGTTTTCAGGATTTATATGATTTTTTTCGAATTCTTTTGGCTTTTCAGTTTTTGCCGGTTTTTCCTAGGTGTTTGGGCAATTGTTTTCTGGTTTTCTTTTTCTTTTCTCTTTCACGAGAGGATGCATTTGCTTCTCCTGTAGGCACAAGTTTGCTCTTGGGAGGGGCACAACTGTGCTCCCCAAAAAAGGAAAAAAAACATTTTTTTTCTTTACTTTCGCGAGTGTCACAGTTTTACTAGACATGAAGGCACATATTTGCTTCCGCGAGTGTGCAATGATTAATGTAATGCTAGTTATGTGATGTAAAATAATATTTATACTTCGTGGTGGTTGGGACCTCCCGTTTTAGATGTTATGCTATCGTGTGAGGTCTGTTTGGTATTCAACTCGGACTATCCGCACCCTTTCATCAAGTGGATAGGAGTAGCGATAGAAGTTGCCAAGATGATGTCTTCAGATGTACTGATGTATTACTGTGTAAGTTCTTTGTGAATAATTAACAAAGTGGTTGCATGCATGCCTAGATGCAGAGGCAGGAGGTCTTCCTCCTTTTCTAAAGAACTAGAACATATGCTCGTGCATTGTAACGGGAGAAAACAGAGAGCATGGACATGGATTGATCAACTACATCCCATGCTCGGAGACAAGGTCACCAACCATCTTCGTCTTTGATGGCGTGAAACTACAATTTCTATTGTCAATTTTGTTGGATGTCAGTCGCATATAATTAGAATTTATTTTCTCAGTGGAGGAGGAAGCAGCAGCTGCAGAGCACCGAGGTCGCCGGTGGCAGGTATTATCTTATCTATCTTAGGGTGCAGGGGGGAACACCGGCCTCCTTGTCTATCTTATGGTGCACGGGAAGCACAACCTCCTTGCCTATCTTAGGGTGCAGGGGGTGCAAGTTAGCCAAACAAACTGGATAGTTCGCCGGCTTTGGAGGGATGGGTGGGGGCGGTGGCCAACATGGTGGTGTGGGAGGTCGATGGGAGGGCGGGGCAATCACTAGAGCATTGCCGGCTACGGTGGTGGAGGCAGGTGGTTCAGACTGAGATCATGAGGAGGAAGACGATGAACGTTTTTAAGGAGGTAGAAGAAGAAGATCTGACGCTTCCTTTTGCATCCAATTGCCGGGAACAAATCAACTGATGATCTAAAAAACAAATTCAGCCGACTGTTCCCTAGCCATTCTTTTCTATTATTAAAAAAACCTTACATATACTCTATTATTTGTAACCTGCAGACTACTCGAAAAAAGGATAACTTTTTAGTCAAATTAAGGGCTGATCATGGTGAGAATCAAGGTAGATATTCTTGGCGAAGTTGTAGAGGATTGTTTCGTTGTACTATTTAAATTTTTAAAAAATATATATGTCTACCGTTTGTATTTGCTAGCCTCTTCTCTTCATGTCCGTCTTGCAAACTTACCAGCTACTGTCACGGTACGCCGAGCTGGGCTGACCACGTGGTCACATGGATGCAATAGTGCGTGAAGTGGTGAAGGGCGTACGCATCGTTGTGCCCTATGTTTGCTTGCTCCCGTCCACCGTCGTCCGGCTGGCCGTCTGCCTAGACTCTGTCAATGGTGCGTTGCACTCGAGGCTCGACTCGATTGGTTAGTTATCTTTTTTTGAGCAACAACTCGATCAGGTTAGTTTTGTTTTTTGAGGCAAACCCACAAAGTTTTTTATTCATCCATCACAATGTTTACAGGGACGAACACAAGGTTTCCGGGTTGACCTAACCAAGCATGACGGCCAATACCCAAAGTTAACACATGCTTTGCAAGTTTGTGAATCTCTACATGAGAGATTCTAAATTCATGGCTAATCCGACAGGAAGAAAAAAACCCAAAACACTCTTTTATTTCATGTACAATTGCGCCGCATGCTGCCGAGGTGCCTGTCTTGATAGCTTCCACCACTTTCTTACAATCCGACGCGATTGCAATCTTCTGCACATACAAATCTTCCGAAAGGGCCATCGTTTCTCATATGCTGCTTTTAAAATCATAGAGCTAAGCGTATCAGGGTTGTTCAAAAGTCTCCATGCTTGCCTGGACAGGAGTGCAAGGTTAAAAATCTCTAGGTCTCGAAAACCCAAACGTCCCATATATTTTGGTCTTGTCATTGTTTTCCATGAAACCCATGCAGGTTTTCGACGTCCTTGTTTGCTACCCCACCAGAATTGCCTGATAATGGATGTAACACTGTCGCATAAACCTCCGGGCAGTCTAAAGCAGGCCATTGAGTAGACTGGAATCGCCTGGGCAACAGATTTGATAAGTACTTCTTTTCCTGCAGCTGAGAGTAACTTCTCCATCCACCCTTTAATTTTTTTCCCATACGCGATCTCGCAAGTATCTGAACGTACCATTCTTTGAGTGTCCCACGTCAGTAGGCATACCCAAGTATTTATCGCTCAAAGACTCCTTATGAACATTCACATCGTGTTTCACACTATCCCGCACCGCCTGAGGGCACCCTCTGCTAAAGAAGATAGAAGACTTCTCATTGTTTACCCTCTGTCCCGAAGCTCCACAATAAATATTCAGCAGGTTTGATACCGCATCTGCACCCTCAACACTTGCTTTGAAAAACAGCAGGCTGTCATCTGCAAACAAAAGGTGGTTAACAGCTGGAGCTGTAGGTGCCACCTTGATTTCGCCAAGTACCGATGACTGAGAACTGGATTTTAAAAGGCACGAAAGGCCCTCCGCTGCAATCAAGAACAAATAAGGGGAAATAGGATCTTCCTGTCGAATACCTCTTGAAGGTTTGAACTGGTCTAATTTCTCACCATTAAACAGAACTAAGAAGGATACTGAAGAGATCATATTCATCACAATGTCAACCCAGGCAGAAGCAAAACCAAGTTTTATCATTATAGCCTTCAGATACAACCACTCCACACGGTCATATGCCTTCATCATATCCAGTTTTAGCGCACGAGAGCTATTTGTTTTTGCCTTGGACCTCTTCATAAAGTGCAAACACTCATAAACACAAATAATATTGTCAGTTATGAGCCTCCCAGGATAGTGATCCAGTTACTAAGTTGATGATGTTAAGATCCCGAGCCAGGACCAGCCCTTCCCGACATGCAATTGTTTCCAGAATAGTGGTCTCATGCGTCTCGTCGCTGGCTTAGTTGGCCCAGTTAGCATGATTGCATCATGTGTGGCCCATATAAACAGATGCCGCCATTGAAAGTAACCAGACATCCATCAGTTTCTCCAAAAAAAAAAAACCCAATCCTGCTGAAGATCGTTCGGTCGAATATGTGTATGTGCTTCTCGCAAAAAAAATGTGTATGTGCGCTAGGCGCCTGCTGCGAGATCGATCCTGGTGAACCATGAAAAAAAAGATTGATCGTTATTTTTTGCCGGAACTGATTCGTGGAATACGTCTACGTGCGCTAGGAAACGATGGGCATTTTCTCTTTCGGGAACGCAGCGATCGATTTGGATTTTTTAAGCCATCGATCAGAAACGGTCGGCGTTTTTTGGGGATGGATCGATCTATTGGGACTTTTTTTTAAAGCGATCGATGGGAAACGATCAACGTTTTTTTTCTGGGAACGCATTGATCGATTGGGAATGTTCTTTTAAAAAGTGATCGACTGGGACTTGGAATATGTGTTCGGATCGATCCTTTCATGCGCTAGGCGATCGATACATGCGGTAGGAGATCGATCCTGGTCAGCTCGTGCTTACCAAAGAAAGGTTCTATCTGGGAACATTGCCCTTTCTATCGGGAAACATTGCCCTTTTGTACATAGGCAAAAAAGTCTATGCAAACTACTTTTAAATCTTAGCCGTCAATCTTTATAATTAATATAAAATTAATGGATATAAAGAGGATGATGTATGAAGAACTATGAAAGCCTTCGTCTTTTAATAATAATAATAATATTTTATTTATTATTATTAGGTAAAGAAACAACTCACGCTATGTGGTACTCCCTGGTCCCAAAATATAGCCAGCGGCCCCCACCCCCCACGAAAAATGACACCATCCTATAATGAAGGTTGCAGCCCTTTATTATCTGAAAAAGTGCCTGCAAAAGAGATTGATGTCAGGTAGGTCAACAGCAAGATAGCATTAAGGAGAGGCCAACCCCGAGATATGGAGTGTGACTAGTGGCTGGGGTGTGCCATTGCACGCCTCCTAAGCGCTCATGTGCGCACATATCTAGCTTATGCACCTTCGTGGGTCTAGGATCATCCTTGAAGGTAGTTATGTACAACAAAACTGTTTTAACACATGCGAACATGCTATCTTTGCTGACTTTAACCTCCCGAGGAGTTCCATAATTTATTACATACTTGCTATTATGAGGATCACATGTGCTCAGACAAGTGTTTTCGTCATTCCAATTTCAATTGGACTAATGCTTGATTCTAGTGCAAACTTATACTAAGAAATAACACATTTATGTATGTTTCATCAAGTATATGCCGGAAATGCGGTTTGACCTCAAGTTCCACCATCCTAGAAATGCCTGAATAATCATCCTTGTGGTTGTGTATGGAATGCTTCTCATCTTTGCTCTAGAAACATATTTTTATATGTGAATTCGCTAGGCCCAATCATATGTGTAGAGACGAGGGTAAACATGAATCGGCTATATGAGTTTATTGCAGCATACTGGCCCTTGACATGCTTTGCTTATGCAGAAATGCTTTCAAAAACATCATAAGTAAAAGAAGATAGTACCCATATAAACATACGTGACTAGGTTCATCTAAACACATCAGGGAACGTAAATAAAACACATATATTGGTAAAATTTAGATCTTAAACTAAATATCTGAAACAAATAACAATAGCAACTCATGAAGGAAACCACTAAGCAAGAGAATATGTAGGCACACTGTTAGTCGTTACACTTACCAGTGGGATAAAGCATGGGATAACAACTGAAATAAAACAAACCTGGTATAATCCTACTATTCTTGCCATGCAAATCGGGCAAATACTTGAATTGCCAAGGGAAAAAATTATACAAGGAGTCCAGCTCTGTCTTGGTGACTTTACATTATGAACCTCTCAGCTTGGTTACAGGAGATGAGTAAATGTTTAGTAATAACAAATGCCAATACTTCACACTTGTTAAGTCCACGTTGTATGCAAGATGGATACATGTGTAAATAACCCCCCCCCCCCCCCCCCCCCCCCGCCCCCCCTTCCTTCACAATGAGAAAACGCTGGGGAAGGGGTGCTTCCCACAGAAGGCCACTTAAAACCGAAGGGATATGTATATCTTTTTGCCACTGAAGTTCACGCATATTACGTTGAAACTATTACAACATGAGTAGTTTTTTGTGAGCTTCTGCAGGAACACCGTGTTTAGAGGTACAAAAGAGAGTACATATTGAACCAATTAGCTAACAGAGTAAAAGACCCAGCATAAAAATACCTGACTATACTTCCACTGAAACTATTACAAATAAGTAGTTTTTTGTTCTTGATTTGCATCAATAGACCAAAAGTATCATGCTGTTGTGTTAGACAATACCATGTTTTCTTTTTTACTTTTTGTTATCTTGCCTTGTGAAATGCAATATGCCACTTTGTACACATACATGTTTTGTCCATAAACCAGAAGCATCAGATGACTAACATGAAAAAGGGGGTTGCAATGAATTAAAAAAAGACGATATTCTAATGAATTAAAAGTTAACACGCAGAAATATCCATAATGGTAAACCTAAGGCATAGCCTTTCCTCTAGTCAGTACAGGCATATTAAATTGCATGCCAAAAAACTAACAAGAGGTAGGAACTGGTTACTACCGACCAAAATCAATCAACATCCCAACACTGCAGATGCCTAAAAGCTAATCTACCAATGAATCCGATCTATCTGATCTAAAACAGGAAGAGTGGAGAATGAAAAGAGCAAAAGAATCCGTCGTGGATCTTCCTAGAGGCCTTGCGCAGACGGTATGACACATGGATCACCACGACCTTCATGTTCAAACAACATCCATCTGGATTATCTCGTACACTGATGCCAAATAGATAGGCAGGCACAATAGATCAAGAGGATGTGGATGTAGCGAAAGGCAGCATACATTGCACTATTGATGTACAAGTCCTCAAGGTCACTCTTGACCTCCTGATTGACTTTTTCCAGGTCAAGTAAAGCCTACACAGATATTAAGCACCACAGGGATGTCAAATCTTGACAAACCCAAACAAAAGAGCAGTTCTAGATATAGAAACGAAACACATGAATGGCACAAAGCCAACGACGAGAGGGACGCAAGATAGACGCTCACCTGCGTGATGGTATCCTCGAATTCGGAGGCTTAACGCCCTTGTCCTTCTAGATCTGGACTAGTGTCGTTACACCAGGTGAAATCAAACCCTTCTCTGCATCTTCAATCATCTTGCAAATAGAAGAAGTGCATGCAATCTGGTAAACAGACTACTTTCACTATTTGGTTGTCCTTGCAAAAATGTTTGTTCTTTGACATGCATAAAACTGACAATTTTGTATGCCAAAATTTCTTTTGCAAACGAAAAGGTGGTCCAATAGTATGCTCTGCAATTTTCAGTGATATCCTGCACCTGTTACTCGTGCCATGCTAAAAACTTGTCTCATACTTGACCAAATTATCCATTTAGGATCCATATAAGAGCTCATTACCTTTACTAATTTCCTATTGTTATGGTCATTTAGGTGGTTAAATTCAAGAGACACAAGTGTCTGTAGCTATGCTTAGAGGGTAATGCATCTTGTAAGCAGGTAGATAGCTTGCTACTATTCCTCTTGGTTTAATCTACATTCAGCCCTGATGGATTTGGTTGTCATTCATTCAAAAAATTCTAAGCTATGCATGCATGTGTGATATCAAATAGAGCCACACCTACCACGGCATCAAAGTCGTAGAGATAAAAGACATTAGTATTCCACTTGTACAGATACATTAACTATGAATGGTGTAGATTTAAGATAGTAAACTTGCATTCATGAGAATATTGTTGATAAGCTCTGGATAGCTTGGATTCTGACTACCATTCCCAAACGGAATAAACTTAAATGGAACTGGATATTGTAACAAGTTTGTTGCAGCAACAAACACATCAGTACAAAGAAACATATTATGGACAAAGTTGACATAAGTGATGGATTCAACAGAATTACATTAGAGTAACTCTATCATAACAAAAAGGGGAAGCAAGATTCTTCAGTGACTTCTAAAGTCTTATGGCGCTGCAGCTATTGATCCGCAATCCTACTGGTCATTGGCCTGGTTGTTGTTACGCGCCTCACCAAACAATGCTCTCTTGGTAGTGGCTTGTCCATAGATCCTACTATACAAATTATTGTTGCTCGTTAGATTAACAGTAGAAGGACAACATGCATGCAAAGGTAATGTCATTGCTTGCTTGCTTCCGTAAGGTCATGACCAGCTCCTCCAACCTAGTGATGCCTTCTCAGGGGAGTTATGTTTCTAAGTCATGACCAACTCCTCCAAAATTGTCCTAAAATCAAAGTGAGCAAATTGTATTATTGCACATATGAGATAACCAAAGGCACCAGACAGAGATTACCATAGGTGGTGGTGCCCATAGAATAAAGGCTAAACCTTGTAAAACTCTACTTAAAGCCACTCATACAGATAACTACATAGACATGCATCGGAAAACCACAGAGATAGACACCCGACACAACAATCATACACACACACGGTTTATCTATTGGATTAAACCACCATGAGAACAAAAAGAAGAAAAGCATTTTTTTTGACAAATCTAAACAAATATTCTTCACACAGGCAGGCTGATCGCATTAATGCATCAGCTCATAGATTTTTCAGCACAAATCACCACAAGAACCGTAAGCAAGAAATCATTATTTTTTTAAAAAAATAAGCATAGATTCTGGACACAGGCAGGCTGGCCGCACAAATGCATTGTCCCATAGATGTTTCAGCAAATACTAAACAAGCAAGGCAACTTAATAGGATGGAGAAACCTAATTTTCTTGGTCCTATCTCTTCTTTCTCAGATATGCAAATATCATGTTCCCTTCCATTCCATTTGGAATATGCTCTCTCTCCCTCTCCACATCCCACTCCCACTACCAAATATGCATCAGAAAACACATAAATAAGAATGAAGTAGTTTTTGACACGATATGAGAACATGTTTGTTGTATTCAGTGTAGTTGTGAACCTGTGATCCTTCATAGGAAAAAGGATAATAGCTTCAGGTTTTAACCGTTGCAAATCAGGGTTTAACTACTGCAAATTCTTAGGAAACTGTCGGTTTTGAGCACAACTTTTCAGGTTTTTAACTTCTGCAGAATATAATATTAACTGTTACAGAAACCAATTTGGAACTTCCTATTTCAATGCATAACTTCTGAGACTAACCGAGTCACAAAAAATGTGGATTGAAGAGAAGGGGGGCCAAATCATGGCAGTTAACAAGGTCAATTTAGCAGTTAAGAGATGATTATCGAGGAGCGCCAATAGAGACAATACACTCAAATTTCGTACGCGGTTCGTAGTAGTACAAACTTAATTTTCATGAGCGAGTAAAAATGGTTCCTCGTCTCAACTGAATTTAACTGAAGAACAGAGGCGGCACTACATGTTCCTCATTTTAAACTAAATTTAACTGAAGAACAAAGGCGGCACTACATGTCCTCATTTGAACTGAATTTAACTATCGACAGATACGCTCAAAGTTCGTACATTGTCTTGTAGTAGTACTAACTTAATTTTCACTAGTAGAGTGCCCGTGCGTTGCCACGGGCTCTTGAAATAGTTTACAAAAATTACATGTTAAATTTCACACGTACAAACAAATATAACCCAAACACAATTATTGAATAATTGAAGTCCATTTTTGCAATATAAATTGATAACAAAAAGAAAGATTAACGACATGTCCATGTAACAAACTGAGCGATGTTCGACCATAACATCTATTACAAAATTATCAATATCTAGATGATGTGCTTAAAAAATTCTTTCGCAATATCAGAAAAGTTGTCTTTAGCTTTATTCGCACGATGTTTTAGCAAGTATAATAAAAATTATTTCCTCAACTCATACCCATCCTGCACAAACAATATATGTAGTTAGTATAAAATTTTTACGCTGAAGGTCCTAAAACATGTAACGGACAATACTCACCCCGCAAACCGGCTTGACCAATTCTTTACCATTCCACCGGAGCATAAAATAAAAAACAAAATAGCCAGACACATTCCTGCAATTTTTTAAATTAATAATATAAAGAATATAGTGATAACAAAAATAAATGTTTTTATTATGAATTCATTACCCATCTATACTCGTTGAAATACCAAACGAAAATAAATGTTGTCATTTAGATATATCGGAATTCCAACCAGGTCGCTTTATTTCATGTGCTTCTTTGAAATCCCTTGCAAAACTTCTAAATTTCAGTGCATGCCTTAAAATTTTATCCTCTAACGATTGTGATGTTTGAATAGGGTCCATAATATATAGACGACGTGCCTCTTTGTCGATGACGTATAAGATGTATCGGCCGATAGATGCATATGGAAGATAAATCTACAAGTGGAGCTGTTAGAAACAATAATAAACCATGATCCCCGCAAAAAAAACAATAAACCATGATAACAATAGACAAAATACTTTACTTATTATGTTGCAGGATGAGATGTCGTTGTCTATCCCAGGCCAGCTATCAAATAATGGTGCCAACGTTTGGATAGTTTCCTTCTCGCAAAACTTCTGACCTCGTGTTGACTCTAGCATCATGGACTAAGTAAAAAAAGAAATATTCTTTCAACATGTTGATACTAATGCTACATAGAATAAAGAGTTGCGATAACTTACACAAAATCTTAGATCCATGTAGTGTATAGGAGGGTCTTTGAACAATACTCCCTCGTCACATGCCAGTATACACACGGCGGTGTTGAAGCAATCATTGCCTATAGGCTGCTCCATGTTAAGTATGCACTGTGAAGTTTCTTAAGACTTAAGCCCATTGGATGGGGTGTCGAGCTCCGGACCCATTACTTCCTAAAAATTGGATGGTAAGAAGAATAATAATGTACATGCGCACATTAAATATTGATACATGAAACTTACTCCAAACACCCGGCATCATCGATCGACATGATGTAGAGGCCGGCAAGTAATTCACGTTGGTCTGTGGGTATGATAGTGATTGGGGCAAGACGTTTGTCTTTGACTACGTCAGATGGATTCTCGAGGATCTCAAGATCATCATTAGCTAAAGTTTCTTCATCGTCCGGTTGATGGTATATGGGACCTCCTTTTAGCTTATTCAGCTAAATGACAACTAATTTTCGTCGAAAGTGTTTCATATCTTCCTACAAAATATATATATATATATATATATATTGATATAATATTTTGAGATAAAACAATGAGATAATGTATAAAAATGAAATACCTGGATGAACTGGTCTGATAGTGCATCTGATGTCCAATATTCCATATAATTTAGCATAAACAGTCCACATGATACGCTATAATATTATAAAATAATGCTTTAGAATATCACCCAGACGAATCAAATAACCAAACCGTTGTAACAAGTGCTTACCCATCCGTTTGTATTGCCTCATAAAACTGCTCTACGACCGTCCATTTTGTAACATTGAGATCGGGCCACTTATGATCTTTGTTAAACTTCGGACTATGCTCTAGTAACTATTTTATATATGAGAAATATTAGGGATTAAGGTCAAACAAAACATATGTTAAGATGAGAAAAAACAATAGATGGTTACCGTAGTAGAAGGTTATTGTGTTTGACCCAAGAACCAAGTGAGTCAAATACTTGAATCTCACGTTTTTCGCATGGGCGACTGCTATTATCCAATGGTAGCCCAGAATGTTAATCGGAAGGAATAACCGTTGTAAATATCATACAAGTCGGAGTCACAATTAGATATAAATATTAATAAATCATTATACATATGAATTAAATAAAAACAATCTATAGTTATATGCATGGATAACGAGACAAGACTAACCATAAGTTGCGGTAGATAAGTATTAACATGATGTACGATGTAACGATATTTTTGATGGGTCTATGTTTTTTTCGTATTCTTTTATCTGGCCAGATACAAACATGCTAATAATGTGTACCTTTTCACTCGCTACAATGCATATAAATAAATCAAACACAGATATCAAACGGGGCGCCCGGCAGGCTTCCTAAAATTCATCCATATGGATAGTCCGAACTCCCTCGAATAGTGGCAGCAACAATACCATAGAGTAAAGAATCTTATATCTCTCTCTCACACACTTTTTTTTGTCAAACATCTCTCTTCCATTGGGATCTCTCTCTCTCACACACACACACTCCCTTCTCTATGTATCAGTAGCAGCGGCATGAACATTAACAGTAGTGTAGCAGCAGCGGCACGAATATCAGCAGTAGTGTAGTAGCAGTGCCGCCCCTATGCACGGGCCGTCTCCCTGCCCTTCCCCGCTTGAGCGACGCTATCCCCTACCTTTCCCGCCACATTTGCTTGGCATTGTGCTCCCTCTGCTTTCCCTTCTATCTGGCTCATAAATAATAGCAAAGGATATAGGATTTAGAATGCTTAAGGTCTAAAATACTTTAATCTCTACCAACTGGAGGCACAGATAACTACATTTAAAAGCAGGAACATATGCTATCTTCATCAGTAAGTAAAGAGTAAAAAAGCAGAGGACCAAAACCAAATAATTAGGCATGAATGTTATAGGTCATTTAAAGGCACAATGAAAATGTTGCAAACCATTGTACTGCTACCACTTACAAAATTTTAACAACAATTCTCAACTCCGCCAGCATGCAGTACATTTATTACTATAGGAGACTGGATACAAATTTCTTTGTAAAGGGTTTCATACACTCTTGTTAATGTGTAAGTACATCAAACATGTTTGAACAAGCAGGAATGATGAGGTAAAATTAAACCATGGATATCAGACTACCAACTCCCCTTTAATAGTAGAGATAATTCTGGTGCACATGAGACAGTGTCATTATTTGTTTACCTGTTAAATCTCTTTTCCTGTTGTTCCTCCTCTATCCACTATCTCCCCCTCTCTTATCCAAACTTATCACCACTATCAATGGTGCAACCAGCTCTGACCACACCGGCAGTATACATTAAACAGATTCACTTAAGCAAACAAAAAAATTTGGTTTCTAAATAACACTACTTATTGGGAATGTTGTCCGTATGTTCCATTTTAACCAGGAAGAAGTGATATGTTGTTGTCTTAAATCCACATTACCCTACAAGCACTAACCACATAATTTGTGGGTTCCTTTCCCATAGGATCATTACTTTCTCAGAGGATCATTAGATATATGTAGTATCTTACAACTAAGAATGAAAAAGTTAGGGTAAGGACAACATAACAAGTTGAAACACGGACGCATCAAGAGTTTGGTAAAGCAAGACACCATTTTATTTCAGATTGAGCCTCATAATGGAATTTAAAAACTTCCATGAAACTTGAAGCATTGTATGCTCTTGTCCACGAAGAGAGATATAGCCTTATAGCACCAGCATGCCTGTCTATGTTACTCCTCAAGCCAAACTATAGAACTTTTATCTGTCGACAACCTGTCCAAAGACACTGGCTAATTACCCACAAACTGTCCATTCCGCCACAAATATGCACAGGCATGCATCACCTTCCTCTTTGGTCTCCTCATTCGCGTGAACATCGTCGACATTGCCCACCATGCTTGCTCGCATCTACTTGCTCCTTGTCAAGTACATCCACGCTTCCAACTCTCACCTCATCACCATGCTCGTTGATGCATATGTCAAGTCCAGCCTCGTCACACATGTGGGTGTACAATTTTCGTCTGACACATGAATGGCCATTGCCACGCCCGCCCTTCTCGTTTGTTACGCCCCTACTAACCTCACCGCCGTGTGTGTCCTTATCATGAGAAAAATACATTCAGAACATTATAAAAATCATAATATTTAAACATTTTTTTGAGTCAATGGAAGATGCGGTTCTGCACCTTCACTTCATTATCAGAGGAGTCAAAAGTTAGGATTTAATATAGCTTTCAACAGGAATAATGTGTATTATAATCAAGCATGGGCTAGGTTATCAATGAGAAGCATAATACAGAAGCAAGCTGAAGCTACCCACTCTTAGGTTTATAGTGTATACTACACTACATACTACAGAAGCATAATTTTGAGATTAACGCTACAACTTTGTCGTGTATCAGGGTATCTTTGTTTTGAAAAGAACACATCATGTGTGGAATGTGGCTGGTAACATGTGCTCATTGTTCAGGGTGTGTCGAGATCTGCAAGTATTAGCACAAGAAACTCTTCAGTTGTAACACAATCTACCAATGCCTGAAACAAATAGAATTATTGAAATGGCCTACCGTCAAATTATTACCCAGAGTATATAACTTATTTTTCAAGTAAATAAGATCGCGTGTGAAAAGAGATATGTCCAAGCTATGATGAGAAGTTCATACCAATCATGTACATGAAAGCATTGACTATAGCCACTCCTGAAATGTAGATTAGAAAAATAATGCAGACCAAAAAAACATGGTGAGCGAGTGAAAGACTGAACTTACCTTTACCAAGATTTCCGCATATGCCAAACAAATTCCAGCACTAACTTTTATCCAAGCGGCGCTCTGGCTCTTTTCCTTCATACGTATCACCCTACAATGAAACATATCACATTAAAAATAATTAGAGGTATCCTGAAAAATAAAATGATAGCAATTAGTATTATTCGGTAAATGAACAATGAGATTTCTGGAAAATACATTGTACTAACATATTAACATTTTTGTAGTACCATAAGAACATATTAAATTAGGCCAAGCTCTGGAAAACGTCCATTCTTTTCATGTTATTATTCATATAATGGGATTTCAAAAGAAGAGCGAGAGAGAAGGGAGCATGATGGAATTATTAGTATGCCCATGTTACAAGCACATGCTTATAGAAGAACACGTTTATGCATCTATCATAGATTTATAGTATGTCCTAGCTCTGTCGCCACAAAACGTGGGTGCATTATAGTTAGCATGGAAGAACACTGTCCGGTAACATCACCATGCCAAAATGTGGGATAACTGTCCTCTGTAATCTTTTGGTGATAAGATTCATTGCTCTATCTATTATATCTCGTATTCTTCATGTTCTTTGCGCCATCAGTAGAGAAGGAAAAATAATTTCAATAGTTCCAAACATAAAATCCTGATGTTGCTCTCTTATCAAGTTCATCTGGAATTTCTACCAAAAAAATGTTCCCTGTTCATAGAGATGCTTGACACAAATTGGTTTGATTTAATATAACCATAAGCGAGTGAGTGACGAAACTACATGCTCTCAGCTCTCAGGTCCATGTCAGAACTTGCATGTTCCTACACAAAGTTGGGGCAGCAACACCTTCCCAATGAGGAGTCGAGGCAAATCTGTGACTGATTGCGCCTCACAGACTCAAGGTTTCTGTAAACTGCTTAAATTATTCAGAGCATGATGACGGGGATGATATCCCATATATCTTTTGCGTACTGGTGTATCATACGGTCACTGCTGAACTTGGGGGAACCAGCTGTATTGAGCATGGACGTTTTTGTCCAAAGCCGCAGGTAGAGACGGATATGATGTGATTAGGAGGATCAAACACTCTGAGTCTGTTTATGTGGAGTTAGTAATGAAATAGCAAACTAAAAATGTTAATCACACATGAAACAGAGTGGAAATATCCACGATAACGGAATAATGTTCAGAAATGAAAATCAGTTTTCTGAAGTTATTTTTGGATTGGAATGCATAGAACGACTTTCCTGAAGCTAGGTTCATCAAAGCTCATATATCAACAGCCAACATATGAGTAATTATAGCACATCTAGCACCTGCATTCTCTGATTGGCTATGATGTTCTTCCAACATACTGATAAACACTTCAGTGTGAAATAAGAAATATTCCTAACAATCAGTGAAGTCGTTCATAGTGAAACACTAATGTACCATTGGGTAAAACTTGCACAGAGGCATAGGCATATAACTGTCATATTCAAATGCGTTGAAACCTAACGAATCTAAATCTAACAATGTCATTCTTGTGAAATATCATCCAAAAATAGTTAATATAATAAAGAAGAGAAGTAGACACACTGAGCAAAACATGAGAAATATTTTGCTTTTCGTTAATACAATGATCAAGATACAAATGCAATGATTAGAGGGGACACAAAAAAGGCCTTGGCATTAACTCACATGAAGTGAAATATATAACAGGTTTGTGGTAACACTCCAATCTGATACACAAGAACTCTGAATAAAGCATCACCAAATCGAGAAATACTTGGTTCTATAGTCCCATGCATTTACATTTCTACACTTTCAAGTTTTTGGATCAACGACACTAAATAAACAGAGCATCTAACAAAAAAACATTATGTTACGAAAGCATTTCCCATGTCTTCTGTTATTAGGTCTATACAGGATAGTATTAGGCCAAAAAAGTGAAAGAGTGTAATGAGAAGGTCTGGCAAGTATATTGTAATAATTTCCTCTAAACTGCAGTTTTTTAAAATGCGCTCATTTACTTTTGGTTTTTCATATTTAGGTGTAGTCGAAAGAGAATCCAACTCAAAAGCTAGCAAAGCTCCATCCTGGATACGACAGAGTACGGGCATATTTAAGCATTGACTGCTTGATCAATTGTGGCTTGTTAAATATTAATTGTACCTAGTTAAATAGTAATTGTCCCTACTTACATGGTATAAGGAACACTTTCTCAACAAATGCAACGCTTCGGTAACTACAAACCATAATGCTTCAGTAACCACACAGTTTTTCTCTGTTTAGTTGCAAGAATAGGGCGAGTAGAAACTTTTTTTTTGCCTTCATTACCTCGCAGACTGAAATAGAAAGTGAGGCACCCTAACTCGATGTTCCTGAAGGCGCCCTCGCTATGGCCTAGTTCACCCTTCTCAGGGCCAGGAGTAAAACCACAGCTTGCCTCCTCAAAATACCAGCAGAACCAACTCATCAGGCATGCAATTAGGATAACAACATATCATTCAGAGTTCAAACCAAGTAAACAAACATATGCATCAGGCACTGGTGCATCCAAAGTTTAACTCTATTCTCCTCCCATTTAATGGATGAGGCAAATCTTTTGCCTTCGTTTCGGAAAAAAAGTTTAACTATATCAAGAGCTAAAAACAATTAGCATGTCATATATGGCAATCTGTAAGAGATAAATAATAGCCATATAGATACCAGACCTTACCCCCTTACAAGACAGTGTCATAAAAAAAACTCTTAAATCAGCACCAGGATCAATTCACCACACCAAACCAGTCATCATGAACTGATGATACTTGGGGTAACTTGTCCAAATGAAAATAAAATTAAACCATGGTGGTTCAGTTTCAAATAAAAAGTGCATATATCAGTTCGAAGTGGACTCGCCACGCGTTGACTGAAAAATAACTCATGTGCCAAGAAACATAATCTTACATCTGACTTTTAACAGTTTAGCTGACAGCAAAATGGCTCATTCAAATCAAGCAACTATCTAAGATGCAACCTTTATTTGTCATCAAGCACTGAAGAGCTTGTTGTGCATAGATTGATGCCCAGGAGAAACGAGGGGGCTCAAAAACACACCGCTCAGGGCTTGTAGATCTGGCCATCAATAATTGTGAGGTGTGCTATTATGACCACCACAATACCATGGGTGGAAAAGCCACTTAAACTTTCAGTTTAGAACAATACATG
Organism: Triticum urartu; assembly: GCF_003073215.2. NCBI lineage: Eukaryota > Viridiplantae > Streptophyta > Magnoliopsida > Poales > Poaceae > Triticum > Triticum urartu. Next base: position 38,667,441 of record NC_053023.1, on the reverse strand, counting down.
AACGAGCTTTCTAACTTCTAAACTATGCATGCTTACAAAACTAAAAACCATACATGACCACAAGTTTGCTGCAACAAATTCAAGAAGAATTCGCCACAGCAAACTGAACCTGAAAGATAACCGATATATATATGATCCATGTTGTAGGACACCGTACACAACAAAAAGGAAATGAAGTACGTACCATTGTTGAGGAAATCGTTAACTGGTAGCTGCTCGGTTGGCTGGGGAGTAGGGGATTAATAGGCTAATCGGCAAGTTAATCAGCCATTTAATCAATTACTCGGGTGATTAATCAGTTAATCGGCTACTCGGTGACCCTATGAGTAGGGATTAATCGGCAAGTTAACTGGTTAATCGGATGAATTCTTGAACAGGGGTACGTACTATTATGCATCTGAACCATATTGACTACTGATGTAACCTGTGTTGATGAATCTGAAAAGGCTGCGACCTGCTCGGAAATTCAAAGTGCGTCATAACAAGCTTGATGGTCAGCCGCACACACTCTCGAAGGCGACCTGGGAGAGGTCGATGCAGGTGATGCCGCCGCCAGAAGCTCCAGCACATGTCGCTAGTTGCCGCACCTGACCTCAAGGATCTGCAACACATCAACCCACAACATATACTCAAATCAGTAAATGACAGAGTCCCACACGAGTGACATCAAGAATCAGTGGTGGATGCAGCTTCCAGAACATGCATCAAGTGAGCGAGTTCCAAATCGTCTAATCACTTACAAAGAGCTCTGTCATGTGACTGAATACCACGTCTCAAAGATGACCATGTGGGTTGAGGCACGAGCAAGGGTGAAGGCACCATTGTTTTGACCATGCTGTGACAAAAAGAGTGATGGGAAATTAGGAGCACAAGCAAAGGTGTTTGGCTAAATTCAATAAATCAATCCAAATCACAGAGTGGGGAAATTAATCTAATCTTGTCAAGGAAGATATTTACGTAATTGAACTAATATAATCAATTTACGAAGAGAAATAGCCAAATCCTAGACTACTTTCAACATCAAGAACTGCATGTTTGCATGAGCACACAGGAAGGGGATGTCATGCCTTGTAAGGGAAGAGCAACAAATCGACAAGTTGTCAGCTGACCTGGAGGAGAACCAGAGCACGTTGTCTTCTCTACTCCTTCACGAGGCGGTACTTAACAGACACGGTGAGAAACCGGCATCAGGATACATGTGCAAACAACGGAACCAACATCTCTGTAGGCGGACCAGACCAAATCCATCAGGTACCCAAGCCAATGGATGCGAGGGGTGGATGCATTTATCATATCAGAGGGGCAACAGGGAACCCGACGATGGTGCATCTAGGCGTGCGAGAGCAAGCCACACAGGAGCCTGGTGACGAGCCAAAGGGCCACCCCGGCGCGAGCCAGGGCCGGCAGAGCATAGTGGACGGAGGGCCAAATGCGGCTGGCAGACGCAGATCCACGGATCTCCGGGCAGAGCGTCGCCACCGGCCCGTGGAGTCAAGAGGGAGTGGGGGAAGCGGGCGGTGGAGGAGGGCGCTGGGGTTGGAGTCGCTGTCGGACGAAAGGACAGACCCGGCGATGATGTAGCCGTCGCGCGCGACCCGATCTGTGCGCCGCAAGCAAGCCCAACGGCGGCCAACAAGTGCCGCGCAGAGTGCCGCGATGGGGAGGAGGTGGGCCATGCAGGCAACCGAGTGCCGTGCAGGTCAAGCTGGCCACCGGCGGGAGGGCAGCTGACTGCCACCATGAGCGAAGGTGAAGATCGGATCGAGGGGAGGAGAAGCTCACGCAAACGGACTTGGATTTCGACGGGAGACGCGTCCCTGCTCTGAGGAGCCACCTTCGCCGCCGCCGCCGGCTGCACTCTCAAGCTATCGCGGCGGGGCAGCGAGGGTAAGAAACCCTAGCGGCAGCCGAGCGTGGGGGTGGGGGGTTGGAGTGCTGTTGCGTGAGGGAGTTGAGAGGTGGAGATGCTCCTGCAACCGCACCCGATGAAGAGGTCGGGCCGGCGGAGCGGGAGATGAGGGCGACGGCGGCAAGGGAGATGGGGGAAAGAGAGAGGTCGCATCGGGATCGAGAGGTGGGGGCGTTGTACTGGTTTTTGCGGGAGGGGTGGTGCGAAAAAAATCTACGAAGGTTAACCTACGAAAAAAACCCGGACGAAAGTGGTGGGACGAAAATTGACCGGCGGAGACTATCAACTGCTCCATTAGAAATAGAGATGAGCAGCAAGTAAAATGGTTCCTCGTCTCAACAGAATTTAACTGAAGCACAGAGGCGTCAGTGCAGATTTCTCATTTTAAACTGAATTTAACTGAAGAACAAAGGCTTTCTCCTAGTATACTACTACGTTGCTTGGCTTAGCAACTGATGTTGGAGGAATCAAGAAGGTACATGAGATGACTTTTAAAGGAGGAAGTAAGGATGGGAGCTCACCTGTCTGAGGCTGCACTGGAAGACAAGGGTTTCCTTCCCGCGGGTGGTCTTGCTAATCTCCGGCAGCCAGTCCGCGAAGCCGTTGCTGGCCGGCGATGCGTGCATCATAGATCCTCTCCTCGGCCCTACATAAACCCACTACCGGAATCGCACCCTATGCCGACGGCCAGGGCCGTCGGCATAGCCCTGAATGGCCGTCGGTACAGGCCTATGCCGACGGCCCCCGTCGGCATAGGGCCGTCGGCAAAATATCCGTCGGCGTAGCCAGGAATGTCGTCGGCATATAAAGGCCGTCGGCATATCGACCTATCCCGACGGTGTCCGTACATCTATGCCGACGGCCACGGCCGTCGGCAACGTTACCGCCTAACGGCGGCCGCCGTCAAGTCTGCCCAACGACTGGTCGCCACGTGGCACCCCTATGCCGACGGCCTAGCCGTCGGCTTAGTCAAAAACTGTGCCGACGGCTAGACCGTCGGCATAGGTGTGCCACGTGCCGACCAGCCGCTGCTCGTGGACCAGGGCTATGCCGACGGCTGGCCCGTCGTCATAGTTTGAAACTAAGCCGACGGCCAGGCCGTCGGCATAGTCCTTCAAACAGAGATCCCAGTTGCTGACACGTGGGTACCTATGCCGACGGCTCGGCCGTCGGCACAGTTTTAGAATAAGCCGACGGCTCGGCCGTCGGCATAGGTGCCCACGTGTCAGCTACTGGGAGCTCACGCTAGCCCTATGCCGACGGCCTAGCCGTCGGCATAGTTTGCTTTTGCTTTTTTTTTCTTTTTCCTGTTTGTTTTCAAATCAATTCAATTCAAATAGCAGCACATATCAGCAGATATATATATGATGGGATAGACATATAAAACACAACGGGATATCATCCGGCACCATCACAACAATATATGCATAAGCATCATCACACACGTCTCTAAATGAACATCATCACAACCAACATAAGCATAAGCATATAGAGAAGCACACAAGTCATCTAAATGATCATCACCACACACAAGTTATCTCAAGCATCATCACCACACAAGGATCATCAAGCACCGCGGAGGTCGTCACCGCCAAGACGGCCAAAGCCCAGGTCGTCACTGCTAGCGGCAGCGCTACCGCCAAGACCGCCTCCGCCTCCACCTCCTCCTCCGCCTCTGTGGATCGGAGTGGTCGGGCTCCGTGTCTCCGGAGTCCTACGAAGACCACCGCCAACGGTAGATGCACCTGTTCCCTGCATGTTGAAAAGACATATGCACGGGATTTATGACTGTGTTGAAAGGCATGACATGCTTTGGGTGAATAGATTGGGGATGAACTAACCGGCGAGGGGCCAGCGTTCTGTGCCACAAACTCCTCAAAGCTCATCAGCACTGGTTGTGCTGGAGGGAACTGAGGACACCTGCCGGCCGCCATATCCTGAAAAGCCTGCTGCATCTGGCTATCCCTCTGCACTTGGTGTTCATAAAGCCTCTGATGCCACGCCATGGTCTCCTGGCGTGTGTACTCCAGATAGGCCTACGGTATGACATGATGGAACTCATAAAACTACTAAATGCGGAAAATGAAGTGAGAAATGAAGGTAAGAGGGAAAATACTTACAGATTGTTGCTCCTGAAAGAGGGACTGTGTACTGGTCACTGGCTGGCTCGTGCGCTGGCTCAGGCTCGGGTCAATCCGACGAAGCTGTGTGTAGGAGATACTAGGAGTGATCACAGCATCAAGAACCGCGTCCCGACCGTGCTCCTTGGGCCCCATCCTCACCACCGCCATGTCGTCCAGAGGCGCCGCAATGGGGTCAGGTGTGTCAGGATGTAACTCCAGATACGCTTCGGAGTAGGCCTTCTTCCTCCCTGCGGTCTTCTTGCCGTAGTACTTGGGCTCGCCGGGCTTGGGGTCCTTCCGCGTATGGGCGATCTCCCACGCCTGCATGTGTGAGAGCGGCCGCTTCAGTTTCTCCTCCTGCACCACCAAACAGAGGTTAGTCATACATAAGAAAGTGATGGTAAATAGAAGAAGAAGAATGTTTAATGGGGTTAGTCATACATTAACTGCCTTGTGGAGATACTGGTTTCGGTTTCCCTGAGCATGTACTCCCTCCGTCCCTCGGTTAGCCTTATTTTGGGTTCTCATAGCCGCCCAGGCTCCAGCCTCATCACACCAAAGATCCACCAATGCCGCCCAGGACTCGTCTTTTCCATAACACCAATTTGGACACACCTACATAATAAAAGCATAAAGCATGTAGGTGTGTCCAAATTGGTGTTATGGAAGTATAAAGCATAAAGCATAATGTACCACAAGGTAATGAAAGCATAATGAAAAATCTTTTATACTTACCGCCAAGAACTCGGGCCTCTCCAAGGTAATGCCCATCCTCCGCGCTTCTTCCTTGGTCATCTTCACACCAAGATAGTCATGGTAGTATGTGGAGATGGCCACATAGCGCACCTCGTACTGCATCTGGCGGGCCTTCTTCTTGCATTGGCGCAGCACGATCTGGTCCGCTCTAGCCCTGTGCTCCGAAAGAACTCGATAGAATTTCTACAATCATGCATGAAACAAGAATGGGAGAAGCCATGAGTTAAATCATTCATGAAACTAGAATGGACTTGTGCTTCTGAAGAGAACTCACCCAGAAAGTAGTGATCACGGCCTTGGCATGGGTCTCATGGTCCGCGTGGCGGGCCGCTTCCCAGTGGTCCCAGCTCGTGGCCAAAACCCGACGGTCCGGCTGCCTGACTGGATCAGGACAGTACAACCCCGGCCAATATAACTTCAGCAAGACGGTGATGAGGCCGTTGGGAATACGGACCCCTTTAGAATATATCCAGTTGCTGCAAAAGAATGAACTATTAGCATGTGACAAGAAAAATAAATAACAACCGGAATAAGCATGTGACAAGCAACATAATGAACCACTTACTCTTTTCCCGTGGGCTCAATGAGCCACTTCTGCTCCTCAGTAGCAGGAACCTGCTTTGGTAGCTTTGCGTTGCCACGCAGCCACCCCTTCGTGTCAACCCCCTTCCCGTCACCACCATCATCCCCGCCACCACCCTCCTCCTCGCCTGCCTCCCCCTCCCCAACCTCCGCCCCAACCTCCTCCTCCTCCTCCTCCTCGCCTGCCTCCTCCTCAACCTCCTCCTCCTCCTCCTCCTCCTCCTCCTCCCTAGAGTGTACCTCACTAGAGGAGGGTACCTCACTAGAGGAGGGCCTCGAAGACAACACCCCTAAGTCGGTGAGGGTGCGCTGTTTCTGGCCGCGACCCCCTGTAGTGGCTCTCCCCCCAGCACCTCGTCCTCTAGAGGCTCTCCCCCCGCCCCCTCCTCTAGGGGCACCTCTCCCTCGACCTCCCTGTGAGGAGTCATCGTCAAGTAGCCGAGGGGGAGGATTACGTGCTCGACCACTCCGACTAGGCAGGCCGACGACCTTGCGTAGGAAACCCACGCCGTCGGCCTTCCCCTTGCCCATGTTCCACGAACTTGCATTGAAAAGAAAAAAAGCAATTAGTAAATTAATGAAATGAAGGAAAAGGCATGATAATAAACACATTAATAGAAATGCATAAAAAGGCATATTCCTAAACTATAGAAAAAAAATACTTGAAACGTACATCTGCTAGAACCCATATGAATCATCACTGTTGTAACCTCTTTCTCGGTCCGTCTCATCATCACTATCAATCATATCATCTTCGTTGTCCGACGGAGGTGGAGGCTCTTCCTCGTTATCAGCGTCTTCTTTTAACTTTTCTAGCATCAGTATGTCATTTTCATTGACAATGGTCTCACCATCATTCCGTGCATCGTTGACGTTTGGGTCCACATCATCATCACCCAATGGTCTAGCATCATCGTTTCTAACCACATCATCATCATCATCATCAGGTTGCTCTTGATAGAACACTCCCTCGTATGTCATGGGGTTAATGTTGCAGTAATCGTCTTCATTCGGGTCTGGTAGCTTACCATGTGGCGACACCTTGAACACAACTTCCCAACCCTTTAGATACACTTTCTAGCATGGGTAAGGCAGATAATATACTTGTGTAGCTTGGGTAGCCGCAATGAAGAGATCGGCTCCGGCATAGGCGGTTGATGGTTTAACTTCGACCAAACCAATGGAAGGCGTATGTTTTACCCCCTCCCGCGGATCGAACCATCGGCATTTGAACACAGGCAGACTTAGGGTCTCACGCCCCTGGCGGAATTTAACCTCGTATATATTTTGTACCCTTCCGTAGTAGTCTACTTCATTTTGACCGGGGGTGTACACTCCAGTATTTATAGTTTTGGGATCGGGGCGGCTATTTTGGTGCTCCTCTGTATGGAAGCGATACCCATTCATATCATACTTTTTACATGTCATGACGGCAGGGTCAAAACCCATGGAAACCCATCTCAATTCATCATCCATAGATATGTTCGAATCTTTTCCCTACAAGTATAATGGAAATTGTTGCGTGCATTAGTTCGGTTAACTAATAAATGTTGAAGTAGGTATTTAATAGGGGAGTGTGGAAAATTACTTTGTCCATGAACCAAGCAACAAAATTTTTACGTCCAGGGTTTCCATGACGGAGAAGAGCAAGTGCCTCCGCCTCAGTAGGAGGATTCACTCCCGTCCATTCCTCTTGAATGAAATCACTAAAAAAAGATAAGCAGTGTTAGACCGGGACTAAGTGAACATGAAACATGATGATGTGGAAGACATAAAGGAATGGTGTAGTGGTATTACCTCATCCACACTTCCTCAATTTCCTTGATGTTGTGCAAGATATAGAACATGAGGTCCTCCCACTCTTGTCGTGGCATGTTATAAGATTTCGAGGCCCCAGCCCTCCCACCTTGCGCGTTGAATAGATCGAGCCTGGGTTGATACTTGGGCTCTTCTATATTGTATCGAGGCACCTTGTTATGCAGATGGGGAACGTGGTCTGGATAGTATGATGTCCTGAGGTCTGACACCTCCTCTACGATAACTGCCTCAGCTATGGAAGCTTCAATCTTAGCTTTGTTTCCACATTTCCGTCGGAGATGCTTGTTCTGCCTCTCAGGGCCGTATTGCTAGCGATTTTGCACAGGGCCCCCCAACAATACCTCGTTCGCGAGGTGCAGAATGAGATGTGTCATCGGAGTAAAGAAGCCTGGTGGAAAGATCTTCTCTAGCTTGACTATCAACTCCGGTGCCTTCTTATGCAATTTTTCAATCACCTCTTTACTTACTTCTTTAGCACAGAGCGTGCGGAAGAAATGGCTAAGCTCGGCAAGCACTCGCCAGACATGCTCGGGGACATAGCCTCGAACCATCACCGGCATTATCCGCTCAATCCATACATGGTAGTCATGACTCTTCAGGCCGGTCACTTTGCCCGTTGAAAGATTGACTCCCTTACTTATATTCGATGCATAACCATCGGTGAACTTCAAAATTTGTTTCAGCCAGATAAGTACTTCTTTTTTTTCTGGCGGTTTAAGGACAAAGTCAGCATCTGGCTTGAACCAGTTTTTTCGACCGCCTGTGGGAGGCTTCATGTTCAGGCGTGGTCTATCACAAATTCTCTGTTGATCGGCTCTAGCTTTTACGTTATCCTTTGTCTTATCAGGAATGTTGAGGATCGTGTGGAAAAGGGACTCTGCCACATTCTTTTCGGTGTGCATCACATCAATATTGTAAGGAAGTTTGAGGTCCTTGAAATAGGGAAGCTGCGAGAAGGGGGTAATGTGCGTCCAGTTGTGCGTCTCACCATATCCCTCGAAGCCTTTCGCTTTGGCTTTGCCTTTGACTTTGACTTTAGGCTTGAGAGCTTTTAGCTGAGCAAGAACATCTGCACCCGAAAATGTTGGAATCTCGGTTACTTCATGAACAATCCGGCCTTTCGTGAAGTTCTTCTTGTCTTCCCTGTCTGGATGGTCTGGAGGGAGCAACTGTCAATGAAGGTCAAAGGCTACATACTTGCCACCCTTACTCAGCCAAATCATTCGCAGAGCCTGCATGCACACTGGGCATGGCATCTTACCACTTGTACACCATCCGCAGAATAGAGCATAGCTGGGAAAGTCATGCATGCAATAGTGCAACCAAACTTTCATCAAGAAATTTCTCTGCAGATCCTGGTCGTATGTCAACCTCGGAAAGTACCAAGAATGGTGCAAAGCATCCACAAGCGGCTGCATAAACACACCCAATTGCTTCCCCGGGTAGTCAGGCCCCGGAATGATGAGCGACAAGAACATGGTCTTCCGTTGCATTAGGGCACCGGGAGGAAGATTGAGCGGAATTACAAACACAGGCCAGCAGCTGTATGGATTGGACGACATACCATATGGATTCAACCCATCACCTGATATGGCCATTCTGACATTCCCAGCCTCGGCTGCTTCCTCGGGGTATTCTTCATCGAATGACTTCCATGCTTCCCCTCCCGATGGATGTATGATTTTTTTTGGATTGTACCTTATACCTTCCTTGTGCCACTTCATCATTTTGGCAGACTCCTTTGTGATGAAAAGGCGCTGCAGTCTTTTTATAAAATCAAGATACCGAAGTACCTTAACGGGGATGGTCAGCTGCTTTTTCTCACCATCCTCACCGACCACCTCAATGTACCGAGACGAACCACACTTCCTACAGTACTTGTCATCCGCATACTCGTGCCTAAACAAAAGGCAATTCTTCGGGCAAACATCTATTTTCTCATAATCCATAGAGAGTGCCTTCATGATTTTCTTTGTATCGTACATGCTTTTCGGCAGTTCATGACCCTCAGGGAGGCTGTTAGCCCATACTCCCAGGAATGCTTCGAAGCATTTCTGGCTACAGCCGTACTCAGCCTTGACTGCAATCAGTTGCGAGATGGCATCCAGCTGAGATATTTTCGCACCCGCATAAAGAGGTTTCTTCGACGAGGCCAAGACCTCCAAGAAGGCCTTTGCGGTTGCCTCCGGCTCCTCCGGTTCATTCTCTGAAGGTGTCGCATTTGCTGTTTCTGCAACAATGACATCATCTAGCATGTCCCTGACCCCGTCGTCCTCATATCCATCGATGCGTTGTCGCATCACCTCCTCTCTACCACGGTCCTGCTCGGCTATGTTTATCGGCGGCATGTCAAAGTTTGGCATATATCCGTACGTGCGAAGGTGCTCACTCATGTCCGTCTGATTTCTACGGTGACGTCTGGCACATCTCGCACAGGGGCATGGTGGGATAATTCTCATTGGGCGACGGAATATCTCCTTCAAATAGACATCGGTTTTCGCAATCCACTCTGATGTTACTCGATTCCGACGGATAAAACCACTGTACATCCACTGATTATCTGCCATCCTCTGCTTTTTTGCAACCCACACAACATAATTAAGGATTCACTTAAATTAATGGCATCAAATTTTCAGTTTCTACCGCGTTTAATCCACCTACATCTCTAATAGGTAAAGATGGGTCCTAATCCCACCCGAGGATGTGTAGATTGAGTACATTCTCCATTCTACCCCGTTCCGAGACAAAATTTCGGCAGCACCTCCCCGCTGTTCTCCAGATACACGTCTCGGCAAATAGCCGAGAGAATGTGCTCCGGAGAACAATGGGGAGGTGCCGCTAAAATCCTGTCTCGGAACGGGGTAGAACATGGAGAACATACCCAATCTACACATCCTCGGGTTGTCCGTGGAAAACGCTGGACAATCCGAAAGAGCTGCGGTGATAAATATGCAATTGAATGCATATTTATCCATGCAACCCTTTCGGACGGGAGACGCCTAGGTTACGTCAGTTGACTTGAGAATGAAATCTAGTCACATGATTCGTAGCTCACCCTCGGCTGTAGAGGAAGTAGTCCAATAACAGAGGGACAATCAGGGACCAACAGCTCTTATGATGATCACTCCACCGAGATGGAACACCACAGTACCTGCACCGTGACAAAAATTAAGAACATCACAATATCATCATTATCATCATCATCTATCATCATGTAACAATCATCGAAGCATAAAAAAATCATCATCATCTATCATCTCTTCCGCAAAAAAATGGACATCATCATCATCATCTAAAAATTAACAAGGCATAAAAAAGCATCATCATCTATCATCATCAACATCATAATCTATCATCATCAACATCATGATTTATCATCCAATTTTTTTTGCATTTCTTGCATTTCTCACATTTCTAACTATCATCAAATCATCTATCATCTAACTATCATCATACATAATTCATCCATCCATCTAACCATCTATCATCATACATAATGCATCCATCCATCTATCATCTAACTAAATTAACAAAATTGCTTCAGAGAGGGAGGGAAGGAGCTCACCATGGGGAAGGGCCGGATCGGAGGAGGGCAGGCACAGAGGGGGAGACGGAGGGGAGCTCGGGCTCGGGCTAGGCCGGCCGGAGCAGCGGCAGAGGAGGGCCGGTGGCGGCGCAGGGCGAGGGAAGGGCGGCGGCGGTGTCCGGAGCAAGGGAAGGGAAGGGCGACGGCGGGCGGAGCAAGGGAAGGGAAGGGCGGCGGCGGCCCAGAGCGCGGGTGGGGCGGCGGCGGCGGCCCAGAGCGCGGGTGGGGCGGCGGCGGCGCAGGGCGAGGGAAGGGCGGCGGCGGCGTCCGGAGCAAGGGAAGGGAAGGGCGGCGGCGGGCTGAGCAGTGGATCGGGCGGCGGCGCGGGTCTAGGATGGGGTAGAGGGGAGACGGGGAATGAGTGGTGGGGGCTAACCGCAACGGATAAGGCCATCCTATGCCAACGGCATAGCTGTCGGCATAGGTTTGGTCCCACCTGCCAGGGACAGAGCCGGCGAGTGGATAAGAGGCATATGCCGACGGCCTGGCCGTCGGCATAGGCCCGCCCCTTTGCCACGTCATCGATCCGTGGACATGTGCACTGCTATGCCGACGGCTTAGCCGTCGGCATATATACTTTGCATTTTTTAATTATTTTGTTACGGCATTTTTTAATTTTTTATTTTTTTTGTTACGGCATGTGTTGCACCCCCCAACACCATTCCGGCCCAAACCACCCAAAGATACCCTCCGTGTCGGCCCGACATGGCCGTTTCCCCCCTCCGGGACACGGCGGCAGCCACGCCCGTGAGGTCTACACGGCAGGACGGGGGCCGTGGACGGGGGCCCGGGCCCTCATACATGCGGAGTGCTGTGGTGGCATGTCCGAAGAGGCAGCACGCGTCTCCGGGGTGTGCCCCCCCTCACGGAGCGTCGCCGTGGGGGCGGGGCACACCCGGGTGGGGGCGGCGCCGTCCGTGAGGGGGGGCACACCCCGGACACGCGTGCCGGGCGTTTGCAACCGCCACAACACTTCCAGACTTGTGAGAGGCCGCCGGCGCAAGATTTGGCGGCATGCTAGCCCCGGAGGCCGCCGGCCACAGCCGTAGACGCGCGAAGGGCAATCCGCGTAGAGGGAATTTTTCGGATACTTCTCCATCACCAAAAATTATGAAAAAATACCATCGTTCCTATAGCACATGTGCCCACGTCGTGCAAAAAAACTCATGATTTTATCGCGCTCCGAGTATTTAGTAATATTGACGCCGCATCGTTACCGCAGAACGTCTACTACCGTGTCATCGCCGTCCGTGAGGGGGGGCCACGCCCCGGAGACGCGTCCCGCCTCTTCGGACATGCCACCACACCACCCCGCATGTATGAGGGCCCGGTGCGACGCTCCGGTGGCATTGCTACCCCCCAGTGCCCCCGTCCCGCCTAACCCTATAGCGTTTGACCACGGGATCTACCCCTTTGACTTTGCACGGACGGGCTTTGACCAGTGGACCTCCCCACCCGGTTGTGTTAGGTCAGCCCATAGGAACACTTTGGAGCAACATCCGGGCCAGGGCGCACGGCAAGATCCCCTCCGTGTAGACCCCACGCGTCCGTTTTCCCCCTCCAGGTGCCGGCGGCGCGCCGTCCGTGAGGAGGGGCACACCCCGGACACGCGTGCCGGGCTTTTGCAACCGCCACAACACTTCCAGACTTGTGAGAGACCGCCGGCGCAAGATTTGGCGGCATGCTAGCCCCCGGAGGCCGCCGACCACAGCCATAAACGCGCGAAGGGCAATCCGCGTAGAGGGAATTTTTCGGATACTTCTCCATCACCAAAAATTATGAAAAAATACCATCGTTCCTATAGCACATGTGCCCACGTCGTGCAAAAAAACTCATGATTTTATCGCGCTCCGAGTATTTAGTAATATTGACGCCGCATCGTTACCGCAGAACGTCTACTACGTGTCATCGCCGTCCGTGAGGGGGGCCACGCCACCGGAGGACGCATCCGCCTCTTCGGACATGCCACCACACCACCCCGCATGTATGAGGGCCCGGTGCGACGCTTCCGGTGGCATTGCTACCCCCAGGGCCCCCGTCCCGCCTAACCTTGTAGCGTTTGACCACGGGATCTAGCCCTTTGACTTTGCACGGACGGGCTTTGACCAGTGGACTCCCCACCCGGTTGTGTTAGGTCAGCCCATAGGAACACTTTCGAGCAACATCCGGGCCAGACCCACAGCAAGATCCCCTCCGTGTAGACCCGACGCGTCCGTTTCCCCCCTCCAGGTGCCGGCGGCGGCGCCGTCCGTGAGGGGGGCACACCCCGGACACGCGTGCCGGGCATTTGCAACCGCCACAACACTTCCAGACTTGTGAGAGGCCGCCTACGCAAGATTTGGCGGCATGCTAGCCCCCGGAGGCCGCCGGCCCCAGCCGTAGACGCGCGAAGGGCAATCCGCGTAGAGGGAATTTTTCGGATACTTCTCCATCACCAAAAATTATGAAAAAAATACCATCGTTCCTATAGCACATGTGCCCACGTCGTGCAAAAAAACTCATGATTTTATCGCGCTCCGAGTATTTAGTAATATTGACGCCGCATCGTTACCAGCAGAACGTCTACTACCGTGTCATCGCCGTCCGTGAGGGGGGCCGCCCCGGAGACGCGTCCCGCCTCTTCGGACATGCCACCACACCACCCCGCATGTATGAGGGCCCGGTGCGACGCTCCGGTGGCATTGCTACCCCCAGTGCCCCCGTCCCGCCTAACCCTAGCGTTTGACCACGGGATCTAGCCCTTTGACTTTGCACGGACGGGCTTTGACCAGTGGACCTCCCCACCCGGTTGTGTTAGGTCAGCCCATAGGAACACTTTGGAGCAACATCCGGGCCAGACCCACAGCAAGATCCCCTCCGTGTAGACCCCACGCGTCCGTTTCCCCCCTCCAGGTGCCGGCGGCGGCGCCGTCCGTGAGGGGGGCACACCCCGGACACGCGTGCCGGGCGTTTGCAACCGCCACAACACTTCCAGACTTGTGAGAGGCCGCCGGCGCAAGATTTGGCGGCATGCTAGCCCCCGGAGGCCGCCGGCCACAGCCGTAGACGCGCGAAGGGCAATCCGCGTAGAGGGAATTTTTCGGATACTTCTCCATCACCAAAAATTATGAAAAAATACCATCGTTCCTATAGCACATGTGCCCACGTCGTGCAAAAAAACTCATGATTTTATCGCGCTCCGAGTATTTAGTAATATTGACGCCGCATCGTTACCGCAGAACGTCTACTACCGTGTCATCGCCGTCCGTGAGGGGGGCCACGCCCCGGAGACGCGTCCCGCCTCTTCGGACATGCCACCACACCACCCCGCATGTATGAGGGCCCGGTGCGACGCTCCGGTGGCATTGCTACCCCCCAGTGCCCCGTCCCGCCTAACCCTGTAGCGTTTGACCACGGGATCTAGCCCTTTGACTTTGCACGGACGGAGCTTTGACCAGTGGACCTCCCCACCCGGTTGTGTTAGGTCAGCCCATAGGAACACTTTGGAGCAACATCCGGGCCAGACCCACAGCAAGATCCCCTCCGTGTAGACCCCACGCGTCCGTTTTCCCCCTCCAGGTGCCGGCGGCGGCGCCGTCCGTGAGGGGGGGCACACCACGGAGCCCCAAGACGGGCGTCTACGCATGCATGAACACTTTCACATATGCATCGGGACCTGTGCGATGCTTCGGTGACATAGCTACACCCCGAATGCCCCCACCAACCAGAATTCCTTCCGTGTCGACCGTTTCCCCCCTCCGTGACACGGCGATAGTGACGTTCGTAATGGGGGGCAATCGATATACCATCGGGTATGTTTTTTTAGATAAGGCATAATTATCTTATGCAAAAGCAAAAACTAAAATAAAGTAAAAATAACAAAACAAAGTAAAAATAAAAAAATAAAATAAAATACACGTATGACGACGGCAAGGCCGTCGGCATATTTGTGCACACACGCAGATTGTCCCACGGACCGATGACGTGGTGTGGCACACAGAGACGTGGCGAAGGGGCCTATGCCGACGGCTACGCCGTAGACATATCTCTCCCACAGATAAAATAAAAAATTAAGTAAAGTAAACGTATGCCGACGGCAAGGCCGTCGGCATATCTGTGCACACACGGATCGATGACGTGGTGTGGCACACGGATCGTTGACGTGGCAGAGGGGCCTATGCCGACGGCTGTGCCGTAGGCATACCTCTGCCACAGATATGCCGAGGCCGCCGTTAGCGCCCGTCGGCATAGCATAAACGCCGTCGAGTGGTCAGCACTGACCGGGGAGGTGGGCCCGGGATATGCCGACGGCCTGTCCTATGCCGACGGGCCCCGTAGGCGTATCTCTGGCGGTCCCGACGGCCTCGTCTATGCCGACGGCTCCGTCGGCATAGATTGATGTATGCCGACGGCTTTTCTACGCCTACGGCCCATCCTCGGCCGTCGGCATAGGTGCGGAGATGCCGACGGGGGCCGTCGGCATAGATTCGGCCGTCGGCAAACGCAGTTTTTCTGGTAGTGACCCCAACCACCCTGTGCAGACGGAAGGATTAGTAGAGCACGCACGGATCAGCAACGAGCACGAACATGGAGTGGCGGCGGCGTGGGAAAGAGGAAGATACCTGCGCGCAAGGAGATGAGGAGGAGAAAAGTGGAGGCGCCGGGCCGCCGGCGCTAGGGTTTGGGCTTCGCGCACCTGAGTTGGGGCTCCACTGGGTGGCCACGGATGTCGTTGTCCCATTCTCCGTCCCCGGCCTCCCACGGCAAGGCCGGATCACGCCGCCGCCTCCCGCAAGGCAGTAGGCAGATCACGGATTGAAACCAGCACCTGCACCTTCTCCTCTTTCAGCTCTGTACCGCTACTGACGCTGCTCCTCCGTCGGCTCTGAGGCATCGCCGGTGCTTGCATAGGCGTGGAGAAGAAGACGAGAACGTGGGCGTGGGACTTGACGATTGAGAAAGGTGTGGCTGCTCCTGGGTGCAGGTGCACCCGCATGAACAGTACACATGAAAAAAATAAAAACATGAAAGAAAAAATCTGAATTTTTTTGACATCAAACTAGATCAACAGATTTAGCTTTCTGCAAAATTTCATGACCAAATAACATTTGAGGAGCCCTCAGCAAAAAAAAACAAAATCACTCCTCAAAAGTGAACAAAACTTTGAACACAGATTTGTTTTTTTGCCGAGGGCTCCTCGAATGTTATTTGGTCACGAAATTTTGCAAGCAACTAAAACTTTTGATCTAGTTTGTTGTCCCAAAATTTCAGCTTTTTCGATTTTGTTTTGTACCTTTTTCAAGTGTACCGTTCATGTGGGTGTAGGTGCACCCGGGAGTAGAAAGTCCAGTCTCTTGACGATTGCCTTCGTGGGTAAGGAAGAAGAGGCCCTCCGTCCTTTGCCTAGGGTCGGTAGAATTAGTCGAGGACCAAGCAACGAGTCAAGATCCCAACCACGGTCGCGTTTTTCCTTCTCCCCGTATCAATTCTGTAGCGATCCTTCGACACAGTAAATGGACTTGTGGATAGCATGGTTACTCACCCTTACCGCGACTCTTATTGGGTTTGATTGGCCTAGGACCTCTCCTTACTCCCGACGACGCTAGCAAAATCTCACAGCAGGTCGCCTTTGCCCTAACTTTAGCTTGGTCGAGGGCATGGCTTATTAGCATGCATACCCATCTGCGCGCGGTGAACATCCGGATGCAGTCGTCAATACAAAAAAAGGAAGGTCACAATCGGCCGGTATATCAACAAGATAAAAGGTGTAGCGTGATGAAACTGCGAAAATGCCGCCATCGGGAAGAAGCTAGAGGAGGAAGAGATTGTGTGGCACATCCTCTCTCGTATAGATGCGGACCATGATCTGATGTCTCGGCCGTGCGATCCCTTGTCGATAGACTATCAGTAGCACACCTTGCCTAAACCGACTTTCATCTAGTTTCTCCTTATTGTTTTTTTTATCATGGACTAGGAAATGAAGAAAACTCTTCTTCAAGGCAGATGTAAGATGGGGGAACTATCCTCTCAAAGTCCACTTCGTCCAACTCAAGCAAGTGTGTGTTCACTGCCATCAAACCTTCTTCAGAGGGTAGCATTATCATTAAGGCCGTCATTTGGGAGCTATAGTCAAGCAGGTGGTTAGTTGAAATGATCTCCCATGTTTTAGTGGATCTAATAATAAGTCGGTGTGTGATATCTGTAAAAAGGCTAGAGTCGTCAACTTCCACATCCAATTTCAATAAATGAATCGAATGCTCCTCTCACTACACCACAACACTCAGCCCTGACAACCTGACATTGTCCGTTGGGGAAAGCCCAGACAGGAATACCCTTCCCATTCCGTTGGGCCTGCCATGGGCCTATCTCAACCAACAATCCGTTGGGGTTGTCATGGGCCTTTCCCGACCAAATACAAGTCAAATTTCAAAATTGTTGAGTTCATCCCA
This sequence comes from Triticum urartu, assembly GCF_003073215.2. Taxonomy (NCBI): domain Eukaryota; kingdom Viridiplantae; phylum Streptophyta; class Magnoliopsida; order Poales; family Poaceae; genus Triticum; species Triticum urartu. The sequence goes on along the minus strand of NC_053023.1, from coordinate 38,650,239 downwards.
TCCTCTCCTTGCTTTGGATACCTCGTAACTACACTTATACACCTGCTATGCTAATTAATTAGCTTAGGATAAAATAGAATTTTTAAACCAAGAGAAACATGCAACTGAGTGCTACAAATATAGTACATATAAATGTTTTTCTTGATAAATAGTGGCAAATTATTGCTATTACTATTATCTTTTCTTGATTGTACGCCCCTCGTCGGAGCATAAAAACCGCACCGGACGAGTAAGGGAAAGACACACCTGCAAATGCCCTAGCCATACGAGACTTTGACGACAACAATAGCCATGTGATGCTAGAAACGAGGTCTAATAATCGATGAACAAACAGCGGTCGAGGCATCACCCACGCAACGCAGGGTTGTAATCCTTCATCACCAGTCTAGAAAGTTGAAGAAACCGGATCATGCCGGCAAAACAAATGTAAAGAAGATGTTTTAGGCGCCACACCAAGGGCCAGCCAACTGCTTTCCTTGATTGACGCACGAACTGCCACATGCCCGTCGTTGACGCTTAGATCTGACCTCGCCGCGGCAAGGAAAAGCTGGAGAGACTTTATTTCAATGTGCCGTCGCCATCACCACCTCGTCGATGCCAATAGGAAACAAAAATCTAAAGAAAACAATGACCTGATAGAACTAAGAAACATGAAAGGGGCGAGTCCCCACTGGTCCCGCCGACTAGACCGCCCGATGGGAGAGAGAGGAGGTAGACCGAGGAGGAGACCATTGGTCCGAGCAGTTGTTTTCTCAACTCTATTTATAATCCAGATATATCTTAAGAAAAGAAAAATTCTCCCAACAATGCGCCAATTTTTTTTCCAACGGGGCACATCTATGATCTATCCACGGATGCAACTAAAGAACCTAGCCAATGCCTTCCCGCGGGGCCTTGCGTCCCCTTTGACGGCACACTTGTGGACGACGGTGACCTTGCACCGGACGGCAAAGCAGTCGTCCTTGAGGAAACTAGAACGCTTCAGGTCCTCCGCGCTCACGAACCGCGAGTAGCCCATGGAGACGTTCTCGCGAAAGGCGGCGGGACCCTCGCGTCTGCCGAGCGAGTGTGACGGCCACTTTATCAGCGTGCCTCGGTGGTGCACCAGGGTGAACTCGAGCTCGGCGTGGACGATGTTCTCCTTGTTGTCGACGGCATCGGCAGCTTCAGCGGCGGTGTCGGTGGCCTCGGCGCCGACGAGCTTGAGGAACACCGAGACGAAGCCGGCGTTCTCCTTGACCGACCCGTTGAGGTGGCAGCAGATCTTCCAGGCGTGTCCTCCCGCCTTGAACGCGCTGGACTCCAGGTAGCCGCCGTTCATGGTCTTGAGCCGCGAGTAGCCCTGGACCGTGAGCGTGTGCTCCCCGGCGCCGACCGCGATGGCGGCGACGGTGGACCCGGAGGCCTCCGCGCGTGGCAGGTCATCCGAGGGCACGTAGTAAGATGGCATCTTTCCAAGATTTGATAAAAACGCACGCGACGTATTGTAGTCTACAATCGACTGGACGGAAGTTTAGGTTTGGAAGAGACGATATATATATGCATGAGGTTGGTATAAGAGACCAAGCCCGCTTAGAGTTGTAATCTGGTTGAGATATTACACTCCAAACGGCCGTACAGTATTTTGTTTTGTCCGTGCCGTGTATGCCACGATTTGATCTCATCAGATCGTTTTTGTTTTGAAAAGATTGTTTTTGTTTTGGTCGGTAAATAGGCGCCAATCAACCGGTCCAACTTTCGGCCAGTCGCACCCTGCGCGTTCGAGGGCCATCTCCCAGCCATCGGATTTGACTCCCTTTTCCTCCCCAACCTTCCAACCATGCATCCTATCCTTCTGCCCCGAAGTCACAACAACAAGCACAAGAAGAGAAAGCAGATTCATCACACGCAGCACAGCTCCTTCATCGGTACTCCTTCGTGAAACGCGGTGGCCCGTCTGGTGCGGCAGCCCCGGCAGCACCAATGCATAACGCCACCTCTCTGCTTGCCACCCGTTCGTCCTTTGAGCACCTAGCCATCGCAGCACCCCACTAGTCATGCTTACGCAACCACCACCGTCGGTCGTTCCAGGAAGTCTCCACTCCATCCTCCTCGTCGCCGCCGAAGCTCCGCTCCGTCAACAGTTGCAACTTTTCCCTGATTTTGACGAACAACTACGACCGGTTATCACCATGAAATAATTGTAGCAAATTTCCTCGACGGTCATAGCAAAAGCCGACAACAATTGTAACAAATCGTTGTCGATGTCGTCGCGGGTCATAGCTTTGCCATGAAATGGTTGTAGCAAATTTCCTCGCCAGCCGTAACAAAAAACGACGACGGTTACAGCAAATTGTCGTCTCTGCCGTGGGTCACAGCTTCACCATGAATGGTTCTAGCAATTGCCATCGCCAGTAGTAGCAATAGCCAACATGGGTTACAACCCCCGCTTTCTCTGGTTCTAGCAAAAAATGGCCCCGGCCGTAGCAATTGGTGTCACTTTTGCAGCTCTGCAGCGTGGCGGTTGCACCACTGTCGTATCCAGTTGCAACATCCCCGTTATAGCACATCGACGTGGAGTAGGAGAGTGTGGAAGGTATGCTGCAAATGGCGGAAGGTGTGCGATGGAATGGCAGAAGCTGTGTCGCGAATGGCGGAATGTGTGAAGGTGTGTTGTGTGAATGGTGGAAGGTGTACCGCGAATGGTGGAATGTGTGAAGGTGCATTGCGCGAATGGCGGAAAGTGTGCTGCTAATGGTGGAAGGTGTGTTGTGATGAATGGTAGTACATGTCTTGTCTGAAATGGGAGAGATGAATGGCAAAAGGTGTGCTGCGATGGAATGGTGGAAGGCGTGGCGGACGCTTGGCGTGATCAGATACAATGTATCATGCTCGAATGGACGACATGCGCGCGACCGGCGCGAGGGGCGACCGGTCACCCGATTAACAATGTTTACCTTTTTTTTTTGAGATCGTTTTTGTTGGAAGGAATGCTTCCCAACTTTCCAATATACAAGTCATGTTATCATGTGGTATGTTGGTCCTTGCTTCATCCATGGTTGACCCCGTGTTGTTGCCAGAATTCCATGCAATGTATTTAAATGAGGTTTTGTTATATAAACCTGAATGTTTGGACTAATAATATAAAAAATTAAAACTAAAAATACGTATGATTATTATATATAAAATAATATTGATATAAGTATCGTAAAATATAATTAAAGCATTTTAAGTTTTTTGCATGCATGGTTGCATGTTGAGGATTGTATTTTCCTATACATGGTTGCATGTTAAGGGTGATGTAGTTGCATGTTGAGATAAAAATGTTGGTGGAGATCAACTACTTAGTTATATAGGATATAAGATTCACGGCTTCTCTCTTTGCCCATAGCATCACCGAAAAGTGTATGAGAAATGACCACATCCTGGTTTGTGATATAAGATTCACGGCTTCTCTCTTTGCCCATAGCATCACCGAAAAGTGTATGAGAAATGACCACATCCTGGTTTGTGGAGTGTGGTTTGCCGAGGACCAACATCTCATTTCCTTCCTCCCGACGACATTGTCCTGTGAGATCTCACTGCAGCCCAACTTCAGCGGCCCTCTGAAGCGTGCTGGAGGGCATGCTTACCTCAGACACCCCACGTGCGCACAGAATCGGAGCTCCACGATCACCGAGTATGATCAAGGCGATGCCTAGTGAAAATCCCGTTGCCGGGAAGAAGCTCGAGGAGGAAGGCACTATTCCCGTTCACGTATTCTATTGAGTTTGTCATAGACCGTTTCGCACCCTTGCGTTTTAGAGACGAGAAACGCTATACTTATGGTTTTGGCTAGGAAACGAGGGAAACGCTATTCTTAGGGGCTGGCTACAGGCCAGGTGACTGAATAGTCTCCCTATGTTATGTTAGAGTTAAACACAACTAGCAGCACTAGTCCAAGCAGTGGCGTAGCCGGCCCAATAAATCAGGCTGGTCCATCAATAGAAATATTTACATAAGTTTATTTATTTTCAAAGAAATATTTTTTTACTACACTATATACAAGCTATGGGGAAATTCCAGGGTGGTCCATGGATCACCCTGGCCACCCCCTAGCTACGCCACTGAGTCCAAGTAGGTTTAGACTTCACGACTATGCGTTTAGATCACTGCTTATTGTGATCTAAATGATTTTAGGACTTTGCTAGCTTTCGCCCAGTCGGAAGTTAAGCAACAGATCCGCACAATTCTCATTTCTTTCTAGTTTGCATGCACTAATGACCGACTGATCGGTAGATTTTTTTTAAGCCAACCGGTAGTTAGTAATAGATCCGAACGGAGATGCATGCATGCCGGAGGAGCAATATTGACATGCATGCATATAACGACAAAACTTATGATGTCAACAAAGATTCCTCTCAAATTTAAACTTTAAAATGTTTTATAGCTTAAACCGTAGCTCCGATGGAAAATTTGTTTTCACATAAAAAATTCAGCTCGACGAGATCTTCGAAACTAGATCCCATGTTGATATGTTCTAGTGACCTTTTTTTTCGTGTCAAAAATTATCATGCCTCGACTACGTAAGTTATCATGTTGTTTACACAAAAATTATCGAGGCATCAAAAAAGGTTCCTACAATTTTCTCCTCACATGCACAAGCATGCATACACTAGACGACAAAAAAATAATATCGTCCAACATTCAAAATGTTTTATAGCTTAAACGCATGTCCGATTCAAATCCATTTGAACAACAAAAAGTTACGACAAGACATTCAAAAGTAGATCACATATAAAACGGAATATTGCGCATTATGCCGGGCTAGACCCACAAAAGTAATCATGCCTGGACTAAGTAAGGCATCGACTCTGTTATGTGTATATTACCATGTTATTTACACAGATGTAACCGAAGTATGTCTTCAACAACTTTTTCGATGGGTTCAAATTATCGTGGTGTTTTTACACAAGTTATTCGGTACGGGAGTCTGTATTACCATGTTATTTACAGAGTATGTTTTCAATATTTTTTCCCACGGGTCAAAGTTCTAGCATTTTGAAAAAAATGCTTCTTTTTTTACGCACAGTTCGAGTCACTTGTTGACTCACGATTATGCCTGTTAAAAATTTCAAATGTCCTCTTTTTTGAAATTGAAAGAGAGTATCGTCGTGTTTGTATATAAATTTTCCGGTCTGAGAGCGTATATTATCATGCTATTTACACAGAAGTTATTGGTAGTATATTTTCAACAACTTTTTTCACGGGTCAAAGTTATCGTTGTGTTTGTACCTAAGTTATCAGATCCATGAGCCTATATTATCATGCTATTTACACTAAAATTTATTGATGATATGTTTTTAACATATTTTTCTGGGTCAGGATTGTCATGGTATTTATACCTAAGTTATCAGGTCTCCGGCGTTTATATTACCATGCGATTTACAAATAAGTTACCAGGGGTGTTTGTCAAGAACTTATTCCTAGGTTTAAATTACTCATCTGTGTTGTATGCAAGTTATCAGCTCTATTGTGCTTAAATTATCACGTTTTTTATATAGAAGTTATCGAATTATGTTTCAATAACTTTCCCCCCTAGGTTATAGACCAAACTTGGCATACATGAACCACACGAAGAACTGGGAAAAAAGATGACTCGGCATGAGAGAAAAAATCGAGGGTATGTTTCAACAATATATTTCCGAGGTCAATAATTACAATGGTATTTATACATGAGTTATCAGCACTGTGTTGTGTATATAACCATGTTATTTCCACATAAGTTAGCAGGATATGATTTCAATAACTATTTTTCTCCATGTTAAAAATTTATCATGGTGTTTATAAGTAAGTTACCACGTCTGTTGTGCGAAATTATCATGCTATTTGCACAATAGCTACCGGGGGTATGTATTTCAATAAATAATGCCGGGTCAAAATTTTACCATGATGTTTCAACATGACTTATTAGCTCTGTTGCACATGTTTATCATGCTACTTACACATAGGTTGGGGGGGGGGTGTAATGTTCTAAAACAACTTTGATTCCTGGGTCAAAAAGTTACCGCGATGTTGTATGTGAGTATCACTTGGTTGTGCGTATATAACCACGTTATTTAGATAGAAGTTATCGGGAGTATATTTTCCAACAACTTTTATTTCGGAGTCAAAAGTTATCGTGGTGTTTGTACTTAAGTAATCAGCTTTATTGTGTGTATATTACGTAAAAATTATCGGGTGTGTGTTTTGAAACAACTTTTTTTCCGGGTCAAAAGTTATCACGGTGTTTGTTCATTACTTATCAGATCCGCGGTGCTTAAATTACCATCTTATTTAAGCCGATATTTTTTAGGCCAAGTAGAATGCAATAAGCAGCAAAAGAGTTTTTTGGGTAAAAGTTATCACCGTTCTCAATGCACGGCAAACTTGGCCCAATACTTAACAATATCAAATAGAATGACATGTATTGATTAGACAAGAAATGATGTGGGACGAGTTGGTTAGTGTGGTGAATTCTCCTTTCAAGATATCAGAGTTCAAAACCTAGGAGACACGCTTTATTTTTCTTGCAATTTTGAAGCGAAGGAAAACAGTGTGGTTAGTATTTAAAAGAGAAGGTCGAGAAAATTTAGGAGAAAAAAAGGTGCGGGATTAGAGGGGCAAGGAAAAACCGGGAGAAAAAACTGGAAACGCTAGCGGGATTAGCGGGATCTAAATCTGGAGACCCTCGCGTGCGGGATTAGCGGGATTTAAACGCATGGGTGAAAAGAAAAAGATGATTGTGCGATCTAAACCGCTGCGCTAGTCTCGACCGTGAGATGCGAATCGTGCGGCATCCGGATCGTGCGGATCTGTTACAGAATTTGCAGGAATTTAGCTTTTATTTCTTTACAGAGGGAGTACTTTTTTTGAGGGATACAGAGAGAGTACTTAGTTAGGTGCTAACTGGAAAAGAATTCGATAAGATCAGGTCTCACGTGAGACCCATCCTGATGGATGACACGTGGCATTCACAAATCACAAAGCATCCCCCACCCTCCACTTAAAATCAGGGAGAGAAAGATTTGATGCTTTGTGATTTGTGAATGCTACGTGTTATTCATTAGGACGGGTCTCACCTGCTAACCGAGAAACCTGGTCTCATATAATTTTTTTCCGTGCTAACTAGGCTTCCCAAAAGTACTACGTGAGATCAATACAAAGCAACCATGTGTCAATCAACCTGATTCGTGTGCGCGCGTTAGTGTTTTCTGCCCTGAATCGATCTCCGGAAGGGACCGTTGGTTGTCGTGTGTACGGGCGTTTCAGCAGGCTAGCTTTGTACACGTGGATTGAGCCGGCTTGGGACAGAAACCAAGACATTCAATCAATGTTTTAAATAGCGGGCTATGGCATTTAGCGACAACCCTTAAAAACAGCTATAACTGGGCTATAGCGGGCTATAGCGGCTAATTGTATATGAAATCATTTAGCGGCAACATTCTCTAACAGCTATAGCGGAGCTATAGCGGGGCTATAGCTGGATATTTAAAACTATGCATTCAACATAGCAGCTTGGCGGTCTCCCCCACAGCCTTCTTGGGGAGCAGCGCCGAGTGGATGTAGGGCACCACCCCACCATGCGCGATGGTGACGCCAGCCATTAGCTTTCCGAGCTCCTCGTCGCTCATGGCGGCCATCAGAGCCGAGTGGATGATGCGGCTCTTCTTGTTGTCCTTTGCGTTTTCCCCGGAGAGCTCGAGCACCTCCGTGGAGAGATACTCGAGGACAGCGGCGAGATAGACGGGAGCTCCTCAGCCGATGCGCTGGGCATAGCGGCCCTCCTCGAGTACCGGCCAATGCAGCTGACAGGGAATCGCAGCCCAGCCTTGATGGATCTCGTCAACAACTTCTTAATTAAGGCGGTTTTCTGAGAGACGGATATCTGGATTTTTCTAGAAACGATCTAATAGTTGCCGAGATATCTCCGTTTTACTCCCTTCGTTTATAAGATTTGGTCAAAGTCAAGCTTCATAAAATTTGACTATCTTTATATTAAAAAATATAAACATTGACAATATGAAATCAACATTATCAGATGCACCACGAAATATATTTTCATACTATATAGTTTTAATATTCTAGATGTTCATATTTTTATATAAAAATTTGGTCAAACTTTGTGTAGTTTGACCTTGACCAAATCTTATAAGCAGAGTAAAAAAGAAACGGAGGGAGTACCTTCCGCCTTGGCCGCCGCTTGGATATTCTTCTGTCGGGCTACACGGGGGTTTGTGGCCATGGCTGCAATGAAGTTGGGAGCAGGAGGTATAAAAGGGGGGGGGGAGAAAAAAGTAGTGCAGGACGGTGAAGATGCCCAGATGACCATGTTAGAAGGGAGAGAGGGATTTGGTGGAAATGTTCGTTGTATTGCTTGAGCCTCGTAAGCATATATATAGGAGTACATGATCTACTTGGAGTACAAGGCAAGCCAGAATATTTCCTAGTCTAACCTATGTTTCCTAATACAATCACGTTACTCAACATCCCCCGCAGTCACAACGGTAGCGACGCAGACGGTGAGACTGGAGAAGAATCCGAAGGCAAGCCGACGGACACCCCCCCCACCCAGTCGTAACGGTCGATGCATCACGGAGTCGTGGCTGGAGTGGAAACCAACGAGGTTGCTCAAGCAGGCGGTAGCCCTTTGTGCCGTTTGTCGATGTAGCCGAGAGCCGAGGGTGGTGTAGCCGTGGTCGAGGTAGCCGCGCGAAGAATGTCGTGGTCGATGTCGAGTCGGGGAGCCGGTGTCGAGGATGTCGCCGTGGAGCCGCGGGCGCAAGGAGGCACCGAGTTAGCATGGGCGCATTGGTGTCGAAGTAGTGGTGCGCCGGGAAGAAGATGTTGTTGACAATGCGTCGCGTTGGGTTTGCCAAACCCGGAGACACATCGTAGACGAAGGCACGCACCGGTGTTGCCAGCACCGGACATGCGTAGACGAACGAAGACGAAGTTGACGAAGCGCCGTACCAGGCTTGCCAGGCCCGGGAACACGTCATGGACGAAGGCACGCATCGGTGTTGCCAGCACCGGGCATGTGTAGACTGGGACCTACACGAGCTGTCCGCCATGTCGAAGAAGTCGGAGAGACCAGCAGAGAAGGACTCGACGACGGTTGCGGCATCAATCAGCGCGGGGCCGATGTCGCCCGCGGTTGTCGGAGTAGACGAAGTGGTCGGGGTAGATGACGGCGACGCTGGCGACGGGCCGGTGCTCGACGAAGACGAAGGAGGTGGACGGGCGGCGGCGGCTACGTGGGTAGCGGCGGCGGCGGCCAAAGAAGAGCGGCGGCGGCGGCCTGACGGCGGCGGCGGCTAGGTTAGGAGCGCGGCGGCGGTGCTCGAAGTAGGCGAAGAACCCGACAGCATGACGAAGACCGGCGTGGACGGTGGCGTTCCCGCGCCAAGGGAGGTGGCGCGACGCATACCACGGGAAGTCAACGCGCGTGGACGACGAAGTGGACCGTGGGCAGCCGCGCTATGTCCCGAAGGGGCGACGCAGCGGCGGCGGGCAGGTCGGGGTGACGGCGGGAAGTGTTGGGGAACGCAGTAATTTCAAAATTTTCCTACACACACGCAAGATCATTGTGATGCATAGCAATGAGAGGGGAGAGTGTTGTCTACGTACCCTCGTAGACCGAAAGCGGAAGCGTTAGCACAACGTGGTTGATGTAGTCGTACGTCTTCACGATCCGACCGATCAAGTACCGAACGCACGGCACCTACAAGTTCAGCACACGTTCAGCCCGATGACGTCCCTCTAACTCCGATCCAGCCGAGTGTTGAGGGAGAGTTTCGTCAGTACGACGGCGTGGTGACGATGTTGATGTTCTACCGACGCAGGACTTCGCCTAAGCACCGCTACAGTATTATCGAGGTGGACTATGGTGGAGGGGGGCACCGCACACGGCTAAGAGACGATCAACTTGATCAACTTGTGTGTCTATGGGGTGCCCCCTAGCCACGTATATAAAGGAGTGGAGGAGGGGAGGGGCCGGCCCTCTCTATGGCGCGCCTTAGGGGAGTCCTACTCCCACTAGGAGTAGGATTCCCCCTTTCGTAGTAGAACTACGAGCCCTTCCAAGTAGTAGGAGTAGGAGGGAAGGAAAGGGAAGGGAAAAGGAGAAGGAAGGAAGGGGGCGCCCTCCTTCCCTAGTCCAATTCAGACCAGACCAAGGGGAGGGGTGCGGCCACCCTTGAGGCCCTTTTCCTTCTTTCCCGTATGGCCCAATAAGGCCCAATACGTATTCCCGTAACTCTTCGGTACTCCGAAAAATACCCGAATCACTCGGAACCTTTCCGATGTCCGAATATAGTCGTCCAATATATCGATCTTTACGTTTCGAGCATTTCGAGACACCTCGTCATGTCCCCGATCTCATCCGGGACTCCGAACTCCTTCGGTACATCAAAACTCATAAACTCATAATATAACTGTTATCGAAACCTTAAAAGTACGGACCCTATGGGTTCGAGAACAATGTAGACATGACCGAGACACGTCTCCGGTCAATAACCAATAGCGGAACCTGGATGCTCATATTGGCTCCCACATATTCTACGAAGATCTTTATCGGTCAGACCACATAACAACATACGTTGTTCCCTTTGTCATCGGTATGTTACTTGCCCGAGATTCGATCGTCGGTATCTCAATACCTAGTTCAATCTCGTTACTGGCAAGTCTCTTTACTCGTTCCGTAATACATCATCTCGCAACTAACTCATTAGTTGCAATGCTTGCAAGGCTTTAGGTGATGTGCATTACCGAGAGGGCCAGAGATACCTCTCTGACAATCGAAGTGACAAATCCTAATCTCGAAATACGCCAACCCAACAAGTACCTTCAGAGACACCTGTAGAGCACCTTTATAATCACCCAGTTACGTTGTGACGTTTGGTGGCACACAAAGTATTCCTCTGGTAAACGGGAGTTGCATAATCTCATAGTCATGGGAACATGTATAAGTCATGAAGAAAGCAATAGCAACAAATTAAACGATCAAGTTCTATGCTAACGGAGTGGGTCAAGTCAATCACATCATTCTCTAATGATGTGATCCCGTTAATCAAATGACAACTCATGTCTATGGCTAGGAAACTTAACCATATTTGATTCAACCAGCTAGTCAAGTAGAGGCATACTAGTGACATACTGTTTGTCTATGTATTCACACATGTATTATGTTTCCGGTTAATACAATTCTAGCATGAATAATAAACATTTATCATGGTATAAGGAAATAAATAATAACTTTATTATTGCCTCTAGAGCATATTTCCTTCAGTCTCCCACTTGCACTAGAGTCAATAATCTAGTTCACATTGCCATGTGATTTAACATCAATAGTTCACATCACCATGTGATTAACTCCCATAGTTCACATCGTCATGTGACCAACACCCAAAGGGTTTACTAGAGTCAATAATCTAGTTCACATCGCTATGTGATTAATACCCAAAGAGTACTAAGGTGTGATCATGTTTTGCTTGTGAGGGAAGTTTAGTCAACGGGTCTGCTACATTCAGATCCATATGTATTTTGCAAATTTCTATGTCAACAATGCTCTGCACGGAGCTACTCTAACTAATTGCTCCACTTTCAATATGTATCCAGATTTAGACTTTGAGTCATCTGGATCAGTGTCAAAACTTGCATCGACGTAACCCTTTACGACGAACCTTTTGTCACCTCCATAATTGAGAAACATATCCTTATTCCACTAAGGATAATTTTGACCAATGTCCAGTGATCTACTCCTAGATCACTATTGTACTCCCTTGCCAAACTCAGGGCCGGGTATACAATAGGTCTGGTACACAGCATGGCATACTTTATAGAACCTATGGCTGAGGCATAGGGAATGACTTTCATTCTCTCTCTATCTTCTGCCGTGGTCGGGTTTTGAGTCTTACTCAACTTCACACCTTGTAACATTGGCAAGAACTCCTTCTTTGACTGTTCCATTTTGAACTACTTCAAAATCTTATCAAGGTATGTACTCATTGAAAAACTTATCAAGCGTCTTGATCTATCTCTATAGATCTTGATGCTCAATATGTAAGCAGCTTCACTGAGGTCTTTCTTTGAAAAACTCCTTTCAAATATTCCTTTATGCTTTGCAGAATAATTCTACATTATCTCCGATCAACAATTTGTCTTTCACATATACTTATCAGAAATGTTGTAGTGCTCCCACTCACTTTCTTGTAAATACAGGCTTCACCGCAAGTCTTATAAAACTATATGCTTTGATCAACTTATCAAAGCGTATATCCCAACTCCGAGATGCTTGCACCAGTCCATAGATGGATCGCTGGAGCTTGCATATTTTGTTAGTACCTTTAGGGTTGACAAAACCTTCTAGTTGCATCATATACAACTCTTCTTTAATAAATCCATTAAGGAATGCAATTTTGTTTATCCATTTGCCAGATTTCATAAAATGCGGCAATTGCTAACATGATTCAGACAGACTTAAGCATAGATACGAGTGAGAAACTCTCATCGTAGTCAACACCTTGAACTTGTCAAAAACCTTTTTGCGACAATTATAGCTTTGTAGATAGTAACACTACTATCAGCGTCTGTCTTTGGGCAAGTCAATGAAAGTCCATACTTTGTTCTCATACATGGATCTCATCTCAGATTTCATGGCCTCAAGCCATTTCGCGGAATCTGGGCTCATCATCGCTTCCTCATAGTTCGTAGGCTCGTCATGGTCAAGTAACATGACCTCCAGAACTGGATTACTGTACCACTCTGGTGCGGATCTCACTCTGGTTTACCTACGAGGTTCGGTAGTAACTTGATCTGAAGTTACATGATCATCATCATTAGCTTCCTCACTAATCGGTCTAGTAGTCACAGGAACATATTTCTGTGATGAACTACTTTCCAATAAGGGAGCAGGTACAGTTACCTCATCAAGTTCTACATTCCTCCCACTCACTTATTTCGAGAGAAACTCCTTTTCTAGAAAGGATCCATTCGAAGCAACGAATATATTGCCTTCGGATCTGTGATAGAAGGTGTACCCAACATTTTCTTTTGGGTATCCTATGAAGACGCACTTCTCCGATTTGGATTAGAGCTTATCAGGTTGAAACTTTTTCACATAAGCATTGCAACCTCAAACTTTAAGAAATGACAGCTTAGGTTTCTTGCCAAACCATAGTCCATACGGTGTCATCTCAACGGATTTAGATGGTGCCCTATTTAATGTGAATGCAGCTGTCTCTAATGCATAACCCCAAAACGATAGTGGTAGATCGGTAAGAGACATCGTAGATCGCACCATATCTAATAAAGTACGGTTATGACGTTCGGACACACCATTATGCTGTGGTGTTCCAGGTGGCATGAGTAGTGAAACTATTTCACATTGTTTTTAACTGAAGGCCAAACTCGTAACTCAAATATTTTACTTCTGCGATCATATCATAGAAACTTTTATTTTTGTTACGATGATTCTCCACTTCACTCTGAAATTCTTTGAACTTTTCAAATGTTTCAGACTTGTGTTTCATCAAGTAGATATACTCATATCTGCTCAAATCATCTGTGAAGATCAGAAAATAATGATACCTGCCACGAGCCTCAATATTCATCGGACCACATACATCAGTATGATGATTTCCAACAAATCTGTTGCTCGCTCCATTGTTCCAGAGAACGGAGTATTAGTCATCTTGCCCATGAGGCATGGTTCGCAAGCATCAACTGATTCATAATCAAGTGATTCCAAAAGCCCATCAGCATGGATTTTCCTCATGCGCTTTACACCAATATGAACTAAATGGCAGTGCCACAAATAAATTGCACCATCATTATTAACTTTGCATCTTTTGGTTTCAATATTATGAATATGTGTATCATTACGATCGAGATCCAACGAACAATTTTCATTGGGTGTGTAACCATATAAGGTTTTATTCATGTAAACAGAACAACAATTTATTCTCTTACTTAAATGAATAACCGTATTGCAATAAACATGATCAAATCATATTCATGCTCAACGCAAACACCAAATAACACTTATTTAGGTTCAACACTAATCCCAAAAGTATAGGGAGTATGCGATGATGATCATATCAATCTTGGAACCACTTCCAACACACATCGTCACTTCACCCTTAACTAGTCTATGTTCATTCTGCAACTCCCGTTTCGAGTTACTACTCTTAGCAACTGAACCAGTATCAAATATACCTTTGTTCACTTTGCCATCCTTCTTATCCACCAAATACTTGGGGCAGTTCCGCTTCCAGTGACCAGTCCCTTTGCAGTAGAAGCACTTAGTCTCAGGCTTAGAACCAGACTTGGGATTCTTCACTTGAGCAGCAACTTGCTTGCCGTTCTTCGTGAAGTTCCCCTTCTTCCCTTTGGCCTTTTCTTGAAACTAGTGGTCTTGTTAATCATCAACACTTGATGCTATTTCTTGATTTCTACCTTCATCGATTTCATCATCATGAAAAGCTCGGGAATCGTTTTCATCATCCCTTGCATACTATAGTTCATCACAAAGTTCTACTAACTTGGTGGTGGTGACTAGAGAATTCTGTCAATCACTATTTTATCTGGAACATTAACTCCCACTTTACTCAAGCGATTGTAGTACCCAGACAATCTGAACACATGCTCACTGCTTGAGCTATTCTCCTCCATCTTTTAGCTATAGAACTTGTTGGAGACTTCATATCTCTCAACTTGGGTATTTGCTTGAAATATTAACTTCAACTCCTGGAACATCTCATATGGTCCATGACGTTCAAAACGTCTTTGAATTCCCGATTCTAAGCCGTTTAAGCATGGTGCACTAAACTATCAAGTAGTCATCATATTGAGCTAGCCAAATGTTCATAACATCTGCATCTGCTCCTTCAATAGGTTTGTCACCTAGCGGTGCATCAAAGACATAATTCTTCTGTGCAGCAATGAGGATAAACCTTAGATCACGGATCCAATCCGCATCATTGCTACTAACATCTTTCAACTTAGTTTTCTCTAGGAACATATCAAAAATAAAACAGGGGAGCTAAACGCGAGCTATTGATCTACAACATAGATATGCTAATACTACCAGGACTAAGTTCATGATAAATTAAAGTTCAATTAATCATATTACTTAAGAACTCCCACTTAGATAGACATCCCTCTAATCATCTAAGTTATCACGTGATCCAAACCAACTAAACCATAACCGATCATCACGTGAAATGGAGTAGCTTTCAATGGTGTGTTGGGAAACGTAGTAATTTCAAAAAAATTCCTACGGACACGCAAGATCATGGTGATGCATAGCAACGAGAGGGGAGAGTGTTGTCTACGTACCTTCGTAGACCGACAGCGTAAGCGTTATGACAACGCGGTTGATGTAGTCGTACGTCTTCACGGCCTGACCGATCAAGCACCGAAAATACGGCACCTCCGAGTTCTAGCACACGTTCAGCTCGATGACGATCCCCGGACTCCGATCCAGCAAAGTGTCGGGGAAGAGTTCCGTCAGCACGACGGAATGGTGACGATCTTGATGTTCTACGGTCGCAGGGCTTCGCCTAAGCACCACTACAATATTATCGAGGACTATGGTGGAGGGGGGCACCGCACACGGCTAAGAGAACGATCTTGAAGATCAACTTGTGTGTCTAGAGGTGCCCCCCTGCCCCCGTATATAAAGGAGCAAGGGGGGAGGAGGCCGGCCCTAGGAGAGGCGCGCCAGGTGTGGAGTCCTACTAGGACTCCCTAGTCCTAGTAGGATTCCACCTCCCATATGGAATAGGAAAAGAGGAAGGGAAAAGGAGAAGGAAGGAAGGGGGCGCCCCCCTTCCCTAGTCCAATTCGGACCAGACTAAGGGGAGGTGTGCGGCCACCCTTGAGGCCCTTTTCCTTCTTTCCCGTATGGCCCAATAAGGCACAATACGTACTCCCGTAACTCTTCGGTACTCCAAAAAATACCCGAATCACTCGGAACCTTTCCGATGTCCGAATATAGTCGTCCAATATATCGATCTTTACGTCTCGACCATTTCGAGACTCCTCGTCATGTCCCCAATCACATCCGGGACTCCGAACTCCTTCGGTACATCAAAACTCATAAACTCATAATATAACTGTCATCGAAACCTTAAGCGTGCGGACCCTATGGGTTCGAGAACAATGTAGACATGACCGAGACACGTCTCCGGTCAATAACCAATAGCGGAACCTGGATGCTCATATTGGCTCCCACATATTCTATGAAGATCTTTATCGGTCAGACCGCATAACAACATACGTTGTTCCCTTTGTCATCAGTATGTTACTTGCCCGAGATTCGATCGTCGGTATCTCAATACCTAGTTCAATCTCGTTACCGGTAAGTCACTTTACTCGTTCCGTAATACATCATCATGCAACTAACTCATTAGTTGCAATGCTTGTAAGGCTTAAGTGATGTGCATTAACGAGAGGGCCCAGAGATACCTCTCCGACAATCGGAGTGACAAATCCTAATCTCGAAATTCGCCAACCCAACATGTACCTTTGGAGACACCTGTAGAGCTCCTTTATAATCACCCAGTTACGTTGTGACGTTTGGTATCACACAAAGTGTTCCTCCGGCAAACGGGAGTTGCATAATCTCATAGTCATAGGAACATGTATAAGTCATGAAGAAAGAAATAACAACATACTAAACGATCGGGTGCTAAGCTTATGGAATGGCTCATGTCAATCACATCATTCTTCTAATGATGTGATCCCGTTAATCAAATAACAACTCTTTTGTTTATGGTTAGGAAACATAACCATCTTCGATTAACGAGCTAGTCAAGTAGAGGCATACTAGTGACACTCTGTTTGTCTATGTATTCGCACATGTATTATGTTTCCGGTTAATACAATTCTAGCATGAATAATAAACATTTATCATGATATAAGGAAATAAATAATAACTTTATTATTGCCTCTAGGGCATATTTCCTTTAGTCTCCCACTTGCACTAGAGTCAATAATCTAGTTCACATCGCCATGTGATTCAACACTAATAGTTCACATCACCATGTGATTAACACCCATAGTTCTCATCGTCATGTGACCTATACCCAAAGGGTTTACTAGAGTCAGTAATCTAGTTCACATCGTTTATGTGATTAACACCCAAAGAGTACTCTGGTGTGATCATGTTTTGCTTGTGAGATAATTTTAGTCAATGGGTCTGTCACATACAGATACGTAAGTATTTTGCGAATTCTATGTCTACAATGCTCTGCACGGAGCTACTCTAGCTAATTGCTCTCACTTTCAATATGTATCTAGATCGAGACTTAGAGTCATCCAGATCTGTATCAAAACTTGCATCGACGTAACTTTTTACGACGAACCTTTTGTCACCTCCATAATTGAGAAATATTTCCTTATTCACTAAGGATAATTTTGACCTTTGTCCAGTGATCTACTCTTAGATCACTATTGTACTCCCTTGCTTACCACAGTGTAGGGTATACAATAGATCTGGTACACAGCATGGCATACTTTATAGAACCTATGGCTGAGGCATAGGGAATGACTTTCATTCTCTTTCTATCTTCTGCCGTGGTCGGGCTTTGAGTCTTACTCAATTTCACACCTTGTAACACAGCCAAGAACTCTTTCTTTGACTGTTCCATTTTTGAACTACTTCAAAATATTGTCAAGGTATGTACTCATTGAAAAAACTTATCAAGCGTCTTGATCTATCTCTATAGATCTTGATGCTTAATATGTAAGCAGCTTCACCGAGGTCTTTCTTTGAAAAACTTCTTTCAAAACACTCCTTTATGCTTTGCAGAATAATTCTACATTATTTTCGATCAACAATATGTCATTCACATATACTTATCAGAAATGCTGTAGTGCTCCCACTCACTTTCTTGTAAATACAGGCTTCACCGCAAGTCTGTATAAAACTATATGCTTTGATCATACTATCAAAGCGTTTATTCCAACTCCGAGAGGCTTGCACCAGTCCATAAATGGATCGCTGGAGCTTGCACACTTTGTTAGCTCATTTTGGATCGACAAAACCTTCCGGCTGCATCATATACAACTCTTCTTCCAGAAATCCATTCAGGAATGCAGTTTTGACATCCATTTGCCGGATTTCATAAAATGCGGCCATTGCTAACATGATTCGGACAGACTTAAGCATAGATACGAGTGAGAAACTCTCATCGCAGTCAACACCTTGAACTTGTCGAAAACCTTTTTGCAACAATTCTAGCTTTGTAGATAGTAACACTACTATCAGCGTCCGTCTTCCTCTTGAAGATCCATCTAATCTCAATGGCTCGCCGATCATTGGGCAAGTCAATCAAAGTCCATACTTTGTTCTCATACATGGATCTCATCTCAGATTTCATGGCCTCAAGCCATTTCGCGGAATCTGGGCTCATCATCGCTTCCTCATAGTTCGTAGGCTCGTCATTGTCAAGTAACATGACCTCGAAAACTGGATTACTGTACCACTCTGGTGCGGATCTCACTCTGGTTTACCTACGAGGTTCGGTAGTAACTTGATCTGAAGTTACATGATCATCATCATTAGCTTCCTCACTAATCGGTCTAGTAGTCACAGGAACATATTTCTGTGATGAACTACTTTCCAATAAGGGAGCAGGTACAGTTACCTCATCAAGTTCTACTTTCCTCTCACTCACTTCTTTCAAGAGAAACTCCTTCTCTAGAAAGGATCCATTCTCAGCAATGAATAACTTGCTTTCGGATCTATGATAGAAGGTCTACCCAACAGTCTCCTTTGGGTATCCTATGAAGACATATTTCTCCGATTTGGGTTTGAGCTTATCAGGATGAAACTTTTTCATGTAAGCATCACAACCCCAAACTTTAAGAAACGACAACTTTGGTTTCTTGCCAAACCACAGTTCAGATTGTGTCGTCTCAACGGACTTAGATGGTGATTTAGATGGTGCCCTTTTAAACGTGAATGCAGCTGTCTTTGATGCATAACCCCAAAACGATGTTGGTAAATCTGTAAGAAACATCATAGATTGCACTATATCCAATAAAGTACGGTTATGACGTTCGGACACACCATTATGCTGTGGTGTTCCAGGTGGCACAAATTTGTGAAACTATTCCACATTGTTTTAATTTAAGACCAAACTCGTAACTCAAATATTTGTCTCTGCGATCAGATCGTAGAAACCATACTTTTCTTTTTACGATGATTTTCCACTTCACTCTGAAATTCTTTGAACTTTTCAAATGTTTCAGACTTATATTTCATCAAGTAGATATACCCATATCTGCTCAAATCATATGTGAAGGTCAGAAAATAACGATACCCGCCGCGAGCTTGAACACTCATCGGATCGCATACATCAGTATGTATTATTTCCAATAAGTCAGTTGCTCGCTCCATTGTTTCGGAGAACGGAGTCTTTAGTCATCTTGCCCATAAGGTATGGTTCGCAAGCACCAAGTGATTTATAATCAAGTGATTCCAAAATCCCATTAGCATGGAGTTTCTTCATGTGCTTTACACCAATATGACCTAAACGGCAGTGCCACAAATAAGTTGCACTATCATTATTAACTTCGCATCTTTTGGTTTCAATATTATGAATGTGTGTATCACTACGATCGAGATCCAATGAACTATTTTCATTGGGTGTGTAACCATATAAGGTTTTATTCATGTAAACAGAACAACAATTTAATCTCTTACTTAAATGAATAACCGTATTACAATAAATATGATCAAATCATATTCATGCTCTGCGCAAAACACCAAATACCACTTATTTAGGTTCAACACTAATCCCGAAAGTATAGGGAGTGTGCGATGATGATCATATGTCACATCGCTAGTTCTATTAATGCCTAGTGCTAGCATCTGGTGTTGCATCATGTTTAAATTTCAGTTAAACCTGAAATGGGGATTGCCTAAACCCTAGCACCAAATGAATTCAACTAGGTTCAATAAAAAAATATTTTCAATGATCCCAATTGCCCTTTAGAAAAGTTCATGATTTTTGTTAAAGGTGAAAACCTCTGCCAAAAGTCATGCACATATTTCTAGGCCATTCTGGATTTTTGAACTAAATCATATAGTATTTGAATTTGGGCATTTAAATACTATAAAATAATTAAAATGTTCAAATAATCCTAAACTGAAATGTTCCATGTTGGATATATTCCAAACAGTGGCCATGAACAGTGGCCATGAGATTTTTGAGTGTGCCTAAATATTTTTAATAAAGCCCAGAACGAAATAACAAAATACAAAAGAGAAATAAAATAGAAATGGAGAGAGAGAACCTCACCCGGCCTCACTGTGCAGCCCACCTAGTCGGCCCAGCTGGCGGCCCAGCCAGCTGGCCAGCCCATCGAGGGCAGGGGCGTCTTCTTCCTCCTGCCAGAACGCAGAGGAGAAGACAGCCACGGCGCCGCGGCGTGCCACGCCGGCAGCTGCCTGCCTGGCTGCCCCCTCGTCGCCCTGGCCTTCCTCCGCAACGCCACGTGCCCCCTGGACCCTCTCTCGACCTCTCCCATCGCCTCTCACCTCCTCTCCCTTGCTCTCTCCCGCGACGGCCGACGCGGCCATGGAAGCGCCGCCGTGAACCACCGCGCTCCCCGACCCCCTCTCGCCTTCCCGTGTTGCGTGGAAGCTCCGCCACTGTCGCCTATGCCTTCTGCACTGAGCCAAGCGAGCCGGGAAGCCCCGCTTCATCCTCGGCGTCGTCTTCTTCAACCACGGCCGACCGAGATCGCCGCCGTCAATTCGCCGTCGCAGAAGCTTCCCCGAGCCCGCTGAGTTTCTCTCCCGACCCCTTGTGAGCTCCTGCACCTTCCCTATGCTCGCCCCCTCTCCGTTTCTCTCCGCTAGCTCGATTCCGCCGGAGCCGAGAGCTCATCGCCGCCGTCCTTGGTGCCGCCGTCGTTTTAGCCACCATAGCTCGTGCCTGATCGCGTCAACGCGTTCGGTGCCTTCCCAGGAGCACGCAGCTCCCACCAGCTCCTCCTCCCGAGCACCCTAACGCCGAGCCCGCACCAACCCCGAACTTCGGCCGCCGCCTTTGAGCTTGTGGCCGTCGACTCCGGCCACCCCAGGCCCGGCTACTGCCACCAGGCGACGCGCTGCAACGCCAGCTACCCGTAGAGCCCAACCGCGGCTCAAGCCGCGGCCTGTACACGAAACCCGAGCAACTTCGGCGAGTTGCCGCCACGGTTTTGGTCGCCGGCGACTTAACTCCGGCCGTGCCGACGTGGCACCATCATTAGTGGCTAATGACGCCACTAAACTAACCCCTAGCTCACTGACGAATGGACCCCACACCTAATTAACCCCAGGCTTAGTTTCCTGTTTAGATTAGTGCTAACCATATGGACCCCATGTGTCAGCTTTGACTTTGGTCAAGTCAACGTTGGCCGGTCCAACTTGTCATCCACCCAAACCAGCCTGAGACACTAACGTGTGGGTCCCAGCCGTCAGGTTTGACCTGGGCTGACGCCTTTGACCTGCGGATGTCACGGTGACGTAATGCTGATGCAATAATTCATTTTTTGGAATTAGTTAATTCTAAATAATTCAGAAAATTCTAGAAAATGCCCAAAACTTCTAAAAATCATAGAAAATCAACCGTAACTCCAAATGAAATAAATTATATATGAAAAATTATCAGAAAAATTCAAGGAATCTGTTTATGGCATTTTCATGCATGTTTGAACAACTTAACCTCACTGTTTAGTACAAAACATGATAATGCACTATTTGAATTCATAGTTTGAATTTGAATTTGAACCTAGGGTTCAAACCAACTTCATTTAATATGGTCGCTAGTTGCATTAGCTCAAACAACGGTATATTGCCATGACATGATCATGCATCATATTGTGCATTGCATTGATTGTGATTCTTTCTCTGTTGCCGGTATTTGTCCCCTCTCGATAGACGTGGTTTCAACGATGAGATCGATGACACCGATGAAGAACTATACTATCTTCAGAAGTGCCAGGAAAGCAAAACCCCCTTGTTCATTCCGATACAATCCCACTCTCTCGCTCCTGCTCTCTTTTACTGCATTAGGACAACAACGATTCAACGGTTACATGATGCGGTAGTTGAACCCCTTTCCTCTGCATGACCTGTCATTGCCACAGTAAATAGATGAAACCCACTAGCATGAGTAGGAGTTGTTTGAGCCCTGATGTGCCTACTCATTCATGCTTGTTTGTCATGCCTGCTATTGCATAGAGTTGATTCGGGTCAGATTCATCGGGAATGAATTGGAATGGTGATGAATATGTCCTATTGGGTGTGAGCTAAGTGCATGAACACGATTTGGTAAAGGTAGCGGTGAGAGACCATGTAGGAGTACATGGTGGGTTGTCTCATTGAAACCGTTCTTAGGAACTGTGTTCTGTGTCTGTGATCCATGAACAGCTACTACCACTCATTGGGATCCTTAATTGACCCTCTCGGCTTCTTAATCACCCTAGTCCTCTGTCCAGGAGTTGCAACTAGTTTCTGGTGTTTGTAGGATATGTGTTGGCGGCCGTGCGTAGCGCTGACCCCAGGGGTGGGCTATGTTGCGGTAGATACACCGTGGCCGGGCATGCCGGGCGCCCGTTTGGTGTCTCGGAACCCTGTACACATCGTTCGGGGCCGTATGTGGAAACCTCGGCCGGACTCCCTGCGGTTGGAACCTGGATAGGCGATAAGCCTGGACTAGAGACTTGAGTGTTTAGGTAGGCCGTGGCCGACACCCTCGTTGGGCTTCCGCTTGAAGGTTGCCGAGTACATGTCGTGTAAACGACGGTAAGTGGTGGGAGCGTGTGTGAAGAAGTACACCCCTGCAGGGTTATCATTATCTATTCGAATAGCCAGATTCCTCGGATATGGAAACTTGGACCCATTGCATAGTTCATAGACAAGTGAAAGTGGATACCCTCAAACTCGCAAGATAAGCGTGAGTGCTATGGATGGCCTTCTCGTAGGGAGACGGGAGCGAATCCATAGTGGTGTATTGAATGGTGAATATGTGGACTCGTGTGTGCCACCACAAAAGAGTTGCTTGCAGTCGTAGTTTAGGATAGCCACTGAGTCAAAGCTAGCTTGCTGCAGTTAAACTCCACCCCCCCCCTTGTTGATACCGATGCATATGTAGTTTAGTTCTGATGTAAGTCTTCCTGAGTACCTTTGTACTCACGTTTGTTTAATTTATGTTTTGCAGAGAGACTTCAGTCTCGCTAGTAGTTCCGCGTGGACTTCGACGTTTAGCTTGATACCCCAGCTGCGATCTTGTACCCTTGGGAGGGTCTGGTATATAGTCAGGCTCCTCAGCCTTCTTCATTTTTAGTTGTCTGTACTTAGACAAGTTAAGCTTCCGCATGTGCTTTGACTTGTATGCTCTGGATGTTGGGTCAAGATACCCATGTTTGTAATATCTCGCTCCTCGGAGCCTAATGAATAAATACTTGAGTTATAGAGTTATGTTGTGATGCCATGTTGTATTTACACATATCAAGCATATTGTGTGTATGATTGAAATGCTTGGTATGTGTGGGATCCGACAATCTAGATGTTTATCCTTGGCACCCTCTCTTATGGGGAAATGTAGTCTAGTGCTTCCATGAGCCATAGTAGTCCGCTACAGCCCGGTTCACCGGAGTCCTATTAGCCCAGCACTACTGCTCAGGACACTTGACTGGTCGGCATGTGTTTCACTTCGTTCCTGTGTCTGTCCCTTCGGGGAAATGTCACGGGGTGACATCCGGAGTCTTGCCTAGCCTGCTACAGCCCGGGTTCCCGGAGTCCTGTTAGCCCAGTGCTACAGCCCAAATTCACACGCTGCTGACCGACATGCTCGATGTGATTCATGTATGCCTGTCCCCATAGGTTAGTGCCGCTTTGGGTTAACGACTAGCCATGTCGGCCCGGGTTCTCTGTCATATGGATGCTAGCGACATTATCATATACGTGAGCCAAAAGTCGCAAACGGTCCCGGGCCATGGTAAGGCGACACCCGTGGGAATACCGTGCGTGAGGCCGCAAAGTGATATGAGGTGTTACCGGCTAGATCGATGTGACTTGGAATCGGGGTCCTGACATCATATCAATCTTGGAACCACTTCCAACACACATCGTCACTTCACCCTTAACTAATCTCTGTTTATTCTCCAACTCTCGTTTCGAGTTACTAATCTTAGCAACTGAACTAGTATCAAATACTGAGGGGTTGCTATAAACACTAGTAAAGTACACATCAATAACATGTATATCAAATATACTTATGTTCACTTTGCCATCCTTCTTATCCGCCAATCACTTGGGGTAGTTCCGCTTCCAGTGACCAGTCCCTTTGCAGTAGAAGCACTTAGTCTCAGGCTTAGGACCAGACTTGGGCTTCTTCACTTGAGCAGCAACTTTCTTGCTGTTTTTCTTGAAGTTCCCCTTTTTTCCTTTGCCCTTTTCTTGAAACTAGTGATCTTGTCAACCATCAACACTTGATGTTTTTCTCGATTTCTACCTTCATCGATTTCATCATCATGAAAAGCTCGGGAGTCGTTTTCGTCATCCCTTGCATACTATAGTTCATCATGAAGTTCTACTAACTTGGTGATGGTGACTAGAGAATTCTGTCAATCACTATTTTATCCGGAAGATTAACTCCCACCTGATTCAAGCGATTGTAGTACCCAGACAATCTGAGCACATGCTCACTAGTTGAGCGATTCTCCTCCATCTTTTAGCTATAGAACTTTTTGGAGACTTCATATCTCTCAACTCGGGTATTTGCTTGAAATATTAACTTCAACTCCTGAAACATCTCATATGGTCCATGACGTTCAAAATGTCTTTGAAGTACCGATTCTAAGCCGTTAAGCATGGTGCACTAAACTATCAAGTAGTCATCATATTGAGCTAGCCAAACGTTCATAACGTCTGCATCTGCTCCTGCAATAGGTCTGTCACCTAGCGGTGCATCAAGGACATAATTCTTCTGTGCAGCAATGAGGATAAACCTCAGATCACGGATCCAATCCACATCATTGCTACTAACATCTTTCAACACAATTTTCTCTAGGAACATATCAAAATAAACACAGGGAAGCAACAACGCGAGCTATTGATCTACAACATGATTTGTAAAATACTACCAGGACTAAGTTCATGATAAATTTAAGTTCAATTAATCATATTACTTAAGAACTCCCACTTAGACAGACATCTCTCTAGTCATCTAAGTGATCACGTGATCCAAATCAACTAAACCATGTCCGATCATCACGTGAGATGGAGTAGTTTTCAATGGTGTACATCACTATGTTGATCATATCTACTATATGATTCACGTTCGACCTTTCGGTCTCCGTGTTTCGAGGCCATATCTGTATATGCTAGGCTCGTCAAGTTTAACCTGAGTATTCCGCGTGTGCAACTGTTTTGCACCTGTTGTATTTGAATGTAGAGCCTATCGCACCCGATCATCATGTGGTGTCTCAGCACGAAGAACTTTCGCAATGGTGCATACTCAGGGAGAACACTTCTTGATAATTAGTGAGAGATCATCTTAAAATGCTACCGTCAAACTAAGCAAAATAAGATGTATAAAAGATAAACATCATATGCAATCAAAATATGTGACATGATATGGCCTTCATCATCTTGCGCCTTTGATCTCCATCTCCAAAGTACTGTCATGATCTCTATCGTCACCGGCATGACACCATGATATCCATCATCTTGATCTATATCAATGTGTCGTCACGTGGTCGTCTCGTCAACAATTGCTCTTGCAACTATTGCTATCGCATAGCGATAAAGTAAAGCAATTATTGGGCTCTTGCATCTTATGCAATAGAGAGACAACCATAAGGATTTTTCCAGTTGCCGATAACTTCAACAAAACATGATCATCTCATACGACAACTTATGTCTCATCACGTCTTGACCATATCACATCACAACATGCCCTGCAAAAACAAGTTAGACGTCCTCTACTTTGTTGTTGCAAGTTTTTCGTGGCTGCTACTGGGCTTAGTAAGAACCGTTCTTACCTACGCATCAAAAACCACAACGATAGTTTGTCAAGTTGGTGCTGTTTTAACCTTCGCAAGGACCGGGCGTAGCCACACTCGGTTCAACTAAAGTTGGAGAAACTGACACCCGCCAGCCACCTGTGTGCAAAGCACGTCGGTAGAACCAGTCTCGCGTAAGCGTACGCGTAATATCGGTCCGGGCCGCTTCATCCAACAATACCGCCGAACCAAAGTATGACATGCTGGTAACCAGTATGACTTATATCGCCCACAACTCACTTGTGTTCTACTCGTGCATATAACATCAACACATAAAACCTAGGCTCGGATGCCACTGTTGGGGAACGTAGTAATTTCAAAAAAATTCCTACACACACGCAAGATCATGGTGATGCATAGCAACGAGAGGGGAGAGTGTTGTCTACGTACCTTCGTAGACCGACAGCGGAAGCTTTATGACAACGCGGTTGATGTAGTCATACGTCTTCACGGCCCGACCGATCAAGCACCGAAACTACGACACCTCCGAGTTCTAGCACACATTCAGCTCGATGACGATCCCCGGACTCCGATCCAGCAAAGTGTCGGGGAAGAGTTCCGTCAGCACGACGGCGTGGTGACGATCTTGATGTTCTACTGTCGCAGGGCTTCGCCTAAGCACCAGTACAATATTATCGAGGACTATGGTGGAGGGGGGCACCGCACACGGCTAAGAGAACGATCTTGAAGATCAACTTGTGTGTCTAGAGGTGCCCCTGCCCCCGTATATAAAGGAGCAAGGGGGGAGGAGGCCGGCCCTAGGAGAGGCGCGCCAGGTGTGGAGTCCTACTAGGACTCCCTAGTCCTAGTAGGATTCCACCTCCCATATGGAATAGGAAAAGAGAAAGGGAAAAGGAGAAGGAAGGAAGGGGGCGCCCCCCTTCCCTAGTCCAATTCGGACCAGACTAAGGGGAGGGTTGCGGCCACCCTTGAGGCCCTTTTCTTTCTTTCCCGTATGGCCCAATAAGGCCCAATACGTATTCCCGTAACTCTCCGGTACTCCGAAAAAAACCCGAATCACTCGGAACCTTTCCGATGTTCGAATATAGTTGTCCAATATATCGATCTTTACGTCTCGACCATTCCGAGACTCCTCGTCATGTCCCCGATCTCATCCGGGACTCCGAACTCCTTCGGTACATCAAAACTCATAACTCATAATATAACTGTCATCGAAACCTTAAGCATGCGGACCCTACGGGTTCGAGAACAATGTAGACATGACCGAGACACGTCTCCGGTCAATAACCAATAGCGGAACTTGGATGCTCATATTTGCTCCCACATATTCTACGAAGATCTTTATCGGTCAGACCGCATAACAACATACGTTGTTCCCTTTGTCATCGGTATGTTACTTGCCCGAGATTCGATCGTCGGTATCTCAATACCTAGTTCAATCTCGTTACCGGTAAGTCTCTTTGCTCGTTCCGTAGCACATCATCCTGCAACTAACTCATTAGTTGCAATGCTTGCAAGGCTTAAGTGATGTGCATTACCGAGAGGGCCCAGAGATACCTCTCCGACAATCGGAGTGACAAATCCTAATCTTGAAATACGCCAACCCAACATGTACCTTTCGAGACACCTGTAGAGCTCCTTTATAATCACCCAGTTACGTTGTGACGTTTGGTAGCACACAAAGTGTTCCTCCGGCAAACGGGAGTTGCATAATCTCATAGTCATAGGAACATGTATAAGTCACGAAGAAAGCAATAGCAACATACTAAACGATCGGGTGCTAAGCTTATGGAATGGGTCATGTCAATCACATCATTCTTCTAATGATGTGATCCCGTTAATCAAATAACAACTCTTTTGTTTATGGTTAGGAAACATAACCATCTTCGATTAACGAGCTAGTCAAGTAGAGGCATACTAGTGACACTCTGTTTGTCTATGTATTCACACATGTATTATGTTTCCGGTTAATGCAATTCTAGCATGAATAATAAACATTTATCATGATATAAGGAAATAAATAATAACTTTATTATTGCCTCTAGGGCATATTTCCTTCATGGTGAACATCATTATGTTGATCATATCTACTATATGATTCACGCTCGACCTTTCGGTCTCAGTGTTCCGAGGCCATATCTGCATATGCTAGGCTCGTCAAGTTTAACCTGAGTATTCTGCGTGTGCAAAACTGGCTTGCACCCGTTGTAGATGGACGTAGAGCTTATCACACCCGATCATCACGTGGTGTCTAGGCACGACGAACTTTGGCAACGGTGCATACTCATGGAGAATACTTTTTATCTTGAAATTTAGTGAGAGATCATCTTATAAAGCTACCATCGAGCTAAGCAAAATAAGATGAATAAAAGATAAACATCACATGCAATCAGAATATGTGACATGATATGGCCATCATCATCTCGTGCCTTTGATCTCCATCTCCAAAACACCATGATCTCCATCATCTTGATCTATATCAATATGTCGTCACATGGTCGTCTCGCCAACTATTGCTCTTGCAACTATTGCTATCGCATAGCGATAAAGTAAAGCAATTATTTGGCGCTTGCATCTTATGCAATAAAGAGACAACCATAAGGCTTTTGCCAGTTGCCGATAACTTCAACAAAACATGATCATCTTATACAACAACTTTTATATCATCACGTCTTGACCATATCACATCACAACATGCCCTGCAAAAACAAGTTAGACGTCCTCTACTTTGTTGTTGCAAGTTTTACGTGGCTTCTACGGGCTTAGCAAGAACCGTTCTTACCTACGCATCAAAACCACAATGATAGTTTGTCAAGTTGGTGCTGTTTTAACCTTCTCAAGGACAGGGCGTAGCCACACTCGGTTCAACTAAAGTTGGAGAAACTGACACCCACTAGTCACCTGTGTGCATAGCACGACGGTAAAACCAGTCTCGCGTAAGCGTACGCGTAATGTCGGTCCGGGCCGCTTCATCCAACAATACCGCCGAACCAAAGTATGACATGCTGGTAAGCAGTACGACTTATATCGCCCACAACTCACTTGTGTTCTACTCGTGCATATAACATCAACACATAAAACCTAGGCTCTGATACCACTGTTGGGGAACATAGTAATTTCAAAAATTTCCTACGCACACGCAAGATCATGGTGATGCACAGCAAAGAGAGGGGAGAGTGTTGTCTACGTACCCTCGTAGACCGAAAGCGGAAGCGTTACCACAACGCGGTCGATGTAGTCGTACGTCTTCACGATCCGACCGATCAACTACCGAACGCACGGCACATCCGAGTTCAGAACACGTTCAGCCCGATGACGTCCCTCTAACTCCGATCCAGCCGAGTGTTGAGGGAGAGTTTCATCAGCACGACGGGGTGGTGACGATGTTGATGTTCTACCAACGCAGGGCTTCGCCTAAGCACCGCTACAGTATTATCGAGGTGGATTATGGTGGAGGGGGGCACCGCACACGGCTAAGAGACGCTCAACTTGATCAACTTGTGTGTCTATGGGGTGCCCCCTGGCCACGTATATAAAGGAGTGGAGGAGGGGAGGGGCCGGCCCTCTCTATGGCGCGCTCTAGGGGAGTCCTACTCCCACTGGGAGTGGGATTCCCCTTTTCCTAGTAGAACTAGGAGCCCTTCCAAGTAGTAGGCTTAGGAGGGAAGGAAAGGGAAGGGAAAAGGAGAAGGAAGGAAGGGGGCGCCCCCCTTCCCTAGTCCAATTCGGACCAGACCAAGGGGAGGGGTGCGACCACCCTTGAGGCCCTTTTCCTTCTTTCCCGTATGGCCCAATAAGGCCCAATACGTATTCCCGTAACTCTCCGGTACTCCGAAAAATACCCGAATCACTCGGAACCTTTCCGATGTCCGAATATAGTTGTCCAATATATCGATCTTTACGTCTCGACCATTTCGAGACTCCTCGTCATATCCCAGATCTCATCCGGGACTCCGAACTCCTTCGGTACATCAAAACTCATAAACTCATAATATAACTGTCATCGAAACCTTAAGCGTGCGGACCCTACGGGTTCGAGAACAATGTAGACATGACCGAGACACATCTCCGGTCAAAAACCAATAGTGGAACCTGGATGCTCATATTGGTCCCACATATTCTACGAAGATCTTTATTGATCAGACTGCATAACAACATAAGTTGTTCCCTTTGTCATCGGTATGTTACTTGCCCGAGATTCGATCATCGGTATCTCAATACCTAGTTCAATCTCATTACCGGCAAGTCTCTTTACTCATTCCGTAATACATCATCTCGCAACTAACTCATTAGTTGCAATGCTTGCAAGGCTTTAGGTGATGTGCATTACCGAGAGGGCCCAGAGATACCTCTCCGACAATCGGAGTGACAAATCCTAATCTCGAAATACGCCAACCCAACAAGTACCTTCGGAGACACCTATAGAGCACCTTTATAATCACCCGGTTACATTGTGACGTTTGGTGGCACACAAACTGTTCCTCTGGTAAACGGGAGTTGCATAATCCCATAGTCATAGGAACATGTATAACTCATGAAGAAAGCAATAGCAACCAATTAAACGATCAAGTGCTATGCTAACGGAATGGGTCAAGTCAATCACATCATTCTCTAATGATGTGATCCCGTTAATCAAATGACAACTCATGTCTATGGCTAGGAAACTTAACCATCTTTGATTCAACGAGCTAGTCAAGTAGAGGCATACTAGTGACATACTGTTTGTCTATGTATTCACACATATATTATGTTTCCGGTTAATACAATTCTAGCATGAATAATAAACATTTATCATGATATAAGGAAATAAATAATAACTTTACTATTGCCTCTAGAGCATATTTCCTTCAGGAAGACCTCGGGGCGGCGGCAGGGACCACGGGCCGTGGCGCGACAGGCCGAAGGGGCGGCGCGGCGGAGGAGCGCGGGTCGGTGCAACCGCGGGGACGGCCTCTGGACGGCGGCGTGGACTGTGTGCCATGCTCGCTACGGCCCGACGGGGCGACGCAGTGGTGGCGCGAGGGTCGGTGCCGCCACGGGGACGACTTGGAGCGGACGGCCTCCGGGCGGCGGTGGATCGCGGGCCGCGGTACTACGGCCAGAAGGGGCGACGCAGCGGTGACGCGGGTCGGTGCAGCTGGGAGAAGAACCATGGGGCGGCGGCGCTGCGGCCCGACGGGGCGACACAGCGGCAGCCCATTGCTCGATCGGTAGAGGGGTGCGCTGAATTCCGGGCGGTCTTCATGGGGCCTACGGAGGCATGCGCAACCGACGGGACAGGTCGGTCGCACGGCGTAGATGAGGCGGATCGCGGCGGCGGGCGGGTGATCAATCCGATCGCGCACGAGGTCGGGGACGCCGCTCGGTGGAGGCGCGGTGGTGGCGGAGTCCGAGATGAAGCAGGCTGCGGCGGGCGGCAGGGCGGCTATGATTGGCCGCAGCATGGCACGAGGCCGCCGGATTGGGGTGATGCAGGAGTCCCGGTCAGAGCAGGGCGGTGACGGCCGGCGTAGATCGACGGACGAGCCGTCACGTGAATGGCGGCAGTGAAGGGTCGCTGCATGACGCGAGGCCGCCAGGTCGGGGTGACCGGCGAGCTGACGCACGGACGCCGCGCGAGGCCGCCGGATCGGGGTGACCGACGGGCAGACGCGGGGACAACGCGCGAGGCCGCCGTGTCGCTGAAGAAGCCGGCCGATCGCGCCGGTGTTGGAGTAGAGGCGCACGGGGTCGACGACGGCGGCGGGCGACGCAAACCGGATCACATAGACCGGAAAACCAAAAAGTAGACGCCGATCAAAGCGACCGGTGAGAGAGAGAAAACCCGGATCAAATGATCAGGCAAAAAGACTCTCTAGGGCAGCCGACCAACGCGGCGGGCGGACAAACCCTAGATACGGACGACGCGGCCCCCGACGGCGGTCATGGAGGCCGACCGCCCCGGGGGCGGCGTGTGAAGGAAATATGCCCTAGAGGCAATAATAAAGTTATTTTTTATTTCCTTATATCATGACAAATGTTTATTATTCATGCTAGAGTTGTATTAAGCGGAAACATAATACATGTGTGAATACATAGACAAACAGAGTGTCACTAGTATGCATCTACTTGACTAGCTCCTTGATCAAAGATGGTTATGTTTCCTAACCATAGACATGAGTTGTCATTTGATTAACGGGATCACATCATTAGGAGAATGATGTGATTGACTTGACCCATTGCGTTAGAATAGCACTTGATCGTTTAGTTTATTGCTATTTCTTTCTTCATGACTTATACATGTTCCTATGACTATGAGATTATGCAACTCCCGTTTACCGGAGGAACACTTTGTGTGCTACCAAACGTCACAACGTAACTGGGTGATTATAAAGGTGCTCTACAGGTGTCTCCGAAGGTACTTGTTGGGTTGGCATATTTCGAGATTAGGATTCGTCACTCCGATTGTCGGAGAGGTATCTCTGGGCCCACTCGGTAATGCACATCACTATAAGCCTTGCAAGCATTGCAACTAATGAGTTAGTTGTGGGATGATGTATTACGGAACGAGTAAAGAGACTTGCCGGTAATGAGATTGAACTAGGTATTGAGATACCGACGATCGAATCTCGGGCAAGTAACATACCGATGACAAAGGGAACAACGTATGTTGTTATGCGGTTTGACAGATAAAGATCTTCGTAGAATATGTAGGAGCCAATATGAGCATCCAGGTTCCGCTATTGGTTATTGATCGGAGACGTGTCTCGGTCATGTCTACATAGTTCTCGAACCCGTAGGGTCCGCACGCTTAAAGTTCGATGACGGTTATATTATGAGTTTATGTGTTCTGATATACCGAAGGAGTTCGGAGTCCCGGATGAGATCGGGGACATGACGAGGAGTCTCGAAATGGTCGAGACGTAAAGATCGATATATTGGACGACTATATTCGGACATCGGAAAGGTTCCGAGTGATTCGGGTATTTTCGGGAGTACCGGGGAGTTACGGGAATTCGTATTGGACCT
The DNA here is from genome assembly GCF_003073215.2 of Triticum urartu. NCBI lineage: Eukaryota > Viridiplantae > Streptophyta > Magnoliopsida > Poales > Poaceae > Triticum > Triticum urartu. The sequence continues at coordinate 38,617,203 of NC_053023.1, read as the reverse complement.
TAATGGGCCATACGGGAAAGGAGAGAAAGGCCTCAAAGGGTGGCCGCACCCCTCCCCATGGGCCGGTCCGAATTGGACTAGGGAGGGGGGGCGCACCCTTCCTTCCTTCTCCTTTTCCCTTTCCTTTCCTTCCCTCCTACTCCTACTACTTGGAAGGGCTCCTAGTTCTACTAAGAAAGGGGGAATCCTACTCCCGATGGGAGTAGGACTCCCCTAGGGCGCGCCATAGAGAGGGCCGGCCCTCCCCTCCTCCACTCCTTTATATACATGGCCAGGGGGGACCCCATAGACACAACAAGTTGATCAGTTGATCTCTCCCAGCCGTGTGCGGTGCCCCATCCACCATATTCCACTTCGGTCATATCGTAGCGGTGCTTAAGCGAAGCCCTGCGTCGGTAGCAACATCATCATGGTCACCACGTCGTCATGCTGACGGAACTCTCCCGTGAAGCTCTGCTGGATCGGAGTTCGCGGGACGTCATCGAGCTGAATGTGTGCTGAACTCGGAGGTGTCGTGCGTTCGGTACTTGATCGGTCGGATCATGAAGACGTACGACTACATCAACCGCGTTGTGCTAACGCTTCCGCTTTCGGTCTACGAGGGTACGTGGACAACACTCTCCCCTCTCGTTGCTATGCATCACCATGATCTTGTGTGTGCGTAGTAATTTTTTGAAATTACTACGTTCCCCAACAGTGGCATCCGAGCCTGGTTTTATGCGTTGATGTTATTTGCACGAGTAGAACACAAGTGAGTTGTGGGCGATATAAGTCATACTGCTTACCAGCATGTCATACTTTGGTTCTGCGGTATTGTTAGATGAAGCGGCCCGGACCGACATTACGCGTACGCTTACGCGAGACTGGTTCTACCGACGTGCTTTGCACACAGGTGGCTGGCGGGTGTCAGTTTCTCCAACTTTAGTTGAACCGAGTGTGGCTATGCCCGGTCCTTGCGAAGGTTAAAAAAACACCAACTTGACAAACTATCGTTGTGGTTTTGATGCGTAGGTAAGAACGGTTCTTGCTAAGCCCGTAGCAGCCACGTAAAACTTGCAGCAACAAAGTAGAGGACGTGTAACTTGTTTTTGTAGGGCATGTTGTGATGTGATATGGTCAAGACATGATGCTAAATTTTATTGTATGAGATGATCATGTTTTGTACCCAAGTTATCGGCAACTGGCAGGAGCCATATGGTTGTCGCTTTATTGTATGCAATGCAATCGCGCTGTAATGCTTTACTTTATCACTAAGCGGTAGCGATAGTCATGGAAGCATAAGATTGGCGAGACGACAACGATGCTACGATGGAGATCAAGGTGTCACGCCAGTGACGATGGTGATCATGACGGTACTTCGGAGATGGAGATCACAAGTACAAGATGATGATGGCCATATCATATCACTTATATTGATTGCATGTGATGTTTATCTTTTATGCATCTTATCTTGCTTTGATTGACGGTAGCATTATAAGATGATCCCTCACTAAATTATCAAAGTATAAGTGTTCTCCATGAGTATGCACCGTTGCGAAAGTTCTTCGTGCTAAGACACCACGTGATGATCAGGTGTGAACGTAGAGCCTATCATGATCACCATCGTCACCGGCGTGACACCTTGATCTCCATCGTAGCATCGTTGTCGTCTCGCCAATCTTATGCTTCCACGACTATCGCTACCGCTTAGTGATAAAGTAAAGCATTACAGCGCGATTGCATTGCATACAATAAAGCGACAACCATATGGCTCCTGCCAGTTGTCGATAACTCGGTTACAAAACATGATCATCTCATACAATAAAATTTAGCATCATGTCTTGACCATATCACATCACAACATGCCCTGCAAAAACAAGTTAGACGTCCTCTACTTTGTTGTTGCAAGTTTTACGTGGCTGCTACGGGATTAGCAAGAACCGTTCTTACCTACGCATCAAAACCACAACGATAGTTTGTCAAGTTGGTGCTGTTTTAACCTTCGCAAGGACCGGGCGTAGCCACACTCGGTTCAACTAAAGTTGGAGAAACTGACACCCGCCAGCCACCTGTGTGCAAAGCACGTCGGTAGAACCAGTCTCGCGTAAGCGTACGCGTAATGTCGGTCCGGGCCGCTTCATCTAACAATACCGCCGAACCAAAGTATGACATGCTGGTAAGCAGTATGACTTATATCGCCCACAACTCACTTGTGTTCTACTCGTGCATAACATCAACGCATAAAACCTAGGCTCGGATGCCACTGTTGGGGAACGTAGTAATTTCAAAAATTTCCTATGCACACGCAAGATCATGGTGATGCATAGCAACGAGAGGGGAGAGTGTTGTCCACGTACCCTCGTAGACCGAAAGAGGAAGTGTTAGCACAACGCGGTTGATGTAGTCGTACGTCTTCACGGCCCGACCGATCAAGCATTGAAATTATGGCACCTCCGAGTTCTAGCACACGTTCAGCTCGATGACGATCCCCGAACTCCGATCTGGCAGAATGTCGGGGAAGAGTTCCATCAGCACGACGGCGTGGTGACGATCTTGATGTTCTACCGTCATAGGGCTTCGCCTAAGCACCGCTACAATATTATCGAGGATTATGGTGGAGGGGGGCACCGCACACGGCTAAGAGATCAATGATCAATTGTTGTGTCCATGGGGTGCCCCCTGCCCCTGTATATAAAGGAGAAAGGAAGGGAGGCGGCCGGCCTAGGAGGAGGGCGCGCCAAGGGGGGAATCCTACTCCCACCGGGAGTAGGACTCCTCCTTCCCTTGTTGGAGTAGGAGAGAAGGAAAGAGGGGGAGAGGAACAAGGAAAAGTGGGCTGCACCCCTTGTCCAATTCGGACCAGAGGGGGACGCGCGCCTCCTTCCTTTTGGCCTCTCTCCTCTATTCCCGTATGGCCCAATAAGGCCCATATACTCCCCGGCGAATTCCCGTAACTCTCCGGTACTCCGAAAAATATCCGAATCACTCGGAACCTTTCCAATGTTCGAATATAGTCATCCAATATATCGATCTTTACGTCTCGGCCATTTCGAGACTCCTCGTCATGTCCCCGATCTAATCCGGGACTCCGAACTCCTTCGGTATATCAAAACTCATAAACTCATAATATAACTGTCATGTTAAGCGTGCGGACTCTAACGGGTTCGAGAACTATGTAGACATGACCGAGACACGTCTCCGGTCAATAACCAATAGCGGAACCTGGATGCTCATATTGGCTCCCACATATTCTACGAAGATCTTTATCGGTCAGACTGCATAACAACATAACGTTGTTCCCTTTGTCATCGGTATGTTACTTGCCCGAGATTCGATCGTCAGTATCTCAATACCTAGTTCAATCTCGTTACGCGGCAAGTCTCTTTACTCGTTCGTAATACATACATCTCCGCAACTAACTCATTAGTTTGCAATTCTTGCAAGGCTTAAGTGATGTGCATTACCGAGAGGGCCCAGAGATACCTCTCCGACAATCGGAGTGAAGAAATCCTAATCTCGAAATACGCCAACCCAACAAGTACTTCGGAGACACCTGTAGAGCACCTTTATAATCACCCAGTTACGTTGTGACGTTTGGTAGCAACACAAATTGTTCCTCCGACAAACGGAGTTGCATAATCTCATAGTCATAGGAACATGTATAAGTCATGAAGAAAGCAATAGCAACCAAACTAAACGATCAAGTGCTATGCTAACGGAATGGGTCAAGTCAATCACATCATTCTCCTAATGATTTGATCCCGTTAATCAAATGACAACTCATGTCTAGAAACATAACCATCTTTGATCAACAAGCTAGTCAAGTAGAGGCATACTAGTGACACTCTGTTTGTCTATGTATTCACACATGTATTATGTTTCCGGTTAATACAATTCTAGCATGAATAATAAACATTTATCATGATATAAGGAAATAAATAATAACTTTATTATTGCTTCTAGGGCATATTTCCTTCACCTATTGCAGGAGCAGATGCAGACGCCATGAACATTTGGCTAGCTCAATATGATGACTACTTGATAGTTTAGTGCACCATGCTTAACAGGTTAGAATCGGGACTTCAAAGACGTTTTGAACGTCATGGATCATATGGATGTTCCAGGAGTTGAAGTTAATATTTCAAGCAAATAGCCGAGTTGAGAGATATGAAGTCTCCAACAAGTTCTATAGCTAAAAGATGGAGGAGAATAGCTCAAGCAGTGAGCATGTGTTCAGATTGTCTGGGTACTACAATCGCTTGAATCAAGTGGGAGTTAATCTTCCAGATAAAATAGTGATTGACAGAATTCTCTAGTCACCATCACCAAGTTAGTAGAACTTCGTGATGAACTATAGTATGCAAGGGATGACGAAAACGATTCCCGAGCTTTTCATGATGATGAAATCGATGAAGGTAGAAATCAAGAAAGAGCATCAAGTGTTGATGATTAACAAGACCACTAGTTTCAAAAAAAGGGCAAAGGGAAAGAAAGGGAACTTCAAGAAGAACGGCAAGCAAGTTCCTGCTCAAGTGAAGAAGCCCAAGTATGGACCTAAGCTTGAGACTAAGTGCTTCTACTGCAAAAGGACTCGTCACTAAAAGCGGAACTGCCCCAAGTATTGAGCGGATAAGAAGGATGGAAAAGTGAACAATGCTATATTTGATATACATGTAATTGATGTGTACTTTACTAGTGTTTATAGCAACCCCTCGGTATTTGATACTGGTTCAGTTGCTAAGAGTAGTAACTCGAAACAGGAGTTGCAGAATGAGCAAAGACTAGTTAAGGGTGAAGTGACGATGTGTGATGGAAGTGGTTCCAAGATTGATATGATCATCATCGCACACTCCCTATACTTTCGGGATTAGTGTTAAACCTAAATAAATGTTATTTGGTGTTTGCGTCGAGCATGAATATGATTTGATCATGTTTATTGCAAAACAGTTATTCATTTAAGTTAGAGAATAATTGTTGTTCTGTTTACATGAATAAAACCTTCTATGGTTATACACCCAATGAAAATGGTTCGTTGGATCTCGATCGTAGTGAAACACATATTCATAATATTGAAGCCAAAAGATGCAAAGTTAATAATGATAGTGGAACTTATTTTTGGCATTGCCATTTAGGTCATATTGGTGTAAAGCGCATGAAGAAACTCCATGCTGATGGGATTTTGGAATCACTTGATGCTTGTGAACCATGCCTCATGGGCAAGATGACTAAGACTCCTTTATCCGGAACAATGGAGCGAGCAACTGACTTATTGGAAATAATACAAACTGATGTATGCTGCCGATGAGTGTTAAGGCTCACGGCAAGTATCGTTATTTTCTGACCTTCACAGATGATTTGAGCATGTATGGGTATATCTACTTAATGAAACACAAGTCTGAAATATTTGAAAAGTTCAAAGAATTTCAGAGTGAAGTTGAGAATCATCGTAACAAGAAAATAAAAGTTTCTACGATATGATCGCAGAGGTAAAAAATCTGAGTTAAGAGTTTAGCCTTCAGTTAAAACAATGTGAAATAGTTTCACTACTCACGCCACCTGGAACACCACAGTGTAATGGTGTGTCCGAACGTCATAACCGTACTATTATTGGATATAGTGCAATCTATGATGTTTCTTACCGATTAATCACTATAGTTTTGGGGTTATGCATTAGAGACAGCTACATTCATGTTAAAAAGGGCACCATATAAATCCGTTGAGGCGACACCATATGAACTGTGGTTTGGCAAGAAACCAAAGTTGTCGTTTCTTAAAGTTTGAGGTCACAATGCTTATGTGAATAAGTTTCAACCTGACAAGCTCAAACCCAAATCAGAGAAGTGCATCTTCATAGGATACCCAAAAGAAAATGTTGGGTACACCTTCTATCACAGATCCGGAGGCAAGATATTTGTTGCAGAGAATGGATCCTTTCTAGAGAAGGAGTTTCTCTCGAAAGAAGTGAGTGGGAGGAAAGTAGAACTTGATGAGGTAACTGTACCTGCTCCCTTATTGGAAAGTAGTTCATCACAGAAATCTGTTCCTGTGACTACTACACCAATTAGTGAGGAAGCTAATGATCATGTAACTTCAGATCAAGTTGCTACCGAACCTCGTAGGTAAACCAGAGTGAGATCCGCACCAGAGTGGTATGGTAATCCTATTCTGGAGGTCATGTTACTTGACCATGACGAGCCTATGAACTATGAGGAAGCGATGATGAGCCCAGATTCCGCGAAATAGCTTGAGGCCATGAAAACTGAGATGAGATCCATGTATGAGAACAAAGTATGGACTTTGATTGACTTGCCCATTGATCGGAGAGCCATTGAGATTAAATGGATCTTCAAGAGGAAGACAGACACTGATAGTAGTGTTACTATCTACAAAGCTAGAATTGTCGCAAAAAGGTTTTCGACAAGTTCAAGGTGTTGACTATGATGAGAGTTTCTCACTCGTATCTATGCTTAAGTCTGTCCGAATCATGTTAGCAATTGCCGCATTTTATGAAATCTGGCAAATGGATAAACAAAACTGCATTCCTTAATGGATTTATTAAAGAAGAGTTGTATATGATGCAACCAGAAGGTTTTGTCAATCCTAAAGGGACTAACAAAATATGCAAGCTCCAGCGATCCATCTATGGACTGGTGCAAGCATCTCGGAGTTGGAATATACGCTTTGATAAGTTGATCAAAGCATATAGTTTTATACAGACTTGCGGTGAAGCCTGTATATACAAGAAAGTGAGTGGGAGCACTACAGCATTTCGGATAAGTATATGTGAATGACATATTGTTGATCAGAGATAATGTAGAATTATTCTGCAAAACATAAAGGAATGTTTGAAAGGAGTTTTTTAAAGAAAGACCTTGGTGAAGCTGCTTACATATTGAGCATCAAGATCTATAGTGATAGATCAAGACGCTTGACAAGTTTTTCAATGAGTACATACCTTGACAAGATTTTGAAGTAGTTCAAAATGGAACAGTCAAAGAAGGAGTTCTTGCCTGTGTTACAAGGTGTGAAGTTGAGTAAGACTCAAAACCCGACCACGGCAGAAGATAGAGAGAAAATGAAAGTCATTCCCTATGCCTCAGCTATAGGTTCTATAAAGTATGCCATGCTATGTACCAGACCTATTGTATACCCTGCCCTGAGTTTGGCAAGGGAGTACAATAGTGATCTAGGAGTTGATCACTGGACATTGGTCAAAATTATCCTTAGTGGAATAAGGATATGTTTCTCGATTATGGAGGTGACAACAGGTTCGTCATAAAGGGTTATGTCGATGCAAGTTTTGACACTGATCCAGATGACTCAAAGTCTCAATCTGGATACATATTGAAAGTGGGAGCAATTAGCTAGAGTAGCTCCGTGCAGAGCATTGTTGACCTAGAAATTTGCAAAATACTAACGGATCTGAATGTGGCAGACCCGTTGAATAAACTTCTCTCACAAGCAAAACATGATCACACCTTAGTACACTTTGGGTGTTAATCACATAGCGATGTGAACTAGATTATTGACTCTAGTAAACCCTTTGGGTGTTGGTCACATGTCGATGTGAACTATGGGTGTTAATCACATGGTGATGTGAACTATTGGTATTAAATCACATGGCGATGTGAACTAGATTATTGACTCTAGTGCAAGTGGGAGACTGAAGGAAATATGCCCTAGAGGCAATAATAAAGTTATTATTTATTTCCTTATATCATGATAAATGTTTATTATTCATGCTACAATTGTATTAACCGGAAACATAATACATGTGTGAATACATAGACAAATAGAGTGTCACTAGTATGCCTCTACTTGACTAGCTCGTTGGTCAAAGATGGTTATGTTTCCTAACCATAGACATGAGTTGTCATTTGATTAACGGGATCACATCATTAGGAGAATGATGTGATTGACTTGACCCATTCCGTTAGCATAGCACTTGATCGTTTAGTTTGTTGCTATTGCTTTCTTCATGACTTATACATGTTCCTATGACTATGAGATTATGCAACTCCCATTTATCGGAGGAACACTTTGTGTGCTACCAAACGTCACAACGTAACTGGGTGATTATAAAGGTGCTCTACAGGTGTCTCCGAAGGTACTTGTGTTGGAAATATGCCCTAGAGGCAATAATAAAATGATTATTATATTTCCTTGTTCATGATAATTGTCTATTATTCATGCTATAATTGTATTATCCGGAAATCGTAATACATGTGTGAATACATAGACCACAATGTGTCCCTAGTGAGCCTCTAGTTGACTAGCTCGTTGATCAACAGATAGTCATGGTTTCCTGGCTATGGACATGGGGATGTCATTGATAATGGGATCACATCATTAGGAGAATGATGTGATGGACAAGACCCAAACCTAAGCATAGCACAAAGATCGTGTAGTTCGTTTGTTGTAGCTTTTCTGGATGTCAAGTATCATTTCCTTAGATCATGAGATTGTGCAACTCCCGGATATCGTAGGAATGCCTTGGGTGTGCCAAACATCACAACGTAACTGGGTGACTATAAAGGTACATTACAGGTATCTCCGAAAGTGTCTGTTGGGTTGGCACGAATCGAGACTGGGATTTGTCACTCCGTATGATGGAGAGGTATCTCTGGGCCCACTCGGTAATGCATCATCATAATGAGCTCAATGTGATCAAGTGGTTGATCACGGGATCATGCATTACGGTACGAGTAAAGTGACTTGCCGGTAACGAGACTGAACAACGTATTGGGATACCGACGATCGAGTCTCGGGCAAGTAACGTACCGATCGACAAAGGGAATTGAGTACGGGATTGATTAGGTCCTCGACATCGTGGTTCATCCGATGAGATCATCAAGGAGCATGTGGGAGCCAACATGGGTATCCAGATCCCGCTGTTGGTTATTGACCAGAGAATCGTCTCGGTCATGTCTGCTTGTCTCCCGAACCCGTAGGGTCTACACACTTAAGGTTCGGTGACGCTAGGGTTGTATAGATATGAGTATGCAGTAATACGAAAGTTGTTCGGAGTCCCGGATGAGATCCTGGACGTCACGAGGAGTTCCGGAATTGTCCGGAGGTGAAGAATTATATATAGGAAGTGTAGTGTCGGCCATCGGGAAAGTTTCGGGGTCACCGGTATTGTACCGGGACCACCGGATGGGTCCCGGGGGTCCACCGGGTGGGGCCACCCATCCCGGAGGGCCCCATGGGCTGAAGTGGGGAGGGGAATCAGCCCATAGTGGGCTGGTGCGCCCCCCCTTGGGCCCCCCATGCGCCTAGGGTTGGGAACCCTAGGGGAGGGGGCGCCTCCACTTGCCTTAGGGGGTACTCCACCCCCTTGGCCGCCGCCACCCCTAGGAGATCCCATCTCCTAGGGCCGGCACACCCCCCTAGGGGGGCTATATAAAGGGGGGAGGGAGGGCAGCCGCACCTCAAGCCTTGGCGCCTCCCTCTCCCCTGCTACACCTCTCCCTCTCGCAGAAGCTCGGCGAAGCCCTGCTGCGATCACTGCTGCATCCACCACCACGCCGTCGTGCTGCTGGATCTTCATCAACCTCTCCTTCCCCCCTTGCTGGATCAAGAAGGAGGAGACGTCTTCCCAACCGTACGTGTGTTGAACGCGGAGGTGCCGTCCGTTCGGCGCTTGGTCATCGGTGATTTGGATCACGGCGAGTACGACGCCATCATCCCCATTCTCTTGAACGCTTCCGCACGCGATCTACAAGGGTATGTAGATGCACTCTCCTCTCGTTGCTAGTTGACTCCATAGATTGATCTTGGTGAAACGTAGGAAAATTTTTTGTTTTCTGCAACGTTCCCCAACAGTGGCATCATGAGCTAGGTCTATGCGTAGTTACTATGCACGAGTAGAACACAAAGTAGTTGTGGGCGTCGATATTGCCAATTTTCTTGCCGTTACTAGTTTTATCTTGATTCGGCAGCATCGTGGGATGAAGCGGCCCGGACCAACCTTACACGTACGCTTACGTGAGACCGGTTCCACCGACTGACATGCACTAGTTGCATAAGGTGGCTGGCGGGTGTCTGTCTCTCCCACTTTAGTCGGATCAGATTCGATGAACAGGGTCCTTATGAAGGGTAAATAGAAATTGGCAATTCACGTTGTGGTTTTGGCGTAGGTAAGAAAACGTTCTTGCTAGAACCCTATTGCAGCCACGTAAAAAACTTGCAACAACAATTAGAGGACGTCTAACTTGTTTTTGCAGCAAGTGTTTTGTGATGTGATATGGCCAAAGTTGTGATGAATGATGAATGATATATATGTGATGTATGAGATCATGTTCTTGTAATAGGAATCACGACTTGCATGTCGATGAGTATGACAACCGGCAGGAGCCATAGGAGTTGTCTTTATTTATTTATGACCTGCGTGTCAACATAAACGTCATGTAATTACTTTACTTTATTGCTAAAGCGTTAGCGATAGTAGTAGAAGTAATAGTTGGCGAGCAACTTCATGGAGACATGATGATGGAGATCATGGTGTCATGCCGGTGACAAGATGATCATGGAGCCCCGAGATGGAGATCAAAGGAAGCTATATGATACTGGCCATATCATGTCACTATTATTTGATTGCATGTGATGTTTATCATGTTTTTGCATCTTGTTTACTTAGAACGATGGTGGTAAATAAGATGATCCCTCATAATAATTTCAAGAAAGTGTTCCCCCTAACTGTGCACCGTTGCAACAGTTCGTTGTTTCGAAGCACCACGTGATGATCGGGTGTGATAGATTCCAACGTTCACACACAACGGGTGTAAGACAGATTTACACATGCAAACATTTAGGTTGACTTGACGAGCCTAGCATGTACAGACATGGCCTCGGAACACAGAAGACCGAAAGGTCGAGCATGAGTCGTATAGAAGATACGATCAACATGAAGATGTTCACCGATGTTGACTAGTCCGTCTCACGTGATGATCGGACACGGCCTAGTTAACTCGGATCGTGTTATACTTAGATGACTGGAGTGATGTCTATCTGAGTGGGAGTTCATTGAACAATTTGATTAGATGAACTTAATTATCATGAACTTAGTCTAAAATCTTTACAACATGTATTGTAGATCAAATGGACAACGTTGTCCTCAACTTCAACGCGTTCCTAGAGAAAACCAAGCTGAAAGACGATGGCAGCAACTATACGGACTGGGTCCGGAACCTGAGGATCATCCTCATAGCTGGCAAGAAAGATTATGTCCTACAAGGAACGCTAGGTGAAGCACCTGCTCTCCTTGCAGAACAAGACGTTATGAACGCTTGGCAGACACGTGCTGATGATTACTCCCTCGTTCAGTGAGGCATGCTTTACAGCTTAGAACCGGGGCTCCAAAAGCATTTTGAGCGACACGGAGCATATGAGATGTTCGAAGAGCTGAAAATGGTTTTCCAAGCTCATGCCCGGGTCGAGAGATATGAAGTCTCTGACAAGTTCTTCAGCTGTAAGATGGAGGAAAATAGTTCTGTCAGTGAGCACATACTCAAAATGTCTGGGTTGCATAACCGCTTGACTCAGCTGGGAGTTAATCTCCCGGATGACGCGGTCATTGACAGAATCCTTCAGTCGCTTCCACCAAGCTACAAGAGCTTTGTGATGAACTTCAATATGCAGGGGATGGAAAAGACCATTCCTGAGGTATTTGCAATGCTGAAATCAGCAGAGGTAGAAGTCAAAAAGGAACATCAAGTGTTGATGGTGAATAAAACCACTAAGTTCAAGAAAAGCAAGGGCAAGAAGAACTTCAAGAAGGACGGCAAGGGAGTTGCCGCGCCCGGTAAGCAAGCTGCCGGGAAGAAGCCAAAGAATGGACTCAAGCCCGAGACTGAGTGCTTTTATTGCAAGGGAAGTGGTCACTGGAAGCGGAACTACCCCAAATACTTAGCGGACAAGAAGGCCGACATCACAAAAGGTATATGTGATATACATGTAATTGATCTGTACCTTACCAGTACTCGTAGTAGCTCCTGGGTATTTGATACCGGTGCGGTTGCTCACATTTGTAACTCAAAGCAGGAGCTGCGGAATAAGCAGAGACTGGCGAAGGACGAGGTGACGATGCGCGTCGGGAATGGTTCCAAGGTCGATGTGATCGCCGTCGGCACGCTACCTCTACATTTACCTACAGGATTAGTTTTAAACCTCAATAATTGTTATTTAGTGCCAGCTTTGAGCATGAATATTGTATCAGGATCTCGTTTAATACGAGATGGCTACTCATTTAAATCCGAGAATAATGGTTGTTCTATTTATATGAGAGATATGTTTTATGGTCATGCTCCGATGGTGAATGGTTTATTCTTAATGAATCTCGAGCGTAATGCTACACATATTCATAGTGTGAATACCAAAAGATGTAAGGTTGATAATGATAGTCCCACATACTTGTGGCACTGCCGCCTTGGTCACATAGGTGTCAAATGCATGAAGAAGCTCCATGCAGATGGACTTTTAGAGTCTCTTGATTACGAATCATTTGACACGTGCGAACCATGCCTCATGGGTAAGATGACCAAGACTCCGTTCTCAGGAACAATGGAGCGAGCAACCAACTTATTGGAAATCATACATATAGATGTGTGCGGTCCAATGAGTGTTGAGGCTCGCGGTGATTATCGTTATGTTCTCACCCTCACTGATGACTTGAGTAGATATGGGTATGTCTACTTAATGAAACACAAGTCTGAGACCTTTGAAAAGTTCAAGGAATTTCAGAGTGAGGTTGAGAATCAACGTGATAGGAAAATCAAGTTCTTGCGATCAGATCGTGAGGGAGAATACTTGAGTCACGAATTTGGCACACACTTAAGAATTTGTGGAATAGTTTCACAACTCACGCCGCCTGGAACACCTCAGCGTAATGGTGTGTCCGAACGTCGTAATCGCACTCTATTAGATATGGTGCGATCTATGATGCCTCTTACCGATTTACCGCTATCATTTTGGGGCTATGCTTAGAGACTGTCGCATTCACTTTAAATAGGGCTCTGTCGAAATCCATTGAGACGACACCGTATGAATTATGGTTTGGGAAGAAACCTAAGCTGTCGTTTCTAAAAGTTTGGGGATGCGATGCTTATGTCAAGAAACTTCAACCTGAAAAGCTCGAACCCAAGTCGGAAAAATGTGTCTTCATAGGATACCCTAAAGAAACTATTGGGTATACCTTCTACCTTAGATCCGAAGGCAAGATCTTTGTTGCCAAGAATGGATCCTTTCTAGAGAAAGAGTTTCTATCAAAAGAAGTAGGTGGGAGGAAAGTAGAACTCGATGAAGTATTACCTCTTGAACCGGAAAGTGGCGCAACTCAGGAAAATGTTCCTGAGGTGCCTGCACCGACTAGAGACGAAGTTAATGATGATGATCATGAAACTTCAGATCAAGTTGCTGTTGGAAATATGCCCTAGAGGCAATAATAAATTGGTTATTATTATATTTCCTTGTTCATGATAATCGTTTGTTATCCATGCTAGAATTGTATTGATAGGAAACTCAGATACATGTGTGGATACATAGACAACACCATGTCCCTAGTAAGCCTCTAGTTGACTAGCTCGTTGATCAATAGATGGTTACGGTTTCCTGACCATGGACATTGGATGTCGTTGATAACGGGATCACATCATTAGGAGAATGATGTGATGGACAAGACCCAATCCTAATCATAGCACTAGATCGTGTAGTTCGTATGCTAAAGCTTTTCTAATGTCAAGTATCATTTCCTTAGACCATGAGATTGTGAAACTCCCGGATACCGTAGGAGTGCTTTGGGTGTGCCAAACGTCACAACATAACTGGGTGGCTATAAAGGTACATTACAGGTATCTCCGAAAGTGTCTGTTGGGTTGGCACGAATCGAGACTGGGATTTGTCACTCCGTGTAAACGGAGAGGTATCTCTGGGCCCACTCGGTAGGACATCATCATAATGTGCACAGTGTGATCAAGGAGTTGATCACGGGATGATGTGTTACGGAACGAGTAAAGAGACTTGTCGGTAACGAGATTGAACAAGGTATCGGGATACCGATGATCGAATCTCGGGCAAGTATCGTACCGATAGACAAAGGGAATTGTATACGGGTTTGATTAAGTCCTTGACATCATGGTTCATCCGATGAGATCATCGTGGAACATGTGGGAGCCAACATGGGTATCCAGATCCCGCTGTTGGTTATTGACCGGAGAACGTCTCGGTCATGTCTGCATGTCTCCCGAACCCGTAGGGTCTACACACTTAAGGTTCGATGACGCTAGGGTTATAAAGGAAGTTTATATGTGGTTACCGAATGTTGTTCGAAGTCCCGGATGAGATCCCGGACATCACGAGGAGTTCCGGAATGGTCCGGAGGTAAAGATTTATATATGGGAAGTCCTGTTTTGGTCACCGGAAGAGTTTCGGGGTTTATCGGTAACGTATCGGGACCACCGGGAGGGTCCCGGGGGTCCACCAAGTGGGGCCACCTGCCCGGGTGGGGGGGCACATGGGCTGTAGGGAGTGCTCCTTGGCCTACATGGGCCAAGGGCACCAGCCCCACTAAGGCCCATGCGCCTAGAAGGGGAGAGGGGGCAAACCCTAAGGGCAGATGGGCCCTAAGGCCCATACACCCTGCGCCTCCCTCTCCTCCCCCCTCTTGGCCGCCACCCCTTGGCCATCTACGGCTGCCGCCCCCCCTAGGGGTGGGAACCCTAGAGGAGGCGCAGCCCCTCCCCTTCCCTATATATATTGAGGCATTGGGCTGCCCAGAATACACGCGATTCGATCTCTCGTTGGTGCAGCCCTGCATCTCTTCTTCCTCCTCTTCTGTGGTGCTTGGCGAAGCCCTGCAGGATAGCCACGCTCCTCCATCACCACCACGCCGTTATGATGCTGCTGGATGGAGTCTTCCTCAACCTCTCCCTCTCTCCTTGCTGGATCAAGGCGTGGGAGACGTCACCGGGCTGTACGTGTGTTGAACGCGGAGGTGCCGTCCGTTGGGCACTAGGATCATCGGTGATTTGGATCACGACGAGTACGACTCCATCAACCCCGTTCACTTGAACGCTTCCGCTTATCGATCTACAAGGGTATGTAGATGCACTCTCCTTCCCTTTGTTGCTAGTCTCTCCATAGATAGATCTTGGTGACACGTAGGAAATTTTTGAATTTCTGCTACGTTCCCCAACAGTGGCATCATGAGCCAGATCTATGCGTAGTTTCTATGCACGAGTAGAACACAAAGTAGTTGTGGGCGTTGATTTTGTTCAATATGCTTGCCGTTACTAGTCTTATCTTGATTCGGCGGCATCGTGGGATGAAGCGACCTAGACTAACCTTACACGTACTCTTACGTGAGACCGGTTCCACCGACAAACATGCACTAGTTGCATAAGGTGGCTGGCGGGTGTCTGTCTCTTCCACTTTAGTCGGATCGGATTCGATGAAAAGGGTCCTTATGAAGGGTAAATAGCAATTGGCATATCACGTTGTGGTCTTTGCATAGGTAAGAAACGTTCTTGCTAGAAACCCATAGCAGCCACGTAAAACATGCAAACAACAATTAGAGGACGTCTAACTTGTTTTTGCAGGGTATGCTATGTGATGTGATATGGCCAAAAAGGATGTGATGAATGATATATGTGATGTATGAGATTGATCATGTTCTTGTAATAGGAATCACGACTTGCATGTCGATGAGTATGACAACCAGCAGGAGCCATAGGAGTTGTCTTTATTTATTTATGACCTGCGTGTCAACTTAAACGTCATGTAATTACTTTACTTTATTGCTAACCGTTAGCCATAGTAGTAGAAGTAATAGTTGGCGAGGCAACTTCATGAAGACATGATGATGGAGATCATGGTGTCATGCCGGTGACGATGATGATCATGGAGCCCCGAAGATGGAGATCAAAAGGAGCAAAGTGATGATGGCCATATCATGTCACTATTTGATTGCATGTGATGTTTATCATGTTTATACATCTTATTTGCTTAGAACGACGGAAGTAAATAAGATGATCCCTTACAACAATTTCAAGAAGTGTTCTCCCCTAACTGTGCACCGTTGCGACAGTTCGTGTTTCGAAGCACCACGTGATGATCGGGTGTTAGATGTTCACATACAACGGGTGTAAGACAGATTTACACACGCGAAACACTTAGGGTTAACTTGACGAGCCTAGCATGTACAGACATGGCCTCGGAACACAGAAGACCGAAAGGTCGAGCATGAGTCGTATAGAAGATACGATCAACATGAAGATGTTCACCGATGTTGACTAGTCCGTCTCACGTGATGATCGGACACGGCCTAGTTGACTCGGATCATGTAATCACTTAGATGACTAGAGGGATGTCTATCTGAGTGGGAGTTCATAAGATGAACTTAATTATTCTGAACATAGTCAAAAGGATTTTGCAAATTATGTCGTAACTCACGCTTTAGTTCTACTGTTTAGATATGTTCCTAGAGAAAAATTAGTTGAAAGTTGATAGTAGCAATTATGCGGACTAGGTCCGTAAACTAAGGATTGTCCTCGTTGCTTCATAGAAGGCTTATGTCCTTAATGCACCGCTCAGTGTGCTAAAACTCGAACGTTGTCTGTGGATGTTACGAACATCTGACATACACGTTTTGATAACTACATGATAGTTCAGTTAAACGGTTTAGAGTTGAGGCACCAAAGACATTTTTGAAACGTCGCGAAACATACGAGATGTTTCGAGGGCTGAAATTGGGATTTCAGGCTCGTGCCCACGTCAAGAGGTATAAGACCTCCGACGATTTTCTTAGCCTACAAACTAAGGGAGAAAAGCTCAATTGTTGAGCTTGTGCTCAGATTGTCTGAGTACAACAATCACTTGAATCAAGTGGGAGTTGATCTTCCAGATGAGATAGTCATGTTTCTCCGAAGTCATTACCACCAAGCTGCTAGAGCTTCGTGATGAACTATAATCGGGGACATATATGATGATCCTTGAAATATTCCCGATGTTTGACACCACGAAAGTAGAAATCAAGAAGGAGCATCAATTGTTGATGGTTGGTGAAACCACTAGTTTCAAGAAGGGCAAGGGCACGAAGGGATACTTCATGAAACGGCAATTCAGCTGCTGCTCTAGTGAAGAAACCCAAGGTTGAACCCAAACCCGAGACTAAGTGCTTCTGTAATAAGGGGAACAGCCATTGGAGCAGAATTACCCTAGATACTTGGTAGATGAGAAGGTTTGTAAGGTTGATAGAAGTATATTGGATATACATTGTGTTGATGTGTACTTTACTAGTACTCCTAATAGCACCAGGGTATTAGATACCGGTTCGGTTGCTAAGTGTTAGTAACTCGAAATAAAAGCTACGGAATAAACGGAGACTAGCTAAAGGTGAGTTGACGATATGTGTTGGAAATGTTTCCAATGTGGATATGATCAAATATCGTACGCTCCCTCTACCATCGAGATTGGTGTTTGCGTTGAGCATAGACATGATTGGATTATGTCTATCGCAATACGGTTATTCATTTAAGGAGAATAATGGTTACTCTGTTTATTTGAATAATACCTTCAATGGTCTTGCACCTAAGATGAATAATTTATTGAATCTCGATCGTAGTGATACACTTGTTCATGCCAAAAGATATAAGATAGTAATGATAGTACCACCTACTTGTGGCACTGCCACATAAGTCATATCGGTATAAAACGCATGAAGAAGCTCCATGTTGATGGATCTTTGGGCTCACTCGTTTTTGAAAACTTTGAGACATGCGAACCATGTCTATTGGTGTATATGCATGAAGAAACTCCATGCAAATGGACCGTTTGGACTCAATTGATTTTGAATCACTTGAGACATGCAAATCATACCACATGGGCAAGATGACTGAAAGCCTCGTTTTCAGTAAAATGGAACTAGAAAGCAACTTGTTGGAAGTAATACATTTTGATGTGTGCAGTCCAATGAGTGCTGAGGCATGTAGTGGATATCGTTATGTTCTTACTTCACAGATGATTTGAGTAGATGTTGAGTATATTTACTTGATGAATCACGAGTCTAAATTATTGAAAGGTTCAAGTAATTTGAGGGTGAAGTTGAAAGATCGTCGTGACAAGAGGATAAAATATCTATGATATGATCATAGAGATGAATATCTGAATTACGAGTTTGGCACAGAATTAAGACATTGTGGAAATCGTTTCACAACTAATACAGCCTGAACACCATAGTGTGATGGTGTGTCCGTACATCATAACTGCACCCTATTGGATATGATACATACCATGATGTCTCTTATCGAATTACCACGATAGTTTACGGGTTAGGCATTAGAGACAACCACATTCACTTTAAAAAGGGCACCACATAATTCCGATTAAATGACACCGTATGAACAATGGTTTAAAGAAACCTAAGCTGTCATTTCTTAAAAGGTTTGGGGCTGCAAAGCTTATGTGAAAAAGGTTTCAGGCTGATAAGCTTGAACCCAAAGTGGATAAATGCATCTTCATGGGACACCCAAAACAGTTGGGTATACCTCCTGTCTCAGATTCGAAAGCAATAAGGGATTGTTTCTAGAATCGGGTCCTTTCTCGAGGAAAAGTTTCTCTTGAAAGAATTGAGTGGGAGGATGGTGGAGACTTGATGAGGTTATTGAACCGTCTCTTCAAGTAGTGTGTGGCAGGGCACAGGGAGTTGTTCATGTGGCACCTACACCAATTGAAGTGGAAGCTTATGATAGTGATCATGAAACTTTAGATCAAGTCACTACCAAACCTCGTGGGATGACAAGGATGCGTGCTACTTCAGAGTGGCACGTAATCCTGTCTTGGAAGTCATGTTGCTAGACAACAATGAACCTACGAGCTATGGAGAAGCGGTGGTGGGCCTGGATTCCGATAAATGGCTTGAGGCCATATAATCCGAGAGAGGATCCATATATGAAAACAAAGTGTAGACTTTGGAAGAACTACTTGATGGTCATAAGGCTGTTAGGTACATATGGATTTTAAAAGGAAGACGGACAATGATGGTAAGTATCACCATTAAGAAAGCTCGACCTGTCGTTAAGATGTTTTCCGACAAGTTCAAGGAGTTGACTACGATGAGACTTTCTCACCCATAGCGATGCTAAGAGTCTGTTGGAATTATATTAGCGATTACTGCATTATTTATGAAATCTTGCAGATAGGATGTCAAAACATTGTTTCCTCGACGATTTTCTTGAGGAAAGGTTGTATGTGATACAACCGGATGGTTTTGTCAATCCTAAAAGATGCTAATAAGTATGCAAAGCCCCAGCAATCCTTCTGAGGACTGGAGTAAGCATCTCGGAGTTGGAATGTATGCTTTGATGAGATGATCAAAGATTTTGGGTGGATACAAAGTTTATGAGAAACTTGTATTTCCAAAGAAGTGAGTGGGAGCACTATAGAATTTCTGATGAATATATGTTGTTGACATATTGTTAATCAAAAATGACGTAGAATTTCTGGAAAGCATATAGGGTTATTTGGAAAGTGTTTTTCAATGGAAAACCTGGATTAAGCTACTTGAACATTGAGCATCAAGATCTATAAGGATAGATCAAAACACTTAATGGTACTTTCAAATGAGCACATACCTTGACATGATCTTGAAGGTGTTCAAGATGGATCAGTCAAAGAAGGAGTTCTTGCCTGAGTTGTAAGGAATGAAGTTAAGACTTAAAGCTCGACCACGGCAGAATAGAGAGAAAGGACGAAGGTCGTCCCCTATGCTTAAGACGTAGGCTCTACAGTATGCTATGTTGTGTACCGCACCTGAAGTGTGCCTTGCCATGAGTCAGTCAAGGGGTACAAGGTGATCCAGGAATGGATCACAGGACAGCGGTCAAAGTTATCCTTAGTAACTAGTGGACTAAGGAATTTTCTCGATTATGGAGGTGGTAAAAGAGTTCGTCGTAAAGGGTTACGTCGATGCAAGCTTAACACCTATCCGGATAGCTCTGAGTAGAGATACCGGATACGTATAATGGAGCAACAATTTAGAATAGCTCCAAGTAGAACAGTTATTTGGAATAGCTCCAAATAGAACGTGGTAGCTACATCTAGGAGATGACATAGAGATTTGTAAAGCACACACGGATCTGAAAGGTTCAGACCCGTTGACTAAAACCTCTCTCACAAGCAACATGATCAAACCCAGAACTCATTGAGTGTTAATCACATAGTGATGTGAACTAGATTATTGACTATAGTAAACTCTTTGGATGTTGGTCACATGGCGATGTGACCTGTGAGTGTTAATCACATGGCGATGTGAACTAGATTATTGACTCTAGTGCAAGTGGGAGACTGTTGGAAATATGCCCTAGAGGCAATAATAAATTGGTTATTATTATATTTCCTTGTTCATGATAATCGTTTGTTATCCATGCTAGAATTGTATTGATAGGAAACTCAGATACATGTGTGGATACATAGACAACACCATGTCCCTAGTAAGCCTCTAGTTGACTAGCTCGTTGATCAATAGATGGTTACGGTTTCCTGACCATGGACATTGGATGTCGTTGATAACGGGATCACATCATTAGGAGAATGATGTGATGGACAAGACCCAATCCTAAGCATAGCACTAGATCGTGTAGTTCGTATGCTAAAGCTTTTCTAATGTCAAGTATCATTTCCTTAGACCATGAGATTGTGAAACTCCCGGATACCGTAGGAGTGCTTTGGGTGTGCCAAACGTCACAACGTAACTGGGTGGCTATAAAGGTACATTACAGGTATCTCCGAAAGTGTCTGTTGGGTTGGCACGAATCGAGACTGGGATTTGTCACTCCGTGTAAACGGAGAGGTATCTCTGGGCCCACTCGGTAGGACATCATCATAATGTGCACAGTGTGATCAAGGAGTTGATCACGGGATGATGTGTTACGGAACGAGTGAAGAGACTTGCCGGTAACGAGATTGAACAAGGTATCGGGATACCGACGATCGAATCTCGGGCAAGTATCGTACCGATAGACAAAGGGAATTGTATACGGGATTGATTAAGTCCTTGACATCGTGGTTCATCCGATGAGATCATCGTGGAACATGTGGGAGCCAACATGGGTATCCAGATCCCGCTGTTGGTTATTGACCGGAGAACGTCTCGGTCATGTCTGCATGTCTCCCGAACCCGTAGGGTCTACACACTTAAGGTTCGATGATGCTAGGGTTATAAAGGAAGTTTATATGTGGTTACCGAATGTTGTTCGGAGTCCTGGATGAGATCCCGGACGTCACGAGGAGTTCCGGAATGGTCCGGAGGTAAAGATTTATATATGGGAAGTCCTGTTTTGGTCACCGAAAGAGTTTCGGGGTTTATCGGTAACGTATCGGGACCACCGGGAGGGTCCCGGGGGTCCACCAAGTGGGGCCACCTGCCCGGGTGGGGGGGGGACACATGGGCTGTAGGGAGTGCTCCTTGGCCTACATGGGCCAAGGGCACCAGCCCCACTAAGGCCCATGCGCCTAGAAGGGGAGAGGGGGCAAACCCTAAGGGCAGATGGGCCCTAAGGCCCATACACCCTGCGCCTCCCTCTCCTCCCCCCTCTTGGCCGCCACCCCTTGGCCATCTAGGGCTGCCGCCCCCCCTAGGGGTGGGAACCCTAGAGGAGGTGCAGCCCCTCCCCTTCCCTATATATATTGAGGCATTGGGCTGCCCAGAATACACGCGATTCGATCTCTCGTTGGTGTAGCCCTGCATCTCTTCTTCCTCCTCTTCTGTGGTGCTTGGCGAAGCCCTGCAGGATAGCCACGCTCCTCCATCACCACCACGCCGTTGTGCTGCTGCTGGATGGAGTCTTCCTCAACCTCTCCCTCTCTCCTTGCTGGATCAAGGCGTGGGAGACGTCACCGGGCTGTACGTGTGTTGAACGCGGAGGTGCCGTCTATTCGGCACTAGGATCATCGGTGATTTGGATCACGACGAGTATGACTCCATCAACCCCGTTCACTTGAACGCTTCCACTTATCGATCTAGAAGGGTATGTAGATGCACTCTCCTTCCCTTCGTTGCTAGTCTCTCCATAGATAGATCTTGGTGACACGTAGGAAGTTTTTTGAATTTCTGCTACGTTCCCCAACAGTTGCTACTGAACTTCGTAGGTCCACAAGGACACGTTCCGCACCAGAGTGGTACGGCAACCCTGTCTTGGAAATCATGTTTATTAGACAACGGTGAACCTTCGAACTATGAAGAAGCGATGGCGGGCCCGGATTCTGACAAATGGCTGGAAGCCATGAAATCCAAGATAGGATCCATGTATGAAAACGAAGTATGGACTTTGACTGACTTGCCCGATGATCGGCGAGCCATAGAAAATAAATGGATCTTTAAGAAGAAGACAGACGCGGATGGTAATGTGACCATCTATAAAGCTCGGCTTGTCGCTAAGGGTTATCGACAAGTTCAAGGGGTTGACTACGATGAGACTTTCTCACCTGTAGCGAAGCTGAAATCCGTCCGAATAATGTTAGCTGCCACATTCGATGATTATGAGATATGGCAAATGGACGTCAAAACGGCATTCCTTAATGGTTTCCTTAAGGAAGAATTGTATATGATGCAGCCAGAAGGTTTTGTCGATCCTAAGAATGCTGACAAGGTGTGCAAGCTCCAACGCTCGATTTATGGGCTGGTGCAAGCATCTCGGAGTTGGAACATTCGCTTTGATGAGATGATCAAAGCGTTTGGGTTTATGCAGACTTATGGAGAAGCCTGCATTTACAAGAAAGTGACTGGGAGCTCTGTAGCATTTCTCATATTGTATGTGGATGACATACTGTTGTTGGGAAATGATATAGAATTCTTGGAAAGGATAAAGGCCTATTTGAATAAGTGTTTTTCAATGAAGGACCTTGGAGAAGCTGCTTATATATTAGGCATCAAGATCTATAGAGATAGATCGAGACGCCTCATTGGTCTTTCACAGAGTACGTACCTTGACAAGATATTGAAGAAGTTCAAAATGGATCAGTCAAAGAAGGGGTTCTTGCCTGTATTGCAAGGTACGAGATTGAGCTTGGCTCAATGCCCGACCACGGCAGAAGATAGAGAAAAGATGAGTGTCGTCCCCTATGCCTCGGCCATAGGGTCTATCATGTATGCTATGCTGTGTACCAGACCTGATGTAAACCTTGCCGTGAGTTTGATAGGAAGGTACCAAAGTAATCCCGGCATGGAACACTGGACAGCGGTCAAGAATATCCTGAAGTACCTGAAAAGGACCAAGGAAATGTTTCTCGTTTATGGAGGTGACGAAGAGCTCGTCGTAAAGGGTTACGTCGATGCTAGCTTCGACATAGATCTGGATGACTCTAAGTCACAAACCGGATACGTGTATATTTTGAATGGTGGGGCAGTAAGCTGGTGCAGTTGCAAGAAAAGCGTTGTGGCGGGATCTACATGTGAAGCGGAGTACATGGCGGCCTCGGAGGCAGCACACGAAGCAGTCTGGGTGAAGGAGTTCATTACCGACCTAGGAGTCATACCCAATGCGTCGGGCCTGATGACTCTCTTCTGTGACAACACTAGAGCTATTGCCCTTGCCAAGGAGCCCAGGTTTCACAGGAAGACCAGGCATATCAAGCGTCGCTTCAACTCCATTCGTGAAAGTGTTCAAAATGGAGACATAGAGATTTGTAAAGTACATGCGGACCTGAATGTAGAAGATCCGTTGACTAAACCTCTCCCTAGAGCAAAACATGATCAACACCAGAATTCCATGGGTGTTCGATTCATCACAATGTAACTAGATGATTGACTCTAGTGCAAGTGGGAGACTGTTGGAAATATGCCCTAGAGGCAATAATAAAATGATTATTATATTTCCTTGTTCCTGATAATTGTCTATTATTCATGCTATAATTGTATTATCCGGAAATCATAATACATGTGTGAATACATATACCACAATGTGTCCCTAGTGAGCCTCTAGTTGACTAGCTTGTTGATTAACAGATAGTCATGGTTTCCTGGCTATGGACATGGGGATGTCATTGATAACGGGATCACATCATTAGGAGAATGATGTGATGGACAAGACCCAAACCTAAGCATAGCACAAAGATCGTGTAGTTCGTTTGCTGTAGCTTTTCTGGATGTCAAGTATCATTTCCTTAGACCATGAGATTGTGCAACTCCCGGATACCGTAGGAATGCCTTGGGTGTGCCAAACGTCACAATGTAACTGGGTGACTATAAAGGTACATTACAGGTATCTCCGAAAGTGTCTTTTGGGTTGGCACGAATCGAGACTGGGATTTGTCACTACGTATGACAAAGAGGTATCTCTGGGCCCACTCGGTAATGCATCATCATAATGAGCTCAATGTGATCAAGTGGTTGATCACGGGATCATGCATTACGGTACGAGTAAAGTGACTTGCCGGTAACGAGACTGAACAAGGTATTGGGATACCGACGATCGAGTCTCGGGCAAGTAACGTACCGATTGACAAAGGGAATTGAGTACGGGATTGATTAGGTCCTCGACATCGTGGTTCATCCAATGAGATCATTGAGGAGCATGTGGGAGCCAACATGGGTATCCAGATCCCACTGTTGGTTATTGACCAGAGAATCGTCTCAGTCATGTCTGCTTGTCTCCTGAACCCGTAGGGTCTACACACTTAAGGTTCGGTGACGCTAGGGTTGTATAGATATGAGTATTTAGTAATCCGAAAGTTGTTCGGAGTCCCGGATGAGATTCTGGACGTCACGAGGAGTTCCAGAATTGTCCGCAGGTGAAGAATTATATATAGGAAGTGTAGTTTCGGCCATCGGGAAAGTTTCGGGGTCACCGGTATTGTACCGGGACCACCGGATGGGTCCCGGCGGTCCACTGGGTGGGGCCACCCATCCCGGAGGGCCCCATGGGCTGAAGTGGGGAGGGGAACCAGCCCATAGTGGGCTGGTGCGCCCCCCCCTTGGGCCCCCCATGCGCCTAGGGTTGGGAACCCTAGGGGAGGGGGCGCCTCCACTTGCCTTGGGGGGTACTCCACCCCCTTGGCCGCCCCCCCCCTAGGAGATCCCATCTCCTAGGGCCGGCGCACCCCCCTAGGGGGCCTATATAAAGGGGGGGAGGGAGGGCAGCTGCACCTCAAGCCTTGGCGCCTCCCTCTCCCCTGCTACACCTCTCCCTCTCGCAGAAGCTCGGCGAAGCCCTGCTGCGATCACTGCTGCATCCACCACCATGCCGTCGTGCTGCTGGATCTTCATCAACCTCTCCTTCCCCCCTTGCTGGATCAAGAAGGAGGAGACGTCTTCCCAACCGTACGTGTGTTGAACGCGGAGGTGCCGTCCGTTCGGCGCTTGGTCATCGGTAATTTGGATCACGGCAAGTACGACTCCATCATTCCCGTTCTCTTGAATGCTTCCGCACGTGATCTACAAGGGTATGTAGATGCACTCTCCTCTCGTTGCTAGTTGACTCCATAGATTGATCTTGGTGAAACGTAGGAATTTTTTTTGTTTTCTGCAACGTTCCCCAACAACTTGTTGGGTTGGCATATTTCGAGATTAGGATTTGTCACTCCGATTGTTGGAGAGGTATCTCTAGGCCCACTTGGTAATGCACATCACTATAAGCCTTGCAAGCATTGCAACTAATGAGTTAGTTGTGGGATGATGTATTACGGAACGAGTAAAGAGACTTGCCGGTAACGAGATTGAACTAGGTATTGAGATACCGACGATCGAATCTCGGGCAAGTAACATACCGATGACAAAGGGAACAACGTATGTTGTTATGCGGTTTGACCGATAAAGATCTTCGTAGAATATGTAGGAGCCAATATGAGCATCCAGGTTCCTCTATTGGTTATTGACCGGAGACGTGTCTCGGTCATGTCCACATAGTTCTCGAACCCGTAGGGTCCGCACTCTTAAAGTTCGATGACGGTTATATTATGAGTTTATGTGTTTTGATGTACCGAAGGAGTTCGGAGTCCCGGATGAGATCGGGGACATGACGAGGAGTCTCGAAATAGTCGAGACGTAAAGATCGATATATTGGACGACTATATTCGGACATCGGAAAGGTTCCAACTGATTCGGGTATTTTCGGGAGTACCGGGGAGTTACGGGAATTCGTATTGGGCCTTAATGGGCCATACGAGAAAGGAGAGAAAGGCCTCAAAGGGTGGCCGCACCCCTCCCCATGGGCTGGTCCGAATTGGACTAGGGAGGGGGGCGCACCCTTCCTTCCTTCTCCTTTTCCCTTTCCTTTCCTTCCCTCCTACTCCTACTACTTGGAAGGGCTCCTAGTTCTACTAAGAAAGGGGGAATCTTACTCCCGGTGGGAGTAGGACTCCCCTAGGGGGCGCCATAGAGAGGGCCGGCCCTCCCCTCCTCCACTCCTTTATATACGTGGCCAGGGGGCACCCCATAGACACAACAAGTTGATCAGTTGATCTCTCCCAGCCGTGTGCGGTGCCCCCTCCACCATATTCCACCTCGGTCATATCGTAGCGGTGCTTAGGCGAAGCACTGCATCGGTAGCAACATCATCACCGTCACCACGCCGTCATGCTGACGGAACTCTCCCATGAAGCTCTGCTGGATCAGAGTTCGCGGGACGTCATCGAGCTGAACGTGTGCTAAACTCGGAGGTGCCATGCGTTCGGTACTTGATCGGTCGGATCGTGAAGACGTATGACTACATCAACCGCATTGTGCCAACGCTTCCGCTTTCGGTCTACGAGGATACGTGGATAACACTCTCCCCTCTCGTTGCTATGCATCACCATGATCTTGTGTGTGCGTAGGAATTTTTTTGAAATTACTACGTTCCCCAACAGCGCGCAGATGCGGAAGCGACAGCGGCTAGGGTTTAGGGTCGACTTGCGATAGATACCATGTTAGAACGGAGAGAGGGATTTGGTGGAATTGTTCGTTGTATTGCTTGAGCCTCGTGGGCATACATATAGGAGTACATGATCTACTTGGAGTACAAGGCAAGCCAGAATATTTCCTAGTCTAAACATATGTTTCTTAATACAATCACGTTACTCATCAGACCAGGTCCCTTTTATTTATCAAAAATGTTACACCCACGAAATATTTACTAAAAGCTACTAAACCTTCCAACCCTAACTAATACAACCCCTCCCCCCCTCCCCTGATTTTCAAGGGGTGGGCCTGTCTCTCTTTTTTTAACCAATACAATCTTTCGAGCTAAGATCCTTTGTAAGGAACGTAAAATATTTTACATAGGTGTAGTGTTGTCTTTTATTTACCGAGGTCGAAAACACAGTGAAAACCTTTCGTTCTCTCCTATTGGTTGCCTTTAGATAGAAACAATATAAATACGGGATACAGGCGTCAGAAAGGGTCGTGTTTTCATGCCCGGCCAACATTGTGCATTCATTCTTTTTTCTTGGCCAAACAAAAAGCTTGGGCGACGCAGTGGTGGCGCGAGGGTCTTTTTTTTGAGTCTAAACACACTTTATTTATTACTCAAAGATGTTCAAAGGGATACAAGAGATGTTTGGAGGGTTTAACAGCCACACATGGCGCCCAACGTCCAAACCAAAAGCATGCTTAGCGAGGCTATGTGCCTCAACATTCGTTGCTCTACCCTCAAAAATGAAGATGCAACCATCAAAGTTATTCTTTGATTCCACTATCTCTCTAATAGTACTAGCATAAACACCACCTGTGCCGTTTTTTATATCATTCACAACTTCTTGACAGTCGCTTGCTACGAGAATTCTAGCGAGGCCAAGATCCACAGCAAGAGCAAGCGCTTCACGACAAGCCAAAGCTTCCAAAGTCACCGGATCCAAAATTCCTTCGATCTTGATGGCCGAGGCTCCCAAATAATCTCCCGAAGAACTTCTGCATACAGTACTAAACGAACCAAAATGACCGTTCCTGGAAACAGCCCCATCAACTCTGAGTTTTGCTATTCCTTCTGCCGGAGCGACCCACCTTGATCGTACCGGTTCAGCCGCTTCGGCTACCCATGGGTTCTTCTTCGTCTTGCAATCCTCCAGTTCTCGAATATATTTCAGAATGAAAGTATATGTCGAAAGAGGACTCTGGAAAATATGTTCGTGGAGGAGGGTCGGTGCCGCCACGGGGACGACCTGGAACGGACGGCCTCTAGGCGGCGGTGGATCGCGGGCCACGGTACTACGGCCCGAAGGGGCGACGCAGCGGTGACACGGGTCGGTGCAGCTGGGAGAAGAACCACGGGGCGGCAGCGCTGCGGCCTGACGGGGCGACGCAGCGGCAGCCCATTGCTCGATCGGTAGAGGGGCGCGTTGAATTTTGGACGGTCTTCATGGGGCCTGCGGAGGCGTGCGCAACCGACAGGACAGGTCGGTCGCACGGCGTAGATGAGGTGGATCGCGGCGGCGGGCGGGTGATCAATCCGATCGTGCACGAGGTCGGGGACGCCGCTCGGTGGAGGCGCGGTGGTGGCGGAGTCCGAGATGAAGCCGGCAGCGGCGGGCGACAGGGCGGCTATGATTGGCCACAGCATGGCGCGAGGCCGCCGGATCGGGGTGATGCAGGAGTCCCGGTCGGAGCAGGGCGGTGACGGCCGGCGTAGATTGACGGACGGGCCGTCACGCGAACGGCGGCGGTGAAGGGTCGCCGCATGACGCGAAGCCGCCGGGTCGGGGCGACCGGCGGGCCGATGCACGGACGCCGCGCGAGGCCGCCGGATCAGGGCGGACGACGCGCGAGGCCGCCAGATCGGGGTGGACGACGCGCGAGGCCGCCGTGTCGCTGAAGAAGATGGCCGATCGCCCCGATGTTGGAGTAGAGGCGCACGGGGTCGACGGCGGCGGTGGGCGACGCAAACCGGATCACATAGACCGGAAAACCAAAATGTAGACGCCGATCAAAGCGACCGGCGAGAGAGAGAAAACCCGTATCAAAGGATCAGGAAAAAACTCTCTAGGGCAGCCGACCAACGTGGCCGGCGGACGAACCCTAGGTACGGACGGCGCGGCCCCCGGCGGCGGTCATGGAGGCCAACCGCCCCTGGGGCGGCGCGCAGATGCGGAAGCGGCAGCGGCTAGGGTTTAGAATCGACTTGCGATAGATACCATGTTAGAAGGGAGAGAGGGATTTGGTGGGATTGTTCGTTGTATTGCTTGAGCCTCGTGGGCATATATATAAGAGTACATGATCAACTTGGAGTACAAGGCAAGCCAGAATATTTCCTAGTCTAAACCTATGTTTCCTAATACAATCACGTTACTCAACAGACCAGGTCTCTTTTATTTATCAAAAATGTTACACCCACGAAATATTTACTAAAAGCTACTAAACCTTCCAACCCTAACTAATACAACCCCTCTCCCCCTCCCCTGATTTTCAAGGGGTGGGCCTGTCTCAATTTTTTTAACCAATACAATCTTTTGAGCTAAGATCCTTCGTAAGGAACGTAAAATATTTTACATAGGTGTAGTGATGTCTTTTATTTACCGAGGTCGAAAACACAGTGAAAATCTTTCGCTCTCCTATTGGTTGCCTTTAGATAGAAACAATATAAATACGGGATACAGGCGTCAGAAAGGGTCGTCTTTTCATGCCCGGCCCACATTGTGCATTCAATTCTTTTTTCTTGGCCAAACAAGAAGTTTGGGCCTCGCGCCTTTTTCATTCAAGAATGTAGAAGAAGACGGTATCTACTCGCAATTGCTGAGCTTAACCCACGGCCCGGGCAACCCCAATATTTCCCCTCCCACACATACGCAACCCCCAAACCCATCACTGGGATCCATGGCAGATCATTCAACTTCATACATCTACTGGAATAAATTGCACAAAATCATCACTTTGAAGGTAAGATTTGCGAAAACCATTACAATACATTTTTTTTGCAGAAAACACCCTGTCTTCGGTAATCTTTTTGCAAAAATCACTGATCGGCGGATCTTACTCTGTTAAGTGAGATTATGACACATGGGCCCCATTTTTCGCTGACGTGGCATCACGTTTTGCCAAAGACAGTTTTAGATGGGTAAAAATGCGAAAACACCCGCAAGGTTTTTCCCTGTGTTGTCCAGGCCCTTGCCTTGTTCTGCCATCACAGTCAGCCGGAGCTCCCCATCCCGCGCGCCGTCGCACGTAGCAGCTCGCCGAAGCTCCAACCCTCGACCTCGCCTGCCCCGCCCCGCCGCACTCCCGCCTCTGCCCGGCCCCGTCGCACTCCTGCCTCTGTCCGGCCGCGCCCGCCTCTGCTTGGCTGCGCGCCCGCCGCCATGGCAGCCGCGCCACCACAGCCTTGCTTCGCCCGCGCTCACTGCTGCTCTGCCAGCCGTGCTGCCGCCCTGCTCCGCCCGTGCCCGCCACCCTGCCACGCGCCGCCGCTGCCCTGCTCCGCCCGCGCCCGCTAGCTCGCCAGCCGCGCCGCCGCCGCCCTGCTCCGCCTGCTCCCGCCGCCGCTCCGCTAGCCGCGCTGCCGCCGCTGCGCTTCGAGGAGCGAGAAGGGGTCGAAGGGAGTGGGGCATGGGTGGTTGCGGTGGGGGTGCGCTAATTGCGTTTTTCTTTTTGATTTAGGGGTTTCTGTGTAAAAACTAAGGGCTAGTTTGTAAATTCAGAATAAAAATGATCTGGCACGAAATGTTACGCCATGTAGGCAAAAAAGGGCCCCAGTTGTCATAAACGTGCTCAGTGGAGCCAAATCCGCCGATCAGTATTTTTTGCAAAAAGATTACCGAAGACACGGTGTTTTCTGCAAAAAAATGTATTGTGGTGGTTTTCGCAAACATTTCTTTCAAGGTGGTGGTTTTGTGCAATTTACTCTATATATACATATCTTGTGCGGACAGGGCTCGGGAAACACCCATATTTCCCTCCCACAAATGCAGACCCCAAACCCATCGGTTGGATCCATATGCGTGAACATGCAACTGCATACACTTAGGCCCTATTTGTTTAGGCTTTTGTAGCTTTCTTACTTTGGCAAAAAAAGACATAAAAACTCATAAATAGGTGTTTTTAGAGTTTTTATGGCTTAAGCTTCAAAAGCATGTTATATTGATTCATCAAAAGCCATAAAAACTTCAAAAGCAACTATTTATGAACTTTTATGACTTTTTAGTCAAAGTAGAAAAGCTGCAAAAGTAGAAGCAAAAGCCCAAAGAAACAGGGCCTTATTGCTATATATAGAGATCTTCTACTAACTACTCGTCGTGGTCGGAGATGACGATTTTATCTCCATGCCGTACCTGGAGCCACCGCCCTGGACGTTGTTGGCGGCGGGGGCCATATATGTGCCCGTGACAAGGTTGTCGGCCTTCATGTCATTGGCGGCAATGGCCATCTCTTCATGGTCGGAGAATTTGAGGTCATCATCGTCCTCCTCGTTAGAGAAGTCGAACTCGTCCGCCTCCGCGACCTGCCTCGCAGTGGTCTGGTTTTCCGCTGCGAACTACTCTGCAAGTAGCTCGCGGTCCGCGCAAGCTGAGCCACCAAAGTGCGGTCCACGGCCTCATGCGCGAGCTGGCGCTCTGTGATGATGTGCTTCACCTCCAAGTAGGACGGGTGCTCCATCTAAATGGTGTCGCGGAAGTTCTCCCTCACCTCGACCTGGCCGCCACCTCAGTCTCCGCCTGTGGCCTCGCCCTGACAATCATACTCGGCCTCGCCTCTCCCCACGCCTCCGCCAAACGGTCACTTCGTGGACCTCGCGCATGGCCACGTCCACATCCAGGTTTGTTTCGTCATCTTCCATCTCGCTGGCGCGCATCTCCGCCTCCAACTCCGCGCGCCATGCCGGAGTCAGCTGCGCATACCATGTTGGCAAGCGGCGAGGCATTGTGGAGACGAAAGGGGAAGGAGATGCGACAAGCTACTGTTGGATGCAAATGGAGAAAATGGTGGCGCCGCGACCCGAGTGGGGGGTGAGGCCTATAGGGTTTGGTCGGCCGTGTACATATAGCCGGAGAGGGTCTCCTTGTGTGGACCACTGGACGGTCCGCCTTACGCGTGGACGCCTGAACATCGGCGCCGGTTCGCGTTACGCGTGGATCCATGTATCACTAATTGGTGGCGGTCAGTCTTCCTCTTGAGTCCACCCTATCAGTATTATGTGCCCTGACAGCCTAGATAAATGGGCCGGCTCTGAGGGGCATGGGGTGCATGTTTTCGAACCGGATCTTGTCGAGCCTACCCGCTCCTAGGCTGGTCATAGTGGAGAGTAACTTAGACTAGTAACATATATATGTTACTAGTCCATATTACTATCTTCATAGTGGGAGGTGTCGTACGTGTAGTAACATATATGTCTTCATTTATTACTTTGTAGACTCATTTTATATTGGGAACCGCTATGTGATGGTAACATATTATGTTATTCTATTTGTCTCTCTCTTCATTAATTACATGACACATCATCTTTTTTTTATGTGTCATCTATGTTACTACTTATGTTACTCTTACTATGACTAGCCTTATATATTCCCTATCTCCGTGTCTATATCCTGGATCTGCACAGGCGGTTAGGTTAATCCACTCGACTCAGCACGGGCTATAGAATTTTTCTTGTTGCTCATAGATGTCGGCTCGTCCGAACGAGTGCTTCTATCAGGTTAGTTCCTTATATTCTTCGGTATATCTATCATCCCGGTTGCATCATGCACACGTGGATGTGCTTCTCTTTGATTTCATGGAGATCAGGGTTGGGTCAGCTCTCGCTTGAACCGGATGTCGTAGGAGTCTGTAGAAGATGTTGTACAAGATACTTCGATTACATGAAAATGGTTACTACCCCGCCTCTCGACTTAAACCGGGTGTGGTAGGAGTTTGCGTATAAGAAGCCATACGAGACACGGCTCCTGCTAAAATGCCTCAACTGATTTAATTGGGAATGTTCGTACCGTGCACAAATAATACGTATTACTATCATTTTTCCCTTTGGTTTTATATTATTGTTATACATGATGTAAATCAAGAAAGGAGTCGAGGGATCGTGTGCCAAGCCGCAAACCTAAATCTAGTTGTAGAGATAGCCCGCAAACCTAAATCTAGTTGTAGAGATAGCCCACCATCAACAAGATGTGGGACTATTCCAAGAATTTGGACTGAGTTCTTCGCACGCTGTATCATGATGGTCAACATATCAACTACGATGTTAAACAACAACCGGGGATAAGTATGCCCCATAATTGAAGTATCCCCCCTCAAGAATCATCTAAAACTTAAGATACCAAGCCCTCTAGTAAACACTTTTGAACAGTAATATCTTGATTAAAAGGCAAATTATGCAGTCTAGGAAATCTTTGATATGATGGCTTATGCCCTACCAATGGTCCACACGAAGAGTGGCAGCAATTAATCGAGTCCATGGAGAAGAGAATTTGTATTCGTGACGCGGAGAAGCGGAGACATTTTCCTGCCCCATTGAAGGGACGAATGAGGTGGCACCTGAGGGGTGAGGTGGCGGTTGCAGAGCGCAGTGACGACACAGACGAAGCGAATTAGGATATTCTTTTAAGGTGAGTTTGGGCATCAATTACATTTGTTTCTAAGGAGTGACATACACCATTAGATCGACTTTATATTTTTGGTCATGCAGATGGAGATGTAAGTATGTAACATCCGTTGCTAAAATCATGGCAAAATACACATCCCAAATAGAGTTTACCTTACACCGAAAGACGTTGGGTCGAACAAAGGAGAAGGCAAACTAATCATGGCATTTATTATTATCCTATAATTATTCATCGGCACATCATGCATTTTACTTGGAAAACTATATGTAATCAGATTAGATACGAGGCGATGGCGTAAGATTCATCACCACCGCTGGGTGGTCCCTAGGGGAGAGAAATCTTGCGACATCCAACCTTGCACGCATCAGCTGATGTAAAGCACTTGTCATCCAAACTACTCTACAACAGTAGTAGTCGCAAGCCGATGGGTCCTCGCAATCGGGACCAGGGACACACAGTCCGTTAGGTAAATTGATCCTTACGCGTTCCACGACATCTTGCAGTGTTCTGGCTGTGGAATAGAAAATCAAGTAAGATTCATATTATTATCTGTTTATAAACTACTACAAAATGTAATTCGTAGAACAAACTAACTAACTAACTAACTAACTAATACGCAATCACTCAGCAGAAAAGCCATAAACACTTTGTCAGTAAATTGAAATCGACTTACATTGCACATGGGTCGCCAAGCACGTGAGAAGAAGAAGGTCGCCGGCGAGTCCCTATCCAACTCCAACTCCTCCCTGGCGGGCAAACGCCAGCGAGTCCTCTGCAGCTAAATACGCAACCCCTCGCGTAGGGTTCGTGTCTGTCTGCTCCGTCGATCCGGTCGCGATGGCATCGGCGGCGGACGCCCAATCGGGAACAAGCGATGTTGGGAGCGCTGCTGTGAAGTCAGATCTGGGAGATTTTCTGGAACAGCTGAACTTGGAAGAAGAAGAATTCGATGACCTGGTCATCGATGAGGATGATCCTGAAATCAACGAAAGCGTCAGATGGCTTGCCCTAGCTAGGGTTCATACTGACAAGTCCTTTAGCCAAACAGCTTTTTACAGGGAGATGCGCACGGCATGGAATACAGCCCAGCCGGTTAGGTTTCAGCCGGTTGGACCGAATCTATTCGTCATGCAAGCTTCCTGTCTGGGAGATTGGGTGCGCATGCTTGATCAGGGGCCATGGCTATTCAGGAATATGCTTGTGTTAATGTGTTCATATGATGGTTTTACTAAGGCCGAGGAAGTTCCAATGGATTTCATGCCAATCTGGCTACAAATCCACAAGCTCCCGGAAGGGTTCTGTAAAGGAAAGATTGTGCAACATCTGCTGCGGAATTCGTGTGAGATTCTGGAGATGAGGCTTAATGGAAATACCAGAGGAGATTATGTAAGAATTCGCATCCGCCATGATATTAGACAGCCTTTGACAAAATTTGTTAGCATCGTCAGAGGTGGGGAGAGGCAGGTGTTTCTGGTTCGGTATGAGAAGCTGGCCAGATTCTGCAGCGTCTGCGGCCTAATTGGCCATGAGTACAAAGAATGTGGCAGCGGCATTCATGAGGACAAGGAGAAGAAATACGGGGCGTGGCTATACACTGATGGACCCAACAGACAGCGTCAGGAGGAAATGCCTGCGAGAGGAGGCACACGGCAATATGAGGCCACACCCCAGCAGGGGAATAAGTCAGGGAAGGGGACGGTTGATCCTGAAACAGTAGATACAGCTACAAGTCCGTCAAAAACTGGCCGTACCTCCATGCAGGTGGATCCGGCGGCCAGGAAGAGATTAGCCTTGGATGTGGTGGGGGCTGATGCGGTGCATGGAGCCCAGAAACCAACGGATGAGGTTCTTGCGGTAACATTGGGGAAAGAAGAGGACGATGGGACCAATTCTCCTAGTACCAGCAATGGAAGCAAGAGAGCAAAGACTAACTCCGATAACATATATGGCGATAGATCGGCGGCCTCCTTCGGGGAGGACCGCCGGGCACAATGAGTTTGTTATGTTGGAACTGCCGGGGGGGAACCGCCGGACAGTTCGTGAGGTTTTGGCCCTCTCTAAAGCCAATTCCCCGGGGCTTATATTCTTATCTGAAACTAGACAAGCCTCAAGTAAGATGGAGCGTCTTAAGTGGAGATTACAGATGAAGGGTTTTGTGGGGGTATCGAGCCAGGGTCTGAGTGGTGGCTTGGCTCTGTACTGGGATGAGAGTTTGCAAGTAACAGTTTTGGATGCTTGTGCATGGTACATTGACGTGCGGATTGTGGATGCAACAAATGATAAATCATGGAGGACAACCTTTGTGTATGGCGAGCCGAGAGTGGAGAATCGGCATCGCATGTGGAGCACACTATCTAACCTTAGGGCAGTTTCCGCGGAACCATGGTTAGTGTGTGGTGATTTTAATGAAGCTATGTGGCAACATGAGCACTTCTCTCAATCTCAACGGTCTGAAAATCAAATGCAAGTGTTTCGTGATTGTCTGGTAGTATGTGATGTTGGGGAACGCAGTAATTTCAAAAAAATTCCTGCGCACACGCAAGATCATGGTGATGCATAGCAACGAGAGGGGAGAGTGTTGTCTACGTACCCACGCAGACCGAATGCGGAAGCGTTGACGCAACATAGAGGAAGTAGTCGTACGTCTTCCCGATCCGACCGATCCAAGCACCGTTACTCCGGCACCTCCGAGTTCTTAGCACACGTACAACTCGATGACGATCCCCGGGCTCCGATCCAGCAAAGCGTCGGGGAGGAGTTCCGTCAGCACGACGGCGTGGTGACGATCTTGATGTTCTACCGTCGCAGGGCTTCGCCTAAGCACTGCTACAATATGATCGAGGTGGAATATGGTGGCAGGGGGCACCGCACACGGCTAAGGAACGATCTCAATGATCAACTTGTGTGTCTAGGGGTGCCCCCTGCCTCTGTATATAAAGGAGCCAAGGGGGAGGGGGCGGCCGGCCAGGAGGAGGGCGTAGGAGGAGTCCTACTCCTACCGGGAGTAGGACGCCCCCCCCCCCCCAATTCTAGTTGGAATAGGATTCCCCGAGGGGGGAAAGAGAGAGAGGGGGGCGGCCACCTCTCCTTGTCCTAATAGGACTAGGGGAGGGGGGAGGCGCGCAGCCCACCTTGGGCTGCCCCTTTCACCTTTCCACTAAAGCCCATTAAGGCCCATATAGCTCCCGGGGGGTTCCGGTAACCTCCCGGTACTCCGGTAAAATCCCGATTTCACCCGGAACACTTCCGATATCCAAACATAGGCTTCCAATATATCAATCTTTATGTCTCGACCATTCCAAGACTCCTCGTCATGTCCGTGATCACATCCGGGACTCCGAACTAACTTCGGTACATCAAAATGCATAAACTCATAATAACTGTCATCGTAACGTTAAGCGTGCGGACCCTACGGTTCGAGAACAATGTAGACATGACCGAGACACGTCTCCGGTCAATAACCAATAGCGGGACCTGGATGCCCATATTGGCTCCTACATATTCTACGAAGATCTTTATCGGTCAGACCGCATAACAACATACGTTGTTCCCTTTGTCATCGGTATGTTACTTGCCCGAGATTCGATCGTCGGTATCCAATACCTAGTTCAATCTCGTTACCGGCAAGTCTCTTTACTCATTCTGTAATACATCATCCCGCAACTAACTCATTAGTTGCAATGCTTGCAAGGCTTATGTGATGTGCATTACCGAGAGGGCCCAGAGATACCTCTCCGACAATCGGAGTGACAAATCCTAATCTCGAAATACGCCAACCCAACATCTACCATTGGAGACACCTGTAGAGCTCCTTTATAATCACCCATTTACGTTGTGACGTTTGGTAGCACACAAAGTGTTCCTCCGGCAAACGGGAGTTGCATAATCTCATAGTCATAGGAACATGTATAAGTCATGAAGAAAGCAATAGCAACATACTAAACGATCGGGTGCTAAGCTAATGGAATGGGTCATGTCAATCAGATCATTCACCTAATGATGTGATCCCGTTAATCAAATAACAACTCTTTGTTCATGGTTAGGAAACATAACCATCTTTGATTAACGAGCTAGTCAAGTAGAGGCATACTAGTGACACTCTGTTTGTCTATGCATTCACACATGTATTATGTTTCCGGTTAATATAATTCTAGCATGAATAATAAACATTTATCATGAAATAAGGAAATAAATAATAACTTTATTATTGCCTCTAGGGCATATTTCCTTCAGTCTCCCACTTGCACTAGAGTCAATAATCTAGTTCACATCGCTATGTGATTAACACCAATAGTTCACATCTTTATGTGATTGGTTCACATCTCCATGTGACTAACACCCAAAGGGTTTACTAGATTCAATAATCTAGTTCACATCGCTATGTGATCAACACCCAAAGAGTGATCATGTTTTGCTTGTGAGAGAAATTTAGTCAACGGGCCTGCCAAATTCAGATCCGTATGTATTTTGCAAAATTCTATGTCTACAATGCTCTGCACGGAGCTACTCTAGATAATTGCTCCCACTTTCAATATGTATCCAGATTGAGACTTAGAATCATCTAGATCAATGTCAAAAACTTGCATCGACGTAACCCTTTATGACGAACCTTTTTGTCACGTCCATAATCGAGAAACATATCCTTATTTCACTAAGGATAATTCTGACCACTGTCCAGTGATCTACTCCTAGATCACTATTGTACTCCCTTGCCAAATCAGTGCAGGGTATACAATAGATCTGGTATACAGCATGACATACTTTATAGAACCTATGGCCAAGGCATAGGGAATGACTTTTATTCTCTTTCTATCTTCTGCCGTGGTCGGGCTTTGAGTCTTACTCAACTTCACACCTTGTAATACAGGCAAGAACTCTTTCTTTATCTGCTCCATTTTGAACTGCTTCAAAATCTTGTCAAGGTATGTACTCATTGAAAAAACTTATCAAGCGTCTTGATCTATTTCTATAGATCTTGAAGCTCAATATGTAAGCAGCTTCACCGAAGTCTTTCTTTGAAAAAAAAACTCCTTTCAAACACTCCTTTATGCTTTACAGAATAATTCTACATTATTTCCGATCAACAATATGTCATTCACATATACTTATCAGAAATGCTATAGTGCTCCCACTCACTTTCTTGTAAATACAGGCTTCACCGCAAGTCTGTATAAAACTATATGCTTTGATCAACTCATCAAAGCGTATATTCCAACTCCGAGATGCCTGTACCAGTCCATAGATGGATTTCTGGAGTTTGCATATTTTGTTAACACCTTTAGGATCGACAAAACCTTCTAGTTGCATCGTATACAACTCTTCTTTAATAAATCCATTAAGGAATGCAGTTTTGTTTATCCATTTGCCAGATTTCATAAAATGTGGCAATTGCTAAGATGATTCGAACATACTTAAGCATAGATACGAGTGAGAAACTCTCATCGTAGTCAACACCTTGAACTTATCGAAAACCTTTTGCGACAATTCTAGCTTTGTAGATAGTAACACTACTATCAGCGTCCGTCTTCCTCTTGAAGATCCATTTATTTTCTATGGCTTGCCGATCATCGGGCAAATCCATCAAAGTCCATACTTTGTTCTCATACATGGATCATATCTCAGATTTCATGGCCTCAAACCATTTTGCGGAATCTAGGCTCATCATCGCTTCCTCATAGTTCGCAAGTTCTTCATGATCTAGTAACATGACTTCCAGAACAGGATTACCGTACCACTCTGGTGCGGATCTCACTCTAGTTTACCTACGAGATTCGGTAGTAACTTGATCTGAAGTTTCATGATCATCATCATTAGCTTCCTCACTAATTGGTGTAGGTGTCACAGAAACCGGTTTCTGTGATGTACTACTTTCCAATAAGGGAGGAGGTACAGTTACCTCATCAAGTTCTACTTTCCTCCCACTCACTTCTTTCGAGAGAAACTCCTTCTCCAGAAAGTTTCCGAATTTAGCAAGAAAAGTCTTGCCTTCGGATCTGTGATAGAAGGTGTACCCAACAGTAACTTTTGGGTATCCTATGAAGACACACTTTTCCGATTTGGGTTTGAGCTTATCAAGACGAAACTTTTTCACATAAGCATCACAACCCCAAACTTTTAAGAAACGACAACTTTGGTTTCTTGCTAAACCATAGTTCATATAGTGTCGTCTCAACGGATTTAGATGGTGCCCTATTTAACGTGAATGCAGCTGTCTCTAATGCATAACCCCAAAACGATAGTGGTAAATCGGCAAGAGACATCATAGATTGCACCATATCTAATAAAGTACGGTTACGATGTTCGGACACACCATTACACTGTGGTGTTCCAGGTGGCGTGAGTAGTGAAACTATTTCACATTGTTTTAACTGAAGGCCAAACTCGTAACTCAAATATTTTACCTCTGCGATCATATCGTAGAAATTTTTATTTTCTTGTTACGATGATTCTCCACTTCACTCTGAAATTCTTTGAACTTTTCAAATGTTTCAGACTTGTGTTTCATCAAGTAGATATACCCATATCTGCTCAAATCATCTGTGAAGGTCAGAAAATAATGATACTTGCCGCGAGCCTCAACACTCATCGGATCGCATACATCAGTATGTATTATTTCCAATAAGTTAGTTGCTTGCTCTATTGTTCCGGAGAACGGAGTCTTAGTCATCCTGCCCATGAGGCATGGTTCGCAAGCATCAAGTGATTCATAATCAAGTGATTCCAAAAGCCCATCAGCATGGAGTTTCTTCATGCGCTTTACACCAATATGACCTAAACGGCAGTGCCACAAATAAGTTGCACTATCATTATTAACTTTGCATCTTTTGGTTTCAATATTATGAATATGTGTATCACTACGATCGAGATCTAATGAACCATTTTCATTGGGTGTGTAACCATATAAGGTTTTATTCATGTAAACAGAACAACAATTTATTCTTTTACTTAAATGAATAACCGTATTACAATAAACATGATCAAATCATATTCATGCTCAACGCAAACACCAAATAACACTTATTTAGGTTCAACACTAATCCCGAAAGTATAGGGAGTGTGCGATGATGATCATATCAATTTTGGAACCAATTCCAACACACATCGTTACTTCACCCTTAACTAGTCTCTGTTTATTCTGCAACTCCCGTTTTGAGTTACTAATCTTAGCAACTGAACTAGTATCAAATACTGAGGGGTTGCTATAAACACTAGTAAAGTACACATCAATAACATGTATAACAAATATACTTATGTTCACTTTGCCATCCTTTTTATCCGCCAATCACTTGGGGTAGTTCTGCTTCTAGTGACCAGTCCCTTTGCAGTAAAAGCACTTAGTCTCAGGCTTAGGATCAGACTTGGGCTTCTTCACTTGAGCAGCAACTTGCTTGCCGTTCTTCTTGAAGTTCCCCTTCTTCCCTTTGCCCTTTTCTTGAAACTAGTGGTCTTGTCAACCATCAACACTTGATGTTTTTCTTGATTTCTACCTTCGTTGATTTTAGTATCACGAAGAGCTTGGGAGTTGTTTCCATTATCCCTTGCATATTATAGTTCATCACGAAGTTCTACTAACTTGGTGATGGTGACTAGAGAATTCTGTCAATCACTATCTTATCTGGAAGATTAACTCCCACTTGATTCAAGCGATTGTAGTACCCAGACAATCTGAGCACATGCTCACTAGTTGAGCGATTCTCCTCCATCTTTTAGCTATAGAACTTGTTGGAGACTTCATATCTCTCAACTCGGGTATTTGCTTGAAATATTAACTTCAACTCCTGGAACATCTCATATGGTCCATGACGTTCAAAACGTCTTTGAAGTCCCGATTCTAAGCCATTAAGCATGGTGCACTAAACTATCAAGTAGTCATCATATTGAGCTAGCCAAAAGTTCATAACGTCTGCATCTGCTCCTGCAATAGGTCTGTCACCTAGAGGTGCATCAAGGACATAATTTTTCTGTGCAGCAATGAGGATAAACCTCAGATCACGGATCCAATCCGCATCATT
The DNA here is from genome assembly GCF_003073215.2 of Triticum urartu. Taxonomy (NCBI): domain Eukaryota; kingdom Viridiplantae; phylum Streptophyta; class Magnoliopsida; order Poales; family Poaceae; genus Triticum; species Triticum urartu. The sequence goes on along the minus strand of NC_053023.1, from coordinate 38,575,723 downwards.
GCTACTAACATCTTTCAACACAATTTTCTCTAGGAACATATCAAAGTAAACACAGGGAAGCAACAACGCGAGCTATTGATCT